>NW_027532855.1:1275127-1370154 GCF_008692635.1 Crocuta crocuta
CCACCGATTTACACCCAGGCTGAAGAGCGGTCTATCTGAGGTGTATCCAGAGGATTCTTTTGCATCTTCATTGGACAGATCTTACATAGAGTGGTACCAAATATGTTAAGCCAGAAGTCAAAGTCAGTTTCTTGTTTTGGCTTCTAATGGGTCTCTCATTTAAATAGCATTCATTCATAGTCCCTGCCATGTAGTTGTTTGTTTTCTGGAGGAATTACAAGTTCGTGGTTGAGATTTACAGACAAAAAGCTATATCTACTAGCTCCATCCATCCATCCATCCATTCATCCATCCATCCATTTAGTAGTTCATTCACCTATTTATTGTGTTTTTGCTATCAAGCAGCTCAAAAATAAACAAATGTTGTATCAATCAGGATAAGCTTGGCTGTGCTATAGCAATTCACTCTTAGTGAACTTAAACAGGAAAAATTGATTTATTCTGCCTGGAACATTGCTGGTCATTGTAGCAGAGAGGAGAGTTATGAAGGCATTTAAATGCTCTGGCACTTCATTGTGCTAGCCTGAAAGTGGTGGATACCATTTCCATCCTGAGAGCCAGCCCCACAGACCCACCTACCAGAGTACCAGGGAGGGCAGTCCTTCCCTGAACCTGGAGGGCAGAAGTGGCTAGTGTTTGCAAAACACTGTTGCTGACCACAGATCTCCTATTTCATCCGTCTACAGGGGGTTTCTAATCACTTGGGGATGTGATGGTGCTCACATTGGTCAAAATAAGAGTTGACCTTTGGTCTGGTGCTGAAGTTAGCATGAGGAACCAAGTGTGGATTTCTAGAAGGTGAATACAGATTTCAGGCCACTCTTTGATAAACCTCATTGTTTGGAAATGGTTTTCTTCTTGCAGCTTAAAAATTTCTTTGCTATGTGTTTCAGAGGAGGGTGACAGAAACAGAACAAAAAAGAGAAGGGTGCACACACTTGGCCACAGGCTAAACACTCATCCCTAAACCTGCTTTGTCCATTTTTGGCTTCTGTCTTTCTTCTTCCTCCTCAGCCCATGGTATTCACTTTATTCAAGCCAATTTAATCACTTGATTATTTCCTAAGTATTAAAAAGAAGAAGAAGAAGAAGAAGAAGAAGAAGAAGAAGAAGAAGAAGAAGAAGAAGAAGAAGAAGAAGAAGAAGAAGAAAAGAAGAAGAAGAAGAAAAAATGAGAGTATTAATGGCAGAAAGATTTAAAATCTGCTTTTTTTTTAAAGTAAATATTTTGGCTCCTTTTCTTTTGAAAGTCTTGGCTTTACTCTCTATATCTGCTGCAGTATTTATTTAGACTTAGCCAAGAAAATTCCCCTTCCCCATGAGGTATCTGCAAATCTGCTGTCTTATGTGCCTGTGAAGTCCGGAGAGAGGGCTGTGGCCCAACGGCCGTGTGGCCTCGTGTCCTACCGGGTGCTGGTGAAATCCCTTCGAGACCCGTGCCTGCCGCCAGAGACAACAGCTTTCAGCTGTTTCTGGCAGCCACTTACTTTCCCGGAGCAGGTCGTAAATCTTCCTGCTGGGCTGCCCTCCTCCATTGGGACTCCAGGACACACAGTGGTAGTTTGAGGCCTCACGGCTTTGCAGAGATATGAAGAAAACGCAACCAAAGGATTGGGGACAAATGCCATTTGTCCTCTGCACAATTATTACCTTGGGTTTCTCACCGTCTTGGCCCTCAAGGGGACTTCTACCAGGGGGGACCTGAGTAGTCTTTCCCCATGGCTGTCCCCTCACCCTGAGCACACAGGCGAGAGGCTTTTGAAGAGAGACAAACTGGATGAAGCTGCAGTTAGGGCTTTGCTTGAGTTCTTGTCACTCATGGTCGTGTAAAGTGAGGTTGTAGAGTCACACTGCATTCTGGTACTGTTAGGTCCTAGCCTCGATCTTCTCAGTAGGTCTGGGGGCCCATCGTCCCCAACTCTGTGCACCTCCAGCAGCAGCTCCACCTGGAGTGCAGTGACGGTGGAACCTGGCTGCCCACCTGATGTAGGTCCATGCTGGCAGCAGCTGGGCCCTGGGCTCTTTCTCCCCAGGTCAGAGGCAGATTCACTGGGAAACCAGCCCTTCTCCATCCCTGCCTTGGTGCCTACAAGGCGACAGCTCCTCCATGGCCACCTTGCCCTCAAGACTCTATTGCTTTTTAAGTATTTCTTTTGTTCCCTCACCTTCTCCGGGGTCTGGTTCCACCCTCTGATCTCTGTGTCCCCTGGGAAGTTCCATCTCCTCTGCCTGCAGCAAATGTCCTCCCACACATAGGCACAAAAATCATGCACACCACGCAAACGCAAACATGCACACACACTACACACGGCTCACACATAGTGTGGCACACAGTCACATTAATATACAGAGACATCACACACTCACATCATATCACACACATCACACCCACTCAAATACACCACACTCATAGCACACTCACATCTCACAAATACACACATCACACACATCATACTCCTCCCTTACAAATACATGCACCACAAAACACACACTCTCATCACACACACCACAGTCCCTCCCATACACCACACAAACATACCACACACACCCATGTGCAGAAACAGCACAGTCATACCTCCCCTTCACCCCACACTCAGAGCACGCCTGGCAAGCAGCCTACAATGGAGATATGTGCAGTTGGAACCTGAAGGAAGTGGAGACATCACCTGCTTTAGTTTTGGCTTCAGGGCAGGGAAGGAGTGGTGAGCCACAGTGGCAGTGGTCCTATCCTGCCTCATCTCCTGGCCTCTTCTTCCTGCCCTTCTGCCTGAGGCTTCCAGACACCACAGGTACGTGCTCAGCCTGGGTGGGAGCAGGGACACTCGACCAGAGGGACAAGAAACAGTGGCTGATACTTCACTATTCCTTCTCTTCATGTGTCAATTTTGAGATCCTTTCTACCTCCGTCCATGGAAGGTAAGACTGGGCCCATTTACCCCCAATGGCCACCATCTTTCCTCCTTCCCCTGTCCCCTGGGACCAAGCCCCGAATGCATATGTGCTCCCTGGCCCTCATGTCAGGGGAACCCCAGCAAGTCCACACAGCTCTTGCATCTGTTCTGTAGCCTCTCAGCCTCCTTCAGTGGTGGTTCCCACCACCCTCCATGCCTGGCCTTGTCCCTGACCCCTTACCCTGGGGCTTCACCTCTGTTCCTGGTGCAAGGGCTGAATCGTTACCAGCAAAAACAGATATGCTGGAGTCCTCACCCCCAGTACCTCAGAATGTGACCTCAGTTGCTGTAGAATCTTTGCAGATGATCAAGTCAAAATGAAGTCATTAGCGTTGGCCCTAATCCCAAGAAGGTCATCATATAAAAGGAGGAATTTGTTCAGAGAGACAGATGTGGAGGGAAGACAATGTGAAGAGGCCAAGGGAGAAGACAGCCACCTGGTCAGCAGATACTGTCCCCTGGGTGTTTGCCAGTCTCTACCTGGAGCATCAGGCTGCATTGGGTCTTCATTCTGAACTTGTGGGTACTCAGAGAAGTCTCTTCTGGAAACTGATGAGTCACATCATGTTGTGCTGAGGGAACGTGAGGCTCCCACTCCCTGTGCTCACTGAGGCCCAGTGAGGTGCAGTGGAGAGGAGCCCCCAGCCTTCTCTCATTCTGGGTGTGAGACTGGCTGGTGAGGAGGAGCAGTCCAGACAGTGACCCTGGCTGTTTCTCAGTCTCTCCTCTGTGAAATGTAAAATTCCTACTTTCATGGATGTGATCCAGGGTAGTTCCAAAAGCCCCTCTAAGAGGGAAAGCCAGGGAACTCACATTATCCCATGGGACAGTGTTGCTTAAAATTCTGGAAGCCCTTGGAACCTCCTGGATGTGGCCTGCTGGGGTGAAAGAGCATGGGCTTCAAGGCCAGACATAATTCAAATTGCAGATCCCCTATTTCTCAGCTTTACAACTCACCTGAATAATGGGGGACAGGTGACTTAACCACAGAGATCCTGTGTGAGCCTTTGATGCCATGCGGGCACTCTATAAATGTGCTCATCAATGTTCTGAGAACCACAGTAGATGCTAGTGATCTGGCATGAAGCAAAGTGGTCATAAGAACAGAAAACAAAACTTTGTGAGCCACAGAGGAGCCAGGAGATATTAGGTAGAAAGTTCAGGAAAGCATCAGGAAGTCTTTTGGGGGGAAAAATCAGGCTTTGGATGAATGCCTATACATCTCTTTGACCAAGAAGGTGCAGGAAAATTCTCTCCCTGACATTTCTTATTTGGGTGTGGGTGTCTCACCTCCGGGAGTAGAAGTTACTTGGAGATGCCAGAGAGGGTGGGCTACATGTGTGTGGCCCAGCCTGAGATGCTCGGGATTTAACTAACCTTCTGAGCTGGCCCCTGAGTGTCTGAGCTCAGGTGGAATCTTATTTTGTCTCTCTTTTTTCCTTTGACAAACACATGGGTGAAAACGCATCTGGGCCCATGTGGTCTGGGAAAAGGGTTCCAGCCCATCAGCTGCTTGCAGCTGCTGCATTTGTCCATGTCTGAGAACAAGGAGGCTGTCCTCAGTCACCCTCAGTGTGGGCTCTGTAAACTAAGGCATCTCTTGTCCAGAAAGGGGGAAGGGACTGCCCTGGTCCCATGTCTGACGGGTGCCATGGAGCTCTTGGGGATCTCCGGGCAGAGCTGGTCTGGGTCTCCTGAGGTGGGCTGGTGTTCTGGGTGGCTCTCAGCGGGACAGTCCTCCAACTCCCACTCGATGTAGCAATGGAGCCACAGCACTCAGTGTGTGGTCCGGGACTTGGAGAGAGAGACCTAGGAGGGGGGTTGGCAGTGAGGAGAAGGACACTCCCGGGTCCCACGCATGGTCTGCCCTGCAGCTGCCGTCGTCCAATGCTTTCTTCCGACCTTCACTGTGACCTGGCTGTTCCCTTGGAAAGGTTTGTCCAGGAAGCTGCCAATATCCAGGAAGGAGACTCTGGGGATAGCATCTCTAGAGCAGCCCACATGCATTTTTTCTCTAGGAAATAAAAAGGATGATATTAAAAAAAACAAAGCAGATTGTTACAATTCCTATTGCTGTGCTCTCAATGGGGCTCAGGTTCAGTCACCTCCAAGAGGGCTCTGGCTCTGTGAGCATCTGTGTCTTTGCAGAGAGTCCACACAGCTCATAGGAGTCCTTTTTTCCTCCTTGGAATCGTTTGCCCAGGCCCTCTGCTCCTCTTGGCTGTGGGAAGGAAGGGTTGCTCTAGAGAGGACAACTTCTGGTGTGTGGAATGGCAAATTTGAGCCCAATAACCATCATGGAACCCTTACTCTGTGCCAAGAAGCATGTTCTAGGTGAAAAAAACACTTCTGTCAGGGAAGGCCAGGCTCATTACCAACATCCACCACAGCCCAAGTCAAAGCACAGAAGTAGTTCCATGACCACAGGTGGTGTTGGTGCTATGAGGACCTTCTTGGAGGACCTGATGGCAGAGCTGGGTTTTGAGGGATGAATAGGAGTCTGGGGCAGCAAGAGTGTGGGAATGGAGAAGGAAGATATTCTAGGTAGGCCATATAACATGTTCAATGACATGAGAAAGGCCAATGTGTTTGGAAACAGAATAGCTAAGACTGTCAGAGGGTTCACTGTGAACAGGTAGATGGGTCTGAGTGAGAATACACTCTGGGCTTCCTGATCACCTTCTCTGTACATGATCTCCTCAGCCATATAACTTAGACTCTTAAAGCCCTCTTGCTGGCTTCCATGTAGCCCCATGGAGTCATCTGTGTCCAGTCACTCCTGGTCCACTGTATTCTCAGTGACATTAAACTCTCTGCCTTCGCCCAACCAGGTAAACGTACCCATAAGCATAGCCAAATGCCTCCTACATTTCAAACTGGATTTTGAGTCAGCCAGTACTTGATCGGGGTATCCTGATCTCTCACCTAAGTTATTTCACCTGATTCTCACATTCATCCCTGAGAAATGGCTTTGCTGAGCTCCACATCCAGACAAGAAAATGGAGGCTCAAGGATTACAACTTATCTCAAGCCAAAGAGCCAGAAAGTAGATAAGCTGAGTGTTGCCACCTGGTTCTGGGAAAGATGCCCCTACCCACTGCACACCACAGATATTGCAGTGCCTAAAGATGGTCACTGTAGGTGAGAGGTATCTTCCCTTCAAGAAATGAGCCCCACAAGTTCAAGTGCAAAAGGCTATGATCTGGTAATTATCACTACCGATGTTTTCTGGATGCTGAACACTGCATGTGCCTTCTCTGGTCACCCTTCAGGAGCCGATCATGTGTGGGCCTATTTCCCAGCTCTTCAGGTGAGGAAGCTGAGGCTGGGCCCAGTTAAGTGGGTAATCCACATGCCCAAGTTCCCTGGCAGTGCTGGCTCAAGGCTCTCCCGCCCTGTGGGTCCAGCACTGTGGCCACCAGAGGTGACAATATGCTACTGAATGCTGCCTTTGTTTCTTTGTGAGCAGCGGGGAAAGGAAGAGGACAGCCTCTGCTGCCACCATTCCTGTGTTCTTCAGCACTAACCAGAGCTGGCTCCCTTGGTGTGCTCTGGCTGGGAGAAAGCACAAATGGAGAGCCAGTGACTGATGTTAGGTTTTAAGGAAAGAACAGCTTCCAGACTGTGGCACCAAGGGGACTCTTGCATTCTATCCCCTCTTGTAGTCCTTTCTCTTCAAGGGTGTTGGACAGAGGTGACTGATGCTGCTGCAGGCATTGAGGAACCTCAGCCCTCCGCAGACCCCTCTCATCTTGCTCACCTCATCGGCTCTGCTCATATCTTGATTATCAGACCATTCAGGTGCAGTGACTGAATGGTATGGATAGCATGAGCAATGGGACTTTGGAAACATTGGCTTTGTGTGTGTGAAAATTCTTGCTACTTGGTGTTCTGTTTTCAACTCTAAAAATGGCATTTGTGGCTGGTGGGCCTTAGTTACCATGGAGACCACCTCCTTACTTTCATAATTGAGGAGACAGAGGCTCAGACAGGGCATGCTATTTGCCCACTGTGGTCCAGGACCTTGCTCTGTGATAAAGGTGTGCATGCTGGAAATATTGCTGAGCCTCACTCCTTTTGCATCCTGACCAGCCAGTGGACTGAGGAAGTGGGTGACAGACTAATAGATGAAAGAATGATGTTTCTTCTTGGATCCATGGATCCCAGGAAAGGAGCATGTGACAGCTATTCAGGGGTAGCCTGGAGCTTCTTAGACAGCAGAAGCAAGTCCTCAGCAAGACCAGGAAGAATATGTAGGTTGAGTTCTCAGAGAGGCAGACTCTGAGATGAGAATAGCATGGAGCTGTCATCTTAGATACGCATGCTTCTAGGATGCCCCCTGGGAAGTTACAGGAAGGACCCAGGGTGGGGCTGAGAAGAAGCAGTTCTGTGACACCATCTAGCCAGAGACCCAGGCTGAGATGACCCTTCAGAGTTATCCTAGGAGGGGCAAGTGTCCCCAGACCTTGGGTCCCCACATTAATCAGTCTTTGGATGCCACCCTCAAGGAAGAGAGCATGACTGGGTGAAGCGGTTCTCTGTAGCCCAGGTAAGTCCCCATGAAGCTGACCATGTAGCTGAGAGCTCTGGAGCTAAAAGTAAACCCTTAATTCCTGAAGGCAGTTGAGGGCTACATTTCAGCATCCTCTCAACACCACCCCTGAGACATCAGCATCTCTCAAGGTTTGAATCATGCCAGGAGAGAATTTGAGACCATCTGTCTTTCTGCAGATACCATGACAGCCTCCCCTGCCATCATTCCTTGTCAGCATCACCCACTTTGCCCATCCAGTCACAGAATTTTGCATAGACATTCCATCAGCTGGCATCTTCAAGGGCAATTATGTGCCTGGTTCTACTGGGGAAGCTGAGGCAGCCGGGCCAGGCAACAAGAAGACAGTCAGGCTAAGAGCAGCTGTCTCTGATATAATTATAACTGGATGGTGTACTTCTGTGTGTCCCGACAGGAGGCCCTCAGGCTCTGCTTGGACTCAGGTGGCAATGGAAACATGGTGCACCACACAGAGATGGTCCCATGGGTAGCTTTCAGGTGCAGGCACTGATTACTCCTGAGCTGACACTTGTCCAGCTCTCACATTGGTCCCTGGACCATCCTGTGGGGACAAAAGAAAGTGGTCCATTTGTGTGTGTGTGTGTGTGTGTGTGTGTGTAATAATCTTTAGGTACACAGACTAAATTTCATGTTGTTTTGTCATCATAGTCTATAAGGTGGGACCATGCTAGGGATAGCCAGAAGCTTGTCACGGGGCCTTCTAGACCTTGGATTCCTGAATATGTTCCCCTCTGGTGTGATGGGAAACCATTGTGGATTATTTCTTTTTTGCTTTTACCCTTGTTATGCAAATGCAATGTGCACCCAGAAAAGTGCACAAATTAATATGTGTGTAGATAGCTTTGGGGAGTACTGCTATCTTAATGATATTGTCTTCCAGTCCATGAACATGGGATGTCTTTTCATTTACTTAGGTCTATTTCAATTTCTTTTAGCAGTGTTCAGTAGTTTTCAGTGTACAAGTTTTGTACCCACTTTGTTAAATTTATCCCCAAGCATCTAATTCTTTTTGATATTGTTGTAAATATAATTATTTTCTTAATGTAATTTTCTGGTTGTTTATTGACATTATATGGAAATATAACTGATTTCTGTATGTTGATCTTGAATCCGGTAATTTTTCTGAATGTGTTTTTTAGCTCCAGTAGTTTTTTTTTGTGGATTCTTCTGGGTTTTATATGTGTCAGATCACATTATCTGTTAATAGAGATGGTTAACTTCTTTATTTTTAGTTTGGACACTGCTATGGGCTTGAATTGTGTTCCCCATAAATTCATATGTTGAGACCATAACCTCTAGTACCTCAGAAAGTGACTGTATTTGGAGACAGTGTTAATGAGGTGATTAAGGTGAAATGAGGACATGTTACAGTGGTCAATGAATTAGTAATAGGGTCCTCACCAGACACCAAGTCTGCTGGCACCTGGATCTTGAACTTCCAGCCTCCAGGATTGTGAGGAATATATTTTTGTTGCTTATAATCCACTCAGTCTATGTGACTTGGCAGCCTGAACAGACTAAGACAGGGATTTTTTCATGTTCCGCAGTTTGAGGTTGTTGATGGGACTATGTCTTCACCCTCTTCCGCTCTGACTACTGGTTCTTGGGGACATTTCTTGTGGTTTAGAGACTCATAGATCTCAGGTTCTCTTGCAACACAGAACTTATCAGCTTTGTCATGCCACAGACCTGTGGTCTGGTCTGTCACGCTGCAGAGAAACCACTTGTCCAGCTGGAGTGCCCCTCACAGAAGGGCAGAGAGGCTCTGCCCTTGGAGTCCTTCATTCAGATAAAAATGGATTTCAGCAACATGGATGGAACTTGAGGGTGTTATGCTGAGTGAAATAAATCAGGCAGAGAAGGACAGGTACCATATGTTTGCACGTATAGGAGGACAAGGAGGAACTTAACAGAGGACCATGGGGGAGAAGAAGGGGAAAAATAGTTGGGGAAAGGGAGGGAGGCAAACCATGAGAGACTCTTGAATGCTGAGAACAAACTGAGGACTGATGGGTATGGGGGGGAAAGCATGGAGAGGGGTGATGGGCATGGAGGAGGACACTTGTGGGGATGAGCACTGGGTGTTATATGGAAACCAACTTGACAATAAACTAATTTTTAAAAATGGATTTCAGCTAGGTTCTGCCAAGAATTATGCACAGAGGGGAAGGGCTTAAATGTGTTAGCAAAGTCCTTCTAAGGAGCAAGTCTGCTGAATACCAGAATTGCTGAAGTGATTTGCAGCATTAAACAGACACGGGAGGGGTGCCTGGGTGGCTCAGTCCCTTGAGTGTCCAACTTCAGCTTAGGTCATGATCTCACAGTTTGTGAATTAGAGCCTGGCATCAGGTTCTCTGCTCTCAGCACAGGATCCACTTTGGATCCTCCACCCCACCCCCGAGCCCCTCCCCAACTCACATGTGCTTTCTCTCTGTAAAACATTAAAAACAAACAAACAAACAAACACAGGAATCCAAAACACAAAGCCAAAGCAAACCAGACAAAACCTTCCCTTGAATCTGCCATGGATCCAATAACTGTTTGTATCCCTTGTCTTAGGCTATAGAGCGAGCCTGGGAAAATTCTGTTTGTGGACACTGGACATCCTGCAGGGGTTATTCCTCGGGGTGAAGGGTTAAGTTGTCCCCTGCACGTCAGCACATTCACACTCCAGATGTCAAGATGCGATTTTGTTTTTCTTTGCTGGGGAGACTCGGTGATGCTATCTAGTGATGCCAGATGTTTTCTGCTTGCATTTCTCAATTAGTATTTTCTAAAATAAAATTTCCAAAAAAGTAAAAGTGAGAGGCCTGGAGCTGTGGCAGAAATCACATGTGACATTGCTTACTGACTACATTTTCCAGGCCTCTCGACCTTCCTGCCTGCCCTCACTGTGGTTTACACATTCCTTAATTTAGGATGTATTACCAAAGGGAACATGAAAAAAAAGAACAGTGACTTTTAAGGTGAAAAGAGTTTCAAGCATTCCAAATGAATCCTCAATGTTTCATAACTTTTAATTATAAACCCCACCTCCTCCTACAAAGCCAAGTACTATTTGATACAGTGATTAAAAACCAAACTACTTCGAAATTTTTAAAGACAGCTTATAGATAATGTCCCCTTTCAAAATCAAATAGCTTTATTTTTTTTACTGTAAATTTTATTTCTTTAAATTTTTTTAATTTTTCATAATAGTTTATTGTTAAGTTGGTTTCCATATAACACCCAGTGCTCATCCCCACAAGTGCCCTCCTCCATGCCCATCACCCCCCTTCCCCTCTCCCCCACCCCCATCAGACTCTTGAATGCTGAGAACAAACAGAATAGCTTTATGCTATGGTTGAGTTTAATACACACAGGAAAAGTTTTGTTTAAGAACAAATCCTTTTTGCTTTCATTTTTCTTATGAGATCTAAAGAGAAATTGTAGATTGTTTTCCTGACAACAAAAGGGTAATGTGACAAAATGAAGTCATTGTAAAGAAGTGACACAAATTGTCAAGTATTTAATAAAGAATTATGGAAGCTGGAACGTTTTAAACAAAGCTTTCCACCACCACGTGGACATTTCTGTCCCTGCTGGCTCTTCCAAGGGTCCTGAGAAGCTGTGTTGTCCACAACTCCAGGTGGCTGCAAATGTGGGACTCACCCCAGCAGCAGCTCTTCCCCAAGGCCTGAGGGAGCTAGTCAACATGCACCCTGCAGTCTGGCCTTGGCTGAGGTAACTCTGGGGTACTTGATTTGCAGTGCCTAGAGCTTCTCTACAGCATTAAGCTCATTGCCCACCTAATATCGTACTGGCTTCCTGGCCTCCCTCACTGTAAAGCTTCTACCCACTTCCTTCCCAGTGTGCCTGTGCCTCTTAAAGAAGCTACTTGTTCACAGTCCTTGACCAAGATTTGGAGGACCCAAAGCAACACACGCTGCCTTAGGTTAGTTTTCTAAAGCAGGTCTGACATTGTTATGTCCAGGATCAAACACCTTGAGGATTTTCTCACCACTTCCAGGAGAAGGAAAATGCCCTTTGTTTGGTGTTAAGACGTTTCTTCATTGGTCCTCATGCTTCCTTACCAACCTCACCTCATGCCCTATATCCTCAAGGTACTGTGGGCACCCCTGAAACCCTGCCTGCTCCAGCCTGCCCCTGAGCTCTTGCATAACCTCTGTCAGGTATGAATGCTCTTGGCCTAGTGCCCCCAACTCAGATGGGATCTCCTAGAGCAGCCTCCTGTGATTTCCCCAAAGTTCCTGCTGGCCCCTGTCTGCCTCCATTGCTTTCAGTGTGACCCTAAATATAGCTCGTGTGCATAAGGTGCTGTGTTCCTGGGCTCAAAGTGAGTCCTCTGCACCAATAATGACTGCCTTGTCCCCTTGGATGCAATCTTATTTTTCATATAGCTCCAGAGGTGACCAAAAGGGCTGACTCGCAATAGTGTTTTATTTTTATGGAAGAATAAGCAATGCATGGATTTGTGTCCTATTCTCCCTGGGGTTCCTGGAAGGGGAGGAGGTTTACAACATAACTCAAATCCTGCCATTTCCTGCTTCGACGTGGCTTGTCTGTCAGCTTACTGACACATCACCAGCACCTATAACCTGTACTGTGACCTGGCCTCTACCCAGATCTCTGCAAGCACTTCCCAATTCACTCCCTGGCACAGCACCACCCAGCCACACTGACCTTTACTACCCTTTGCACATGCCAGATTCATCAGGCTCTAGGGTCACTGGGCTCGCTGCCCCACCTAACCAGAAAGCCCTGTCCCGCGTCTCTGCAGCTAGTTTCACCTTAATGGCACATTGGGGGTCACTCTTTTCCCCTGACTGCCCTGCCTAAAGAGGTACACCCCCATAGTCACAGAACCCAGTTTGGTTTGAGCATTGGAGCTGAACTTCTTCCTGGGTTAGTTGTTTGCTTGCTTGTTATCTGAATCCCCCACTAGAACAAAAGCTCCATGAGTGCGGGGACGTTATCGTTCATCTTTGTTTCTCTATCCCTGCCATCTACCCAGTGCTAACCTGACACATGGAGAAACCATTAGTGCCTGAATGCATGCTGGTTACCAGGTCTCAAAGCATTCCATTCATCCAGAGATAAAACACAGTCACACCGACGTGAATACAACATTCAGGTCCCATTGTCTGGCATCCTTGGGTTACAAGGGAAATTTTCCGCACTGTTGAAGTTTAGACATTTAAGTACATTTGAAAAAGTAAAGTGCAGTTTCCAGACATTGTTCTTAAATATATTAAACACAGACTTTTTGGTCTTCAGGAAATAAGTGTGCCACAGAAACGTCAACCTTTTCCTGAGCCATCAATTTCAAGCACATGGCTCTCCTGCAGTTGAGCATGGCTCGTTGAGGACTGGGCAATGCTGGTGGTTGCCTGCTTCCGATCTAGTTGGTGCCAACCAGCAAGAGGGTGCTGGAGGTCCAAGTCTCCAGAGAGTTCTGGAGCCAGAGCTGAGGGTGAGACATTCAGCTGGGGTGTTGAATGAGAGGAGCTGCTGAAACAACTTATGTGGGTATGGGCACATTCTAGCAATGCCCAGGCGCAGCTTACCTCTGCCCAGGGTGTGTGACTCATGGTCCCCGCTTGCCACCCGGGACAAGTGCCCCCACCCACACTGCCACCATTGAAGTTGTTTTCTCCTCACTGGGAAAGGCCACCTCAGGTTTGTTCTGATGAGAAATTTTATACATCTTTGTCCTCAAAGACTGAGTGCTGCAAAAGCAGTAGAAAAATAAATGTAAAAAAGCTCCTCTTTGAGGCTGCACATGACACAGAGAGATGGGAAGGTCTGGGACAGAGGTGCAAAAGGAAATATGAATAGGGACAAATAGGGAGAGGGGGAGGAGGGCACAAGAAGGGAGGTGCATGCTGGGAGGGGTCACTCTGCCAAAGAGTAAATAAAGGGACAAATCATGAATCACAGTCACCCATGCATTTTGGCCAAGTCGGGTAGATAAAGGAAAAATATTTGTTTATAAGATATTTCAGGAATGTGTGCTCTTTCTCATAGTTGATAGTTTTCCCTGGAAAATGCACCACGTGGACAGAATTGGCAGGGGCAGAAAACAGAGCAGCCAGCTGGGCACAGCCCACAGAAAAGGGAGGTGGCCCTCCCTTACCCTGGGCTGACCAGTGATGATTGGCAAGGGAGGCATGTCTGTAAAGGCAAAGGGCAGCAACTATGAACCTGTGGCCAGCCGCTTGCTGTGGATGGGAGTGAGAGACAGTCACGGCTTGGCACAGCACAGGGGCCCTGCTTATCATCTGCCCAACCATTTCCCCAGGATGGATTTTGGAATTGACTGGTTTGAGCTTTCTTTCCCTCCACATCTTGCTGTTACACCACCAGCCAGGCTCCAGAGAGGGAGAGGGAGAGACCAGCAGACTATCGGCCCTGGTGAATGCATGGGGTAGATGGCTAGACCCTGTAGTCCCTGGGGGCGCCATAGGGCCATAACCTGCTAGAGTTCCTGTTCTTGCCTGCCCCTTGCTGCCATTGCCTACAGGTTCCAGTCAGCCCAGGCCAAATGAACTTTAGGGTACTCCAGGGCAGTGCTCTCAAATCTTGTTACTTATCAGAATTACCTATATTAAATCCAGATGCCTGGGCTGCACCCTCATGGGGCAGGGTCTGGGCATCAGCATTTTGTGAAGCTTGTGATGTATTCTAGTGTGCAGACTAGCTGTGACTCATGGCCTATAGAGAAGAAGAACTGAAAGTATCTTTCAGGCTCAGTTTCTGGGTCACCAACTTGTCTCTGGGCCCTGTTCATGTCATCTCCCTGGTGTTTCTCCAGCCACCTGCTAATGTCCCTCCTCTGCCAGGCTGACTGACCTCCCCAGGCTGTGGTCTTTGATCTCCCAGCTCTTCTCTGCTGCCTTCCATGACCCAAGGTCTGGTAATGTCACCACCATTTACATCCTTTCCTCCAATTTTAATACAGTTGCTTTCAAGCCAAAGACCCCGATGCCAAGAACAGCCTCCGGGGCTCTGGCATTCTTTGCAGAGTCCTCTTCTTAATGCCCTCCAGCCACAGTGGCCTTTCCTTTCAGTTCCTCACGTGTGGGCCTCATCCTTCTCAGAGGTTTGCACATGTTGATCTCCCTTATGAACACTCCATTCCCCACACCAGATCATTCCTTCGTAGGATTGCAATGCAGTACCTCTTCCTCTGAGAAGTCTTCCCTGACCACCATCCCTCTGCCACTCAACACGAGATGTACTCCCTGTAATGGATCTTGCCACTTTTTTCACTTTGCGTGCATGCACGTATGCAAGTATGTACACATGTGCATATGCATGTGTGCATGCCCATGTGTGTACATCTGGGCTCGTGATGATTTGACCCAGAGTCAACCCCTTGGCTCAGCCATGAGCTCCATGAGAGCGGATGCAGTGCCTGTTTGCCTGCTGATGTATCCCGGCACTTTGCTGGGAACCCTGAACACAGGAGGAGCTTAGCAGATATGTGTTCATTGAAGAATGGATTCTTGTACCTGGTCCGGTGAGAAGATGCTCACTGACGTGCCTCTCATCCTTGAATCACCGCTGCTGATCTGTCTGGTCTGTTTCTAGGGTGGATCCGTCCTGGTCCTGCTGCTAGGGAGGCTCCATTTAACAGATGTGGCTTTCAGCTCATGCCCCAGCTGCTGGCCTGGGGTGGTGTGAAATGTCACTGCTGTCCCCTCACAGTGTCAGCCTGGGAGGGTGGGGCGGTATGTGTTTTCCAGTGAAGATGCTGCCCTCACCACGACTGTGGGGCTCCCTTTGGGACCAGCTGTCAGATTTGTGGCTTCTTCCAAATGTCCAGTCTGGATTCAGCCTTTATCCTTGAAGCCTATATTTACTTTTTGGAAACTGCCATATATAATTGGATGTCGGACTGGCTGGGTGATACCATTTTGGGAAAAGGTCAACTGTTTAGTCATAAAGGATCAATGAGGCTTGTAAATGGGTGCAGAAGCAACTGCAAAGTGAAAAGACAAGGGATATGTGCGTGGTTCCATGTGTAGCTCCCACTTAGCCAGCCTGCTCTGTCCCCTCCACCACCATGCAGATGCACCAGCCCAAGACCCAGTGTGTTCTAAACCAGGTGTGTCAACCTCTGCCAGACTCTTCTCTTTGCCTTGTGGACCTTTTCCAATAGAATGCTCCAGACTTCTCCTGGCCCATTTCCCAGGGCTCTGCAAGGCCTGACCAGCAGAGGGCATGGTCCCCTACATTCTGGAAACAAGAGGCCAGGAGCAGCCTTGGGGGCCTCTGTGGCTCTAATCTCTCCCTTTCCCACCTGTAGGGAGCCACAGAGGGGCCTGGTGGGAACTTACAGAGAGATGGATGTGCTTGAGGGAATATCACAGCAGTGGCTCCCTCCCCTGACAGGGTCCCCCAGCAGAGTTCCCTCAAGTTGTGTGCCCAGATGCCCCCTTTGCCATCAGTCCTGGCCCAGGCCTAAGCTCCTCTGTCCCAGGAACAGACCAGAGTCCTAGACCAGGGTCTCCCGGTGGCTGGCAGGTGGGAGAACTCAAGGAGAATACCCTGATCTACTCTCCATGTTTGCCTTGGGTAGGGCAGGGTGAAAGCCATGCTTATGTTGACAAATGCTGCTGAGGGACAAGCACTGGGTGGACCAAAACATTAAGACTCATCCCTAGTGTGCTGTGCTCTCTGGTGGGGAGGACACATTCAACACCTAATCACGTGAATTACTCCAAATCACAAATGTGGTGAGTACAATGAAAAACAAGAGAAGGCTCTATGAAAGAGAAAAATCAGGGTTCTGCCTGTTGTCCATGAGGCCTTCCTCCTGGTGGTTAAGCATCAGGGCTTGACCTCCCCCATCCCTCTGCTCTCACTGTCCTTTTAGCAGGGATGCCCTGGCATCACTTTTGCAGAGAAATGTGGCCTCCTTTCAAGGCCGAAGTTAAATCTCTGCTGTGAAGCTGCTGCTCCCATTAGGCTCTATGCACCTGCAGCCATTTCAACTCCGGGGAGGCTCCTTTAATTCAATTTCACCATTTCCAGCACTGTTTTCTGCTTATGTCATGAACATTACTCTGCTTTGTCTATAGTAGGTGTAAGCACTGTGGACAGGTGTTTTGTGTTGGAGGGCATCAGAATATCTTGGGATTAACCAGTCACTTGGCACATCATTGGTCTACCTGCTATCCCAACAGAGCCCCAGAGATAACGACTAGCCAAGAAGGTGGAAAAAATGGGCTTATATGTGCACACATTTTTAAAGGGGGAAACACCAACGGGACAGCAAATAGGGGGCAGCTGGGACAGAGCTGGTGCCATATCTCAACCTAGGGGCTCAGAAAGGCTGTGTCCTCCAAAGCCAAAGGATGTGCTCTGATGTCACATATTTGTCCAGAGATTTCCTGTGGTCATGCTCACGTGCTAATATTGCTTAAGGACTTCAGACTGCATGGTCATAATGTGTTCATTCTCTGTCAGAATCCCTGGAAACTGAACAAAACTGTTAGGCCCCTGTTTAGTGACAAATGGAGCTGACCTCAGCCCAGGACACCTCTGCTGGAGACTGTGCCTGTGCCTCAGGCTCACTGTTTGTCTTGCCTCATCTCTGCTCGCCTTCCACCTGCCATGGTGACAGCTGAGGTGGCACGAAGGCAGGACGCTTACTTGGTGGCACAGCTACTTGTGTGCAGCTTCTGAGCATCTCATAAAGGCCCCCGGGGGTGAGCCAGCCCCAGGAGAAGGCTCTCTGTGTGTGAAGGGTTCAACTGTGAGCTGGAAATGCCCCTCCTGGCACGTGTGGATGCTGGCTCTTTGCAAGAGACACTTGCATGAAAAATGGGATTTCTAAATTGCATCCCCTGCTCTTTCCACACACGTTGCCCAAGAAAGTGTATCTGAATGGTGCTCGCAGCCTAATCCCTCCTTGCTCCGGAGGAGGGTCGCTGAGGGCCAGATGGGTTTGGGGTGCAGAAAGTGTGGAGAGTCCAGCCTGGGAAGGAGGGAAGACAGGGTGGAAGGAGGGTCTTGCTTCTGGGATTAGCCTCTGGGCCCACTTTTGTTCTGAAGAATTCAGGTAATGGATAAAGAGGAGAGCCCATGTTCTATCAGTGCAAGAAGCAGACACTAGGCAGACAGGGGATTAAACCAGGAAAGACTCAGAGGCTGGAAGGAAGGAAAATTTCTGCCATTTACAGTGAGACGCTGCTGAATTCTGGAAGAGCAAGAAGATCAAGTAGAATTTTAAGAAGTGTTGTTCGGGTTCCTGTATTGGATCCCTTTTGGCATTTTTCCAGATACTCGATTGCACACTGAAACTGACTTTTCAGGTTTTGGTTTCGGGGCTCTGTTCCTTTGAATGTGACTCCATGTGTCCATCAGGCTACATGAAGCTCCAGTTTGTATTTGGGTTACACACACACACGTACACACCACACTTCATATGCACATATCATATACCACACATAATGCCACACCACACACACCACACCCACACACCACATATACACCATGCACACACCACACATGCACACACCACAGACCCACACATGCCACAACCATGCACATCGCATACACACCACACATACACCCAACACACACATCATACATCACACACATTCCAGACACATACACACACACCACACACACACATTACACACACCACACATACACCGCACACACACAACACACATACACACCACTCTCCCACACATGCCACAACACAGACACATACCACACATTGCACACACCAAACACACACATCACATACCACACACATGCCAGACACATAACACCACAGACATCACATACACACTACACATACATGCCACACACACCACAACACAAAAGCACCACAGACATCACATACACGCTACACATACATGCCACACACACCACAACACAAAAGCACCACAGACATCACATACACACCAGAGACACACGTTACACACACACCACACACCAAACACACATATTACGTATACACCACATACACACACCATATACATGCCACACACACCATATACACCACACACATATATAGACAACATA
This sequence comes from Crocuta crocuta, assembly GCF_008692635.1. NCBI lineage: Eukaryota > Metazoa > Chordata > Mammalia > Carnivora > Hyaenidae > Crocuta > Crocuta crocuta. The sequence continues at coordinate 1,293,695 of NW_027532855.1, forward strand.
GACACCACACATACCACACACATTGCACACACACCACACACACACACACACACCCCACATGTACATACACACACTGAACACACACCACATATACACAACATGCACCACACACACATACACACATCACACCACAGACACACACCACACACCATACACACACTACACACACCACAGGATAAACACGTCATACACATCACACATACACCACACATACTACATATACACACACCACACACATCTCATACACACCACACACACACTGAAGACACACATAGGCACCACACATGCCACAAACCACACACGTACATATCACACACACCATACACACCACACCTATCACATAAACACCACCCCCCTCCCCACAAAAAATATCTGTAAGATTCACTTTTCAGATAAGAGCTGAAATTATTCATCACAACGTGTAAATACATTTAACCTATTGTTCATTCATCTATTAAACCCCCGTATCTATCTCCCAGATGGATTAAAGTCCTGTTTATTCCCTTTTCTGACTCATTTATTCTGATTTCCAAGGCAATGGTGTTTGTACTCCAGCTGCCTTCAGAAGGCATGGTGCCCAGGCTAAGGAAGTAAGCCTCCTCTCTAGCTGAAATTTCAGTGACCCTTGGTCCAGAAATAAATCATAAAAATAGATAGTCTTTCCTCATCTGCTCTAGACAGCAAAGTGTATCCCCGCCCTGTCAAATGAAAGCTGCTTACCAGGGACCATGGCAGCTCTGGGAGAGACTAATTTAGACCAGGATTGCCAAATTCCTCAGCACTGGTGGACAGAACAGCTGCCCAGGCAGTAGAGAGCTGATCTGCCAGGGAAAGTAAAATCCCATGACAAGATGGATGAGCATTTCTGGCTCCTGTTTTGTACCTCATTACCCAGAGGAAAGGCCTACAATGGAGACTGTAAATCGTGCTTGGAAAACAATCCTGGGAGTGGTTCTCCCCTTCTGGGTGCAAAGGCTGGAGGCTGGGCCTCCCTGCAGCCAACCCCCACTGCAGCCTACTTTTCCTAGGGCTGGTTTCTCCCCTGGCAGGAGGGGCCTCCTTTTAAGCAACCTCTTCAAACAGCTTTCCTGCTCCAAGTGCCCTGCCCACACTTCCTCAACATTTCCCTTCTCCAAAGGAGGCCTCACCCCCTTCCTGTTTTCCTGGACCCTAATGACTCCAACCCAGGGAAGGGAAACATTATACTGATCCCTTTTCTTTGTTTTCACCCTCTTTGCCTGCCTTAGCACTAGATCCCATCCATGAGAGGAACAACTGCTTTGGGCATTTAAAAAGGGGGTATGTTAGGGGCACCTGGGTGGCTCAGTCAGTTAAGTGTCCGACTTCGGCTCAGGTCATGATCATATGGCGCATGAATTCAAGCCCCTCATTGTGCTCTGTGCTGACAGCTCAGAGCCTGGAGCCTCCTTCAGATTCTGTGTCTCCTCTCTCTGCCCCTCCTCTGCTTACGCTCTGTCTCTCTCAAAAATAAATAAACATTAAATTTTTTAAAAAACAAAAAGAGGGTGTGCTGAAACACACAACTTATTCTAACATGTGTCTCTGGCCGGTCTCAAAAGGCACTAGGACCCTGTGTTTAAGCACACACCCACATAGGTGCAGGGACCCTCCACCCGGGGCAAAGTAGCTGGGTGGTAGATTGCCCACCACACAAGCTTTAGTCACTTTAAATGAGACAACAGCTTAACAGCATCCAGATACTAAAGTAAAGCATGGAGAAAAAAATAATAAATAAATGTGATTTTTAGTTTTAAGGTTATGTTCCCTTAAAGCACAAATACTGTCAAAGGGAAATTTTGGACACTCATGCCATGTACTTGTCCCAAATTTTGGACCCTGCTGCTGTGCATTTTCCCCAAACTTTGGCACCAATGCAATGTAAGTTTTCCAAAATTGCTACCATGCCAGAAAGAGAATGGCAATAATTGGTTTCTTACCCAAAGACACACAGCTGGGGGTGGGGATAGTGGAAGGGGATGATTTGGTCTCTCACAGAGAGGAGGGTGATGAGATAGGTCCTCCTTGGGTGTGATACTCTGAAGCAAGGTGCATTCCTGAATGGCTGCTTCTGACATGTTCAGGAGACCCATGTGGCATTTGTCATTTCTTCTCCTGCCCTCTTGACTTGAACTTCTGTCCTCGGTGTAGAGACACAGGCTGGAAGGAGCTTCAGAGGCAGGACAAGGCCATCCAGGATTTCTTCTTTGTTAATCTCTCTGCATCAGCACAACTGTATTTCCACCAAGTAAATATTTTGGCACATTCTCAAATCCAGTGTTCCTAGATCAATGGAGATGCAAGTCAGCAGGTGGGGGGCAAGGGGGACCTTGCTGAGCATGGGTGACTATTTCCTAACCACGAGTTAACAAAGACTAATGGTCACATGCTCTTTCTAGTGCTAAATACATTGCATGTATTTTCGTGTCCTTGAATTTCATTTCATCCTCTGGACGGTGCTGGAAGGAAGCCAAAAGCTAATCTCCCCATTTTGTTGAAACGGAGGCTCAGAGAAATCAAATGATTCACCCACATTGACATTTGGATTCAGCAAATATTTATAGATCATCTACTAGAGACCAGGGACTTTAGTTGGCTGTGAGAATATGGGGATGAAAAGCAGCAGCATCCTTTCTTCTGGCTCCTACAGGCTGCACCCAGGGCTTCCAGAGAGTAGGGGGTTGACAAGCTAATCAGAATGGAACAGGGAGCAAAAATAGCATTTCTCCGGTGTCACTTTCCAAATGAGCTGACCTGCCCTTTAGAGATTTTGCTGCCTCAGCAAGCTGCACCTTGGGGCTAGGGTTCCCTTCCATCATGGGAGGAAGCAGGTGCTGGGATCTCCAGCATCAGTTCTGTTTCATAGCGTCCCAGTGAGGTAGCAGTCTGCAGAGAATCACAACATGGCAGAATATGCTTAGCTCCGTGACTGGAGGGGAAGATTCAGAAGATACAGGGATTTTGCAGGGCTTTGGGAGAAAAAAGAAATAATGTATATTGAAAGAGCTATTTTTTTTAATGCGTTGCCTTTTTTTTTTCATTGATGTTAGAAGTGCTCTTTAAGGAAGGGTTAAAACATTTTTCAAATGCAATCTGTACTCTTCTATTGTCTACAAAGTTGAAGAGTATTATAATAACAGAAGTAAAGAGATGAATGTGAGTAAAATATAAAGATGCAAACTAAGCATTATGCCCTGAAAGGGAAAGGAGACAAACCTATAAGATAAAATCTATTTTAAGGATGCTTGATGAGTGAAGTATAAATCACTTCTGAGTTCCCTGGTAGCTAGGGGGAAAGGTAGATGCCATGAGTTCATGGCTTTTCTTCATTCACTAACTAAAGAGACATACTTCCTTCTGCACTGGATTCCAGAGGGCGTCCTTCCCTGAATCTCTGTACAAAGCACCATAATCACATCCAGGGTTATCAATAGCTTCATTTAACTAGAAATGTTGTTCATGTGGTCATTTATTATAGCCAAGCATTAATTTTAAAGAACTTTGGAATTCTTATGATTTCTGAGTCTGCATAAATTTTGGCTGATAGTCCCTGCTGATAAAAACAATACCAGAAGAAACTTAACAGAGGACCATGGGGGAGGAGAAGGAGAAAAAATAGTTGGGAAGAGGGAGGGAGGCAAACCATGAGAGATTCTTGAATGCTGAGAACAAACTGAGGACTCATGGGTGTGGGGGGTAGGGAAAGGGGGGTGATGGGCATGGAGGAGGGCACTTGTTGGGATGAGCACTGGGTGTTATATGTAAACCAACTTGACAATAAACTATGAAAGAAAAAATGAAAGACAATACCGATACCAGCATATTGAGGAACTTGGCTTTGTGTGTCAGGGACTTTGCTGTAGGTGGATTTCACTTGTGGGCAAAATTCTGAAATGCCGTATGTAACCCATGCTGTCCATCTTGAGAGGCCACCTGACTTGATGTCTCTGGTGGTCGTCTCGCTCTAGACAGTTTTGCCTCTCGTGCACTATGTGTCCTCGAATGCACAGTCAGGTTACCCAAAGATTCCCATTACAGTAGACCAGATCCCTGTCTGTTATTCCTCAGCTGGGTGACCCTAGACAAATGCCCAGCTTCTCTGGAGAAATGAAGGGATTGTATCAATGGCTGAAGTTTCCTTTCAGCTTACATTTTCTGCCTTTCCTTCAACAATGGGCACAAGTGGAGGTCCCTGCTGAGATTCATGGCTGCTGACTCTCTGAGAACTACTTCTACGAAAGCTCTTTTTAAAAAAAAAATTAAATTCAAGTTAGTTTAAACATACAGCGTAGTATTGGCTTCAGGAGTAAAACTGGGTGATTCATCTCTTACATGACACCCAGTGCTCATCCCAGAAAGTGTCCTCCTTTTTTTTTTTAATTTTAAATGTTTTCATTTAAATGAAATTAATATATTCATTTTTGGGAGAGAGAGAGAAAGAGAGAGAGAGGATGAGTAATGGAGTGGCAGAGAGAGAGGGAGACACAAAATCGGAAGCAGGCTCCAGGCTCTGAGATGTCAGCACAGAGGGCAAGGCAGGGCTCGAATTCATGAAGCAGGAGATGATGACTCAGGCTGAAGTTGGATGCTTAACTGATGGACACACCTGGAGCTCCCAACAAGTGCCCTCCTTAATGACCATCACCCATTTAATTGTTTTAACATTTATTTTTGAGAGAGAGAGAGAGAGAGAGAGAGAGTGCAAGAAAGAGCACCTGTGGGGGAGGGGCAGGAAGAGACAGAGGACGTGAAGCAGGCTCCATGCTGTGAGAGCAGAGCTCAACGTGGGGCTTGAACTCACAAACCCTGAGCTCATAACTTGAGCTGAAATTAAGAATTGACCACTTAAACAACTGAGCCACCCAGGCACCCAATACACATCACCCATTTATCTCATCCTCCCACCCTCCTCCCCTTGAATAACCCTCAGTTTGTTCTCTGTATTTAAGAGTCTCTTATGATTTGCCTCCCTGTTTTTATCTTATTTTTCTTTCTCTTCCCCTATGTTCATCTGTTGTGTTTCTCAAATTCCACATATGAGTGAAATCATATAATATCTGTCTTTCTCTGACTGATTTATTTCACTTAGCATAATACATTCTGAAAGCTCTTTGTTCAGAAAACTGTGCCATTTAGATAGGTTGCCTGCTCTGGCTTTTGTTAATGGTACACAAGGGGCTCAGGCTTTCATATTTTAATCAAATCATAGCCAATGTTTATTTGGAAATGGTGATGACAGGCAGATGCTGTCCAGCTGTGCCCAATATTTGGGTCACTATAGGTGGTTAACTGTCTTGAGAATGGACATCAGGCGACTTCTGCTAGACTCAGCTCAGCCAAAAGAACATGCAGTTGGACCACAGACTGGGTTTGAGGAGAAGAATGGGGGACATAGTTCCAAATTACTCTAGTGAGCCTGACCCCAAGGCAGATTTCTCCATGCAACTTGGAGAAATCTTCATGGTACTTGATGAAACCTTTACAGCACCAATGAGTGAGTAGAAATGGGAGTTCATGACCATGAAGACAGTAGCATCTTCAACAAATCCACTCTCCAGTGGGTTGCTCTTTGCCACTCCCTGGCTGGTGGGAAAATCCAAAGGAAAGAACTCTGTCAGGGCACAGTCCCCTGCCCTTTCCAGCTGAAAACTCCAGTGGGGATAACATGATCAATATATTAAAACCCCTTTGGGGCACCTGGGTGGCTCAGTCAGTTAAGCGGCCGACTTCGGCTTAGGCCATGATCTGGTTGTTTGTGAGTTTGAGCTCCACGTTGGGCTCTGTGCTGATAGCTCAGAGCCTGGAGCCTGCGTCAGATTCTGTCTCCCCCTGCTCACACTCTGTCTCTCTCTCTCTTTCTCAAAAATAAATAAAAACATTTAAAAATTGTTAAAAAAAAGATTCCCTGCCCCTCCCCTGCTCACACTCTGTCTCTCTCTCTCTTTCTCAAAAATAAATAAAAACATTTAAAAATTGTTAAAAAAGATTCCTTTATAAGGAAACAAATCCTCACCTACTGTGAGGTCAGAGTGGAAAGAAAAAGCTTCTCACTATTTTCTCTGTTAGATAGCGAAAAGCAGAGAGAACCAGGTACTGATTTGAAACCCTTTCTATGAGCCATGAGCAGACTTGTTTTTAGACTTCACTGTCTCACAGCCCTGGGAGTTTGGAAGGCTCTGTCAAAACCTCACCAAGAGAGAACATGGCTGGCCCACCACCGACATGGCTGGCCCATTTCTTTTCTTTTGAGTTCAGCACAAGGGCACTGACCAGACACTCACTTTTTGTAGGGTCCTTTAACTCCCATCCACACCTGTAGCCATTCCCATGTAGGCATACCCTCTTGTTAAGTCCAATAATTTGAATGCAGCCACCTCTAACTGGTATGTAGTCACATTGGTGGGCTGTGTGTTCCGGGGGCTTCCACCTCTCTCAGCACAGGCTGACCCAGGACAGGACTGAGGAGCTGCTTCTTAGGAGGAAGGGCTTTTCCTTTTTGGGGAAGGGGGAGAACATTAGCCTGATGTTTCTGCAAACCTCTCCCTGGCCTTGAAGCAAGAGGCTCTGTCTGGCTTGCTCTGGGGAGAGTTTGCTCAGATCCTGGGAGAGAGAGAGGAGGTTAAGAACTGGTGTCAACTACAATTCATCTTAAATCCCACAGGACCTTACAGATTTCAGCCTGACACCAGTCATCACCATGGCATGCAGGCTTGGGCTGGGGGTGTGGACTCCGTTTCCTTCTCCTAATGCCTCAGTGGAAAGGAAGGCATCTTGCTAATGCCTTTATAGGAAAAAAGGGCAGTTAAACCCCTTAACACGGAAAATGGTTTGCATGGTTTCATGTCAGAGGCTGACAGTACACAGGGAAGGGGTAGAAAAATTTTGCCATGTTATTTATATCCCCTCAGCACAAAGACAAAAGACACAATTTCTAGGACATAGTTATGTTTCTTACTGTGTTTCTTTGGGTCATCCATGAAAATTTTAACAAGGCTCTCATTCTGATATATCTGATTTTAATATAACCTCAAGCTTACCATAAACAAATTATTTTCTTGGGCAAATGAAAATTATAACACTATTTGGCAAAATAGCACAGCTGTAACCCATGATTTTTCTTCTGCTGGTTGTGGGTTGGGATTCCATTGCTAAAGATGACCTCTGAGGGTTTCTGGCAAGTGTGCTGGGACTGGTGACGTCTCCTGCCACCTGCCTCTCAGAGCCACAGGCTGCAGGATGTAGTTTCTTTCTATGCTCACTTCCAAAGAGAAATCCTAGTCATTGCCCCAAAGTGTTGAGGGAGGTTCTAAGTACATGTCCTCTGCCACCATTTTCCCCAAAACGGTGGTCTGGCATTCACTGAATATGCTCGTATACATCCCAAGTGCTTACATTTTAACCTAACTGGAAACAAAAATTGGCTCCACCATTTTATTTAAGAGGGATATGATTAATGTTTATTAACCAAGACATGTCTCCAAAAACTGAATTCTAAAGCCTTTAGTCACACCTTACAAGTCATTGAGTTCAGGGAGAGTGGCTGCTGTTGGCTCTCTGAATTAATCCTCCATAGGAAGTCTCTGTGCCCTGGGAGGCATTGACATCAGGGGAATGACTGTGACACAAGAGCCTGCGTTTTTGACTAATAGTTACTGTTTTTAGCCAGTCTTAGCTAAGTGACCTCAGATCCTACGCAAGTCTGGACAGTGACCTAGCTGACTGCAACAGGCTCCCTCTGTCCCATTTGGATGGGAGAACTATGTCAGAGGGTGACACATGGTGACAGTACTAGAAAAGAACAGCATGTCCTCTGGTGCATGGACTTCTTGTAAAGGGTTTGGTGGCATTTGACATGTAATAGTGTGTTTTCCAAAGATCCTGGTCAGGGTCTTCAAGAACATAGTAAAACGGCAATAGGGTTGTTACATACCTACAGTGAGAAATTGTCAGTTCCTAGTATTTTATAATCCTTCCAAACAAGCAGATCTGTGATAATGTTGTCCACCTCTAGGGCTTACATAGTTATCACCTTCTTCAGTGGCAATGGGTTTGTTCTGAGGTTTGAGACACGGAGAGAAAGATTATCCAAAGATGGCTTCCAGTATTGATGCTTGTGAGTGGCCCCCTCCTGCAGTGAACATGGGCTGGCCTCATGACTAACAGAATGTGCAGCATTGACTGTCATTTATAGCCTTTAGAAGGCCTGGAGACCTCCTGGGTGTGCTGTGGGAGTCCTAAGCTGCCACATAATAGGTCAAAATAGAAGGGGAGATGGAATTCTGAGACAACATGGAGTGTCCTGGCTGAGGCAGCCTTCTGGCTGTTTCCCAAAGCACCATGTGTGTGACAGAGCCATCTTGAATGTTCCACCTCAGGTGAGCCCCTGATGAGGCAGCCACCACCAGTTTTGTGTATAGCAAAAGAGTCACATGGTCAGTCAACTCACACTTGTGAGAAACAATAAATTATTGTTGGTTTAAACCACTAAATTTGAGGCAGGTTACTTTGCAGCAAGAGCTAACAAAGACAGTTATAGATAAAACAGACAAGCCTTAGGCCCTAACTCAACCTCAGCCCAATACAGTAGTGCAATAAGCCCAACTATGCTGCCTGTTCATGCTGGCTCAGATGACACAGCTTCCTACCTGTGGCAAGGTGAGGGTCAGCTATCACGTTAGCAGAAGGTGAAGTCAGGCCAGCAAAGATGTGGACAAGTAGGCTTCATGATGTAACTGATGGCAGCTTCACAGTGAATATGTCCCTATCAAGGCTCCATGACAGTGGGCAGGATTGTAGCAGGCACAAAGAGTGAGGCCTTGGTTTTATCTAGGAGTTTTAACAGAGTTCTCCAGGGGCCTGGCCTTCCCAGCCTAGTCTACCTTCTTGGGAGTTCTTCAAAAGCAGGGGGGGACTGATTCTTATTTTTTAAGGCTTATTTATTTATTTATTTTGGAAGAGAGAGAGATTAAAAGCATGCAAGTGTGAGTGGGGGAAGAGCAGAGAGAGAAAGGGAGAGAGAGGATCCCAAGCAAGTTCCGTGCAATCAGCATGGAGTCAGATGCGGGGCTTGATCCTATGAACCATGAGATCATAACCTGAGCTGAAGTTGGACACTTAATTGAGCCACCCAGGTGCCCCTCAGATTTTCTAGTCTTTAAATAGGACTTCTGCAGATTAAGAAAAATGTCACATATAGGAAACCAGCTGCAGAAAGTGACCACCCCTTTCTAGAACATTTAAATACAAAGAGAAGCTCAGACAGGTGGGATGAAGTAAGGTAGGTTGGGCTAGCTCACTCAAGTGCAAATCTTATTTGAGAGTCAGATCTGTCCTGTCACATGGTTAGGGCATGGGTCACCATAACTCAGCATGGCCCAGGAGAGTGACCTGAAGCTCAGAAACAGAGATTGCACCTTGTCTAACAAGGATGGTGAGTACATTTCAGGCTAGGACAAATTCCTGAGATGTACAGGTTACACTTGCCTCTCTCTGCCAGTCATGGAGGAGGTATGTCTTAAGCAGAGCTTGGTCCTAGCCTCTGAAGAGGTTAAAACTCATGTAAAAAGTCCTGTCTTTGGGGGCCTCCTATCCAGGTGGGCTTGACTCTGCCTAAAGTTTCTTAGAGGACATCAGACAGAGAGTTCAAGGCCAAGTCACTTATTTGGCCATTTACTCACTTAGTCAACATTTACTGAGACAAGGACTTGCAAGAAACTTCACTGGGGCGTGATCCTAGGAAGCAGGAGAAAGGGGAAGGGAGTGTCAGGCAGGGAAGTGAGCATAACAGGATGTTTCCAGGGACCTCTGAAATCATGCAGATTGCACTCCAGGACTATCACTCCCACATACACACCTATAACCAGTAGCTCTGAACTTGGGGGTCCCCACCCATCATACCACTCATGGTGGTGCCTGCTTCTACTGAGCAGGGGAAGGACAAAGTCAGGGAGCATAGAGGAGCTCACCACAGCTGGGTGGACCAAAACCTGGGCCAGGATGGCCATCTCTACCCCAGACCCTTGTGGCTGGCTATAAGGTTCCATCGCGAGACCTCACCCCTGAGCTTCTAACCCCCATCTTGATCTGAGCCTTTGGAGGACATAGTAATTTTATCTGTGAACCACTGGCAGAAAAGTGGGTGGTAGGTCATTACTGAAGCAAAGGAACACACAGCCTTTGCTCTCACCCCAGTGAGGAGGAAGTCAGGGCAGTGACAGGCCCCCTGACCCAGTGTCCATGCTGTGTCCAGACTGCAGTGGGTGGGTGTCGGGCTTCAGACAGAACACGCATCTTCTTCCGGCTCTGGTTTCCTGGCTGCACTGTTTGTTTTAAAAAGAGGCCTGTTAGCACTGAGTGTTATGTGGAAACTAATTTGACAATAAACTATTAAAAAATAAAAATAAAAAAAATAAAAAAAAATAAAAAATAAAAAAAAAACAAAACAAACTAACAAGGAATTACCATCCAAGGAGGAAACACTCTTAAAAATAAGAACAAAGACAATCCAATAGAAGAATGCACAAAAGATACAAGGATTTTATAAAATAAATATGAATGACAAATAAAAAAAAATAAAAATAAAAGAAACCCTGAAGAATAAACCTTTTTGCCAAGAATAAAGGTTGTTAGGTGTTGGCTATATTCAGATTTGTATTTTTAAAGTTAATAACTAATATAATAAAAGGTTCCAGTTAAATTAAAAAAAAAATAAAAAATAAATAAAAAGAGGCCTGTTAAGGAGACACGAAGAGGACAGGAGGCACATCCATGTTTAAGTAGTTCCACGTGGAACAGAGAGGGCTTGTCCCATGCTGTCACAGAGAACTGAGCCAGGGACACATCTGGGACATGTGTGTATGTGTGTGAAAGAGTATGTTTGTCGTTGGAGTGTGTGTTGTTTTTGGGAGACTGTGCCTTTTCTCCATAGGCTCTGAGAATGGTGTGGAAGTAAAGGAAAACATTAAACAGTCTATTTGAAAACCAGTGGTTTTCAAAGTATGGAACTGGATCCAGCTGCATCAAGATGTGATCTCGTTAGAAGTGCAGTTCTTGGACCCACCCCAAACCCACTCGATAAGAAACTTTGGGGACAGGCCCCAGCAATCTGTGTTTTAACAGGCTCTGCAGGTGATCCTGAGATGTGCTTGGGTGTGAGAATCACTCTCTTAAATGTAAGGAAAAGATCTTTCTAATCAATGCAACTGTCAAAATTGTCATGTCTTTCTCCATGCAGTAGTGGGTACCGCATCTCCAGAAGTATTTAAGAGACACATGAATATCAGTCAGGCATGTTGCAAAGGAAATTACATTAAGTTGGGAGTTCTGTTGAAGTCCTTATTGGGCCACATGTTCCCATTTAGCAAATATGTACTGAACAGGGTGACCAGGTTGTATCCAGGGTTACAGGCAATAAGAGTGGAAGCACTATGCCCCTGTCCCCACTGGTCCTGCACATGCCCGTGATTCTGTGAAGTCCCTGTCACCTTTACTTCATGCTGTCTTTCTAGACATTGCCCTTTGTTTTGACAACCAAACATTGGGTTGTCCTTGATGACTACTTACTATCATTACAACAGACTCCAGTCCTGATGCATCTGGATGGAACCCCATATCAGAAGGGGAGAATGAAACCAGGGAACCCTAGACTCTCCTGACCACATATGAAGTCCCAAGTGAGAGGATTGTAGCAACTTCCCGTTCAGCACATGACAATGCTACTCTTTTGGTCCTTATGAGTCACCCTTTGTCATCTTTGTCATATTAGTCATTCACTGGAGCTCAGAATCCACCAAAAGACTTCTTGGGCCCTGGGGGGGGGGGTGTGAGGCTGAACATCTCACCATGGGGTTAGTTCTAGGGGGACAATTTCTCAGACAAATGAATGTTCTAGATGACTGTAGCTTATCACGTTAAGCAGGTGACAAAAACTATACTCATTTCCATTTACTGAACAAAAATGAATTATTGCACAAATGCACATTTGTCAGAGGAAAATTAGCAATGCAAATGAGCAAAACCAGGACAAAATAAATAAACTCCCCTAAACTCCACCACTCAGAAACAGATTTGTATCAATCTGTTGACATGATTCCTTTCTTATGCTTTCTGGGCATTTATGTGAGTGTATGTGTGAGCGTGTATGTCTGTGTAGTAGTGGAATCATACTGCAAAACTTGGCTATAATATGCTTTTCTATATAAAATATATCATCAATAAACTTACATTGTCAATTTATAGCTACCTAGCACTCCACTATCATGGCTGGATATTTCTAAGATAGTAACTACTTTTTAAAAAATGTTTATTCGTTTTGAGAGAGAGCGAGCAGGGGAGCAGCAGAGAGAGAGGAAGAGAGAAAGAGAGGGAGAGAGAAAGAGAGAGAGAGAGAAAGGAGACAGAGAATTTTAAGAAGTCTCAGTGCTCTCAGCACAGAACCCAATGCAGGGTTTGATTTGATGAACGATGGGTTCATGACCTGAGCTGAAATCAAGAGTTGGATGCTTGACTGACAGAGCCACCATAATGCCCCAACAGTAACTACTTTTAAAGAAATCTTTCTAAGATATGTCCTACCACACCCTCTTGCCTCTTCCCTTCTTATTTCCTAATCAGAGTTGGAACAAGACATAAGCTTATTTCTAAGGGTTTTGGGTTTGCCATTTTTCAGTGAAATCTGTGTGCTGTTTCAATAAAGAGGCAGTTTGGTGGAGAGAGTTCCAGATGAGGACTCAGCAATGGTTCTGGTTTAGTCACAGGTTAGTGCTGGATGTTGAGTATGTTATCTAATTGTTTTGAGCCTTGTTTTCCTAATTTTATATGAGGGAAGGCTTCCCATGGGATATGTCACTGCTCCCCACCCTGTAAACATGCCTGCATCTGCTTTTAGAATCTTCTTTCTCTATTTCCGCATCAGAAAATGGGCTCCAGCATACCTGCCCCACCTGGTGATGTCAAGTGCCTTCAGTCTTATCAAAGGCAAGATAGGTCCAGAATGCGGTTCTTTGCATTGAGGCCTCCTCAAGCCCCTCTGCAGGGCTGGCCCACCCAGCAATTATCCTTTGGAGAAGAGAGAGTCCAAGGAACGTGAGATGCCACAGCATTAGAATCACACCCTGGCTGCTGCTTGAGGTGCAGTCACAGAGCTGCGGGCATACACATATCCCAGGGTGCGTTTTAGGATGTAGACTCTTGGGCCCCAGGTCAGCTCCTGTGCATTACCACCTGTGTGGGTGGACCCTCACTGGCATGCTTTTAAACAAGCACCCCTAAAGTTTGCCAAACAGAACAAAAGTATGCAAAGGGAATGCTCCACTCCTAAAATGGTGTTTCTCCTGAAGTTTCAAATGGCTATGCACCAGGAAGCACCATTAATTGCTAATTGCTTGCTGGGTGCTTGGCCTAGAGTATGAGGGTGAATGGGAGGAAAAAGAAGACATACAAGAATTAATACTTTTTCCCAACTTTTCACACAAAATTCTTCTTTAAATGTTTTGCTTTTGCAATTCCACACAGTGAATTTGGGTCCTTGCTTTTCTTCCTAGAATGTCCTTTCCTATGCATATTCTCACTCATCCTAAAGCCTATGTCACCACTGGCACAGACTAATCCCAGGTCCTGACCCTCAGAAATTGTCCAGCCCCAATGCCTGTCATAAGGACAGGACAGTAGATTTCAAAAGGACAAGAAAAACAGCTATAATTGTGCGGGAGTGCACCTAAACCGATTACTTAGTTGAAGTGGATGTTACTCAGGTCCTGTGAGGAAGATTTTGCAAATCTGTGTGGTCTGAATGGACAAGTTCATGTAGATTACATTGGGTTTATCTTGGCTCTGCCCAGAGTCGATTTGGCTCTGATAAGGAGACCTCTAGCGGAGTCTTTTTGGCTTTGGGGAAGTGGAAGAACTGTCAACCTGATCCTCCAAGAGAAAGGGCCATGTCTTACACAGCTCTATTATTTCCTTAAGATCTTGGACTAGGGCTTTCAATTGTCCAATAACGTTTATTTACTAATGAAACATCTGTTAAACACTGGATAGCTGCCAGACACCGTAGTAGGTGGTCACATGTTAGAATGAAGAAGTGATGGGCTCATTGTGGGTGACCTTTATCATTCTTCAGAGAATTAAAAATCTGATTCAAAATCGTTCAAATGAAATGTCATAAACTTATATATACCGTGTTAATACATAATTAAATATACAGAATGATTGTTATTCATTACTCACTGAAGATCAGTTCTTCCTAAGTCTGTTTTCCATTTAAATCAAACTTTCCCGTTTATATAAAAGCTATGCTAATGGAAAACTTTCATGAGCAAATTGCACAGTACTGTTTCCTTAAACAAGATGTTCTTGCTTGGATTTTAATTTAATTGTAGTTGTTTTGTATTGTGCTGTATTGGGTCAAATGAACCATATAGCTCCTGCCCCCTTGGTGACACTGGCCAATGAAGTTCAGGGCTCTGCCTTTGGGCTGAGTCATGGTTTCCACTGTGCCCATCTGCCAGCAGTCGACAGGTGTTTGACCACACACAGGCAAACACACACACATACACAGCGTACCTGCTTCCTTCTTGCTAGCATTCTTCCTCTGGGTCACATTCTTGCACTCACTCCATCTTGACTCTGACCCTAGTCTCCACTGTTGTCACTTCCTGGCCTCTAGCATCTTCTTCTTGCAACCTCTCCCCAGGCCCAGCCCAAGGGGTGCCTGCAGAGGACTGGGCTGCTTACCGACAGGAGCAGACCTGGAAGCTGGGGATCTGGGTTGTGTGGGCAACATTTATCTGTCCTAAGGTCTTAATTCTTTCCATCTAGCCAGCAGGGCATCCCTGGAAGCAGGAGGAGAGCTGGGTTACTTACTGTAAGGAGCTGCAGCCTTCTACCTGGCACTGGCCCGCTTCCTGGCCCCCGTTGACACAATGCTTGGGGACCCTGTCACAGCAGCCTTGACCCAGAGTCTCAGGGAAAGGATGCATGGCAGCGATTCTAAGGCAAAGTGATTTTAGCACACTGGGGTCTCCTTGGAGCCTCAGCCAGGCTATGGTGAGCACTGGATCTCCAAGCCCATATACTATATACTTCCCAAAACTTCTTGGGCCAAGAAACATTTTGTTTCCCCCTGAGCATCTCAAATGACTTTGGTTCTATAGAGCAAACCTCAATGTCACTGTGCATTGGGAGCACATCTTGTGCTTAGGCCTGAGGACATGCCGCCTTGGTATGGTCCCACTCACCCACCCTTTCTGCTGACTGAGCATCTAAGCCTTGAGGAAGAGGGCAGATGCTTCAAATCCAGGAAGACAACAGCTCCACTCCCTGCCTATAAGCCTGCAGCAACAGTCTGTTCCCAGAGTGAGCAGATCTGACACTCAAGCCTCTGACATCCAGGACATAGATTCTTACGGTTCTGGGGAGAGATGGCTTTTCAGACAGCTCATGTGCATGAGTCAAAGGCACACCTCTGTGTGAGGCAGAGCATCTTGTCTGGGTATTTACGTGGCTGAATTGCTGCATCTCTCAAGGTAAGTTCCTACAAAACTGCACCCAGACATGCAGGGCATCCTCAGGGTGAGGAGGCTAGGAATCTGATGGACATCATGTGAGAAAGTAGGAGAGATCAGTCTGTCAGAAGTCGGACATGAACCTGTCAATTCTTCTGTCAGCCTTTCAGCCAGAGCCTGTTCCCAAGCTGGGAAGAAGGGCAGTGGGTATGATTCAGACAGGAGAGGAAGCTGGCACCAAGTTAGGACAGCATCTCAAAGATGCACACATACATGCACACACATATACATATGCATATATGCATGTATGCTAAGTATGTATACACATGCATCTAAGTGTACATGTACACTTGCATTCATAAACATACACAGGTACACACATGTGTGCACAGATGTATACACATATATATATATACAGATATACACACATACACAATCACACATATATGTATTCTTTTCTCCTTTCTCTCTTCTCCCCCTCCCTCCCTCTCTCAAAGTGGAATTTCCACTAGTTATTACTAGCTTCTAAGAATCCAAAACCTCTTAGAATTTTATTGTCTAGTAGACTGTCAGTTTGGATGGAATCATTCCTTTTCCCCATAAATCATGGACATTCTATAAACATTTACAATTTGCACAATATCAGACTTGCTTCTGCAACTCATAAGGGAAAATATATTATACATGCAAAGATACATATTTTTATTTGTCATTTTGCTAGGTAATATAATCCTAAGGACAATTAAAACTTTCTGATGATTCAAAATGGTTTTATTTCAAGACACCAATTTAAGGTTTCCCATAAAACACTATGAGTTCCTGGTGACACCTCCCATCCAAACATGTTTTTTGTCTGGACTCCTGAATCCTTCCTGGGAAAATGCTCAGCCACATCATCCCTGACACTAGCTGATAGCCTGTGTCAGCACATGCAGGATGGTAAGCAGGCCAGCTTAATCTGCTGCAGCATGGCAGAAAGTCTGGTTTTGGTGGTTCTAAGTCATCTGAGGTTTTCCCCATCGTTCCACATAGAACTGACTACTTTTCCTGCTTTGGGAATTTGCGTTATGAAAATCAAGAGCATTAGTATTTAGGAAAAGAGCTTCTTCTTGAAATGATACATGCTGTAATAAATATCACAAATAATGTGGAAAAGTACACACTGCCAAGGTAAGATATTAGACATTCAGCCGTACAGGAGGGAAATGTTGTTTAACAAGAGACAGAGATTGGGAGTTTATAATCAGTGCAACTGAAGTGAAATAGGTCCAATTACCTTCAGAGTGGTAACATTTTATTGGCTCAATTTGTTACCAGAAGCCAGCAAAAGTTACCACCATATACAATGTTCAGCTGACATAGACTTTACCTCTTACTAACATGTGTGCCCTGATGAAGGGAATAAATGCTACTAGGAGAAAAGAGAAAAACTTTACAGACACTTGTCCAGTAAACATTTATTGGGTCCATTTATGTCATGTCGGGCCATGGGGACAGGCCCGTCCCTGCTCCTGGAGCACCTCCTAGGCTTGTTGGAGCGTACCTGGGAAAATCTGGGGTTGAAAAGTCTTTGGGCTGGGGCTGGTGGGCTGTCTTTGCTGGGCTGGACACCGCCCCTCAGGGTCTGGAGCCTATTTGGCATTAGTGTTCTAGGGTGTTCCCTGGACTGGCATCGGTTGACCTTGACCCCTCCCCAGGTGTCTTCACATCTGGCCTACTCTTTCTCTGTGACCACTTTCTGCCTTGGGAAGCCAGATATTTCACAGAACTTGATTTGAAGAACCTAGGACTTAGTCCTTTTGGAAAATTTTGTTACTTACTCTAAGAAGTCATATTGGGGCCTCTTTCTAAGGCTGGCCAGTCAAGCCCACTCTATCACTTCTGGACACCTGGAGACCAAACACCTCTTCCCAGGCCTTCTCTGACCCAAAACATCAGCACCCATCCCTCTTGGGCCTTGTGCCCTTTTGCATGTCTGTTCATAGCATGTACTGACCTGCTTCTGTACCCGTGTCTAATTGCATGCTGGCCGCTGTCCCACAGGAGAGCGAACCTGCAAGAGACAGGCAGGGAGTGGTCCAGCCTGTTCATGGCTGATCCCTAGCACTTCACAGTGAGCACTGGGCTGTGCATTGTGAATGAATGGGTGCATAAATGGATGCATCAGTCCTATGGGGGGCCTCTCCCTTTGCTTCCAGTCCTGAGCTGTATTTCCCAGTCTGTTGACTTTGAGGAAAGGAGCATCTAAATCCTCATCAGCTGATTGAGCTAGCCAAAGCCATGCGAATACTTTTATCTAGTGCCCAGTTTCAAAGGGTTTCAACTCCAGGTCTGGGAAGTGGGAAATCTATGGTCCTGGGACTCAGCGAGAGGCAGGAGGCCCAGGAGCCCTACCCCTACCTGGACTTCCTGGCCATCTGTCTACATGGCCCTTAGGCCTCAGCTCAGATTCCAGCTCTTCCCCTGAAAGTAGAGTTAAATCTTGTCACTGTCGCCACCCTGCCCCCAATGTTGTCTTTTTGCATTATAGTCACTCACTTAGGTGTTCTCTCAAAATATTGTGAGTTCTGAGAAGGCAGGGGCATTTGTCATTTGTTTTTGTGACCATGAGGCCCAGGACATGGAAACTCAGTGAGCGTCTGCAGTTTGTATTGTCCCTGGACAAGAGCTGCTGGTTGACACCTAGGAGGCAAGATGTGGGGGAAGGAGGGGTTCTCTCCAGGACAATTTTTCCCATGAGCACTGGAAACATGGGCGTCATTTATTGAGACAGAACAGAACCTTGGTCTAACTCATTGTTCCTGAATTTTTCCCCTCTGTTGCTCTGAGGACCACTGGACAGCTCTGTGATGAAGCTGTCTCCAGCTGATTCACAGCCACCAGGCTGGTTGTTGAGCAGTCAGGGAGTTCAGTGGATGGACATGCCCAGAGTACCTGGCTGTGGCCAGGTTCACCCAAGATGATGTGCAGCTTGGGCTTACCCAAAACCCCCGAGTGATCACCCTGCAAGGTGGGGGGAGGCCAGGCTGGCTCTACTTCCTGAAAAACCGCACCCCGAGGCCACCTCCCAGCTTGAGCTAATAACATTAGGTCATTCGGTTTATGCCATAATGCCTCATGTCTCTGAGATTAACCATGTTTAAAGTATGTTTTTTGGATTTTCCTTTTAAATAAACAAGCTTGTGAACTCTTGGTTTTAAGTTGAACACCCCAAACATCACAGAACTGAATCTTCATTTCAAAAGAAACCATTAAAAGCTGAGAGAATCAAGTTATAGTGAAGGGCAGAAGTAAACACCCGAAGAACTTTTAAAAATATCCTAATAAACTAAAATTGGATAATGGAGAGAAGTAAAAAAAGTGGCAGTGCTCAGAGAGGAGTAATCAATTCTGTCTAAATGGAAGATATGTTACCTCGTGGAGCAATACAGTCATGAAAGTGAGAGCAAGAAGAACTAGAAAAAAATTCACAGCTTTGAAATAATCAGAAGGACACATGTACCCAAAGCAACACAAGACACAATTTAAAAAATTTTTTTAAATTTATTTTTGAGGGAGAGATAGAGACAGCATGAGCAGAGGAGGGTCAGAGAGAGAGGGAGACACAGAATCTGAAGCAGGCTCCAGGCTCTGAACTAGCTGTCAGCACAGAGCCCAACACGGGGCTCAAACCCACGAACCGTGAGATCGTGACCCGAGCGGAAGTTGGACGCTTAACCGACTGAACCACCCAGGTGCCCCAACACAAGACACAAATTGGGCAGTAAGAGAGAAAGGTCACAGAGAGTGGGAAGGCAGAAGTAAGACCTAGTAGTTCTGAGATTTGATGGGGAAGAATTAAGCATTTAGATGTAAAACACAAATCCCCTAAAGTTGAACCACGAAACTTGTAGAAGGAAATATAGGGGAGTTGGAAAACTACAGAATAAGTAATCTTGGTGTGGAGAAGAGATGAATGACCACGGCACTGAAGGCCATGAAGCAAGTAGTTGATATACTAACTATATGTAGATGGAAATAATCTTGTGTTAAGGAAGAAAAGACAAATATGATTTAAAAAGAATGACCAAGTATGAAATATATTTGCATCACATATCAGATTCCAAGGGGGGGTACTTTATTTCATATTGAATGATTACACGTCAGTGGGGAGAAGACCAGAAAATTCCTACCTGGAGGTGCAGGGGATAGAGACAGAGGTGGAGAAATAACTGCCTCATGCACAGGAAGAGTGGGCCGAACAGCACAAACCAGCATGACCTTTACCCAGGGCAATCAGCAGCATCTGTCAAAACTTAAAAATGCTAGGGGTGCCTGGGTGGTGCAGTTGTTTGAGCATCCAACTCTTGATTTTGGCTCAGGTCATGATCCCAGGGTCATGACTGAGCTCCGCATCGGGCTCTGTGCTGAGTGTGGAGCCTGCTTAAGATTCTTTCTCTCTCTTCCTCTGCCATGCTTTCCTCTCTCTCTCTCTCTCTCTCTCTAAAATAAAAAAAATAATAATAATTAAAGAAACTCTTGGAAATGTTAATGCCACTTGCCTGACAGGTCCACATGTAAGAATATTTGCTGTAACTTTCCATGCATGTACATGGATCTGTGCATTTATAACAGCAAACATACAACATAATGACATATTTATCAGCCAGAGCTAAATAAATCATGGCATTGCTGCACAAAGCCCTCTTCACTCTGCAGTGTTAAGGGCATGGGGCAGCCCTCTGTTTTTGCTCAGAGAGAAAAGCTGAGAGTAGAGTGGTGTCTATAGTAGACCAATGTCAGTGTAATTAATAGTCACAGAGAGAAATTGTTTCATGCCTATGTGCATACACAAGAGACCAGGAGGCTCCACTGTGGCTGAGGAGAGGGTGCCTGGAAATTCTAAAACACCACATAATTAACCCTTGTTACAAGCACCCTTCAGGGAGTAGGGTGAGAGTGATTATGTACCCGACAGTCATCTGTTCTAGCTCCTTCCCAATTCCAAACATTCTGCCAGATGTTATGCAAATATTACACTACTCATAGGTGACCAAACAGGTGTCTTGGTTTCTGGTTTGTAGGATAAGGTCAGATAGAAAGAGAATGAATCTGTAAGAATAAAGTGTCTGCATTTCTATTATTTGGGAAGCCACCTGGCTGATAGGCACACAGGGAGCACACTCTAGCATCCCATGAGAGTATCCTCTCTCCTTTGCTTGACTTAGGTTTCCATGCATTGGGAAACCCTTAAACAGACATGATTTGAGCAGTATTTGGAGATTGAGCAATGTTGTGGCAGCCAGGACTTCATCCCATTCAGGCAAGTGTACACTTGCCAGGATATAGAAATAGGCTAGTCTATAGATGTCACAACTGCCGCGTCACCCCCACAGCCCAGCCCTTCCCTCTCTCACCAGCAGGGGTGGTGCTGGGCTTCAGTCTCAACTGGGTGGTCCTGATGAACTTGAGAAGATTAGAAACTAGATTCTGGACAAATTGGAGACTTGAAGTGAGCCAGGTGAGGTTGGGGTGTCTGCAGCAGCTGGAAGACTCTGGCAGGTCAGCGGGGGTGCAGGAAATAGTCCTAATGCGAGTTCTGCAAACCGGTTCTGACATTTTATGCATTGATACTGCAAATCTGCTGGTCTGGATTCCTAAGTTTTTGTGGTTGTTGTTGTTGTTTTGCAAATTCTTATTATTTGGTCAGATCATACAGAATGGGAGCAGTTCTCCTCAGTCTAACTCTGATGATATGGGCTTCTACAGAAAGAAATATCTGTCTGAAAACCCAAACTCGACTTCTGATGCAGGACATGGCCAGAGCCCCTGAGCCAGGATGGGCATAGGATGAGTGCGGTAGGAGAGAGATGGAGAGCCGGTCTCCCATCTTCCCTGCCGCTTTCCTGTCCGGACCATCCTAGAGGACAAAGTGCCACCAGGAGGGGCCTCACCCACTTACACCACCAGCTGTGCAGGCTCATGGCCAAAGGCAAATTTTTCTTTTAAAAGACAGAGTGAGGAAAGAATCCCTATGCCTCCCTGGGCCTTCCTGCAGAATGAGGACCAGTGGTAGGGCATGAACTGAACCACCAGAGATTTAAAACTCTCCACTGGCTTCAACCTCAAACACTTTCCCTTCCCTTCTTTCCATTTATCCTTTATTTAGTGCTCCCATTGGGAATGTCCTCTCTCCTTCTCCCTGGGACAGACTCTCACTTGGGGCAGTGTCCTTCCCAGCCTTGGCATCTGCTTCCTCTCTCCTTGGACTTTTTGCCAGGCTCTTCCTACATATGCTCCTGTGTACTGGTTTCCACTGCTCCTCATGTGGAGGCAGCTGGTGGCACTGGTCCTGCGGGGTGTGCTATGAAACCCGTGCTAGCAGGGTTGGCTCTTCCTGAGAGGCACTGTCAGATATCCATGCAACTGCTGTGCTGTCCTCTGCCCCGTGTGGTTCCTCGATGGCCCTTGGACAGTGCCAGGTAGTGAGCAGAGGCATAGATGGCTTTGCAGGTGGGGTTTGCATGCTGCCCATGACCTTGCACAGGGCCCTTGGCTGCTTCCTGGTTGTCTCCTTGTCAGTATCCTGCAGGCCAACCAGAGTAAGTGAGGGTACTGAGGGGGAGCTTCTCTGTTCCCATGGGCGCAGATGTGGACCCCCACCAGCCTAGTGCCTTTGCTGAGGGCTTGGGCATCAGGTGTTGGCTGATGTGGCTCCCCTCCATGAGGCTCAGCATGGTTTGGACTCTGGGCTGGGGCATGCAGAGTAGCCAGTATCCAAAGAGGGCTCTTATCCAAAGAGGGCTGTCTCTCTCTCTCAGAAATAAATAAAACACTGCCCAGACTTAATACCCTCTTGCGGTACCTCCCATATGGAATCTGGGCTGGGTTCTGACTCACTCTAACCAAGAGAAAGCGGCAGAAGTGTTGCTCTGCCAGCTCCAGGCCTGCATCCTCAAAGCCAAGCAGCTTGAAATACTCGCTCTTGGGATTTTGAGCCACTGTACTGGAGAGACCACAAACGAGGCTGTGCCAGAGAGGCCACGTGAGAAGATGGGCCCCTCTGAAGGGCGGATGGCTCTGCCCCAGCCCTGTGGAACTGTAACTGCAGGGGACACCCAGTGAGGTGGCAGGAGAAGGGCCCAGCTGAGCCCAGCCTCCCCCGAAACCCGGAGATGTGATGAAATGGCTGTTGTTCTAAGCCACTTAGGTGGCTATTAAACAGCAAGAAATAACCCAAATGGAGCTCAATGGCTGCATCCACCTCACCTCTGCTGCTTACTGGGTGTGCAGCCATGGTCAGGTTTCTGTGAAGTCTGTGTATCAGAATAAATGCCAAATAGCTACTGTTGTCATTCATGTCCCCTAATGAAAGGGCATTGGCATGAAGTTAGGAGCACTTCCATCCCAACAAACCAGCTTCCCTTACATGAACCAGGCCTGGGAAGTTACAAGTCCAGTGGTCCCATGTTCTAAGGCCTTACCTGGAGTCTGAGGTGAGTGCATCTTATGAGTGAAACACAACATTACCCTTCTCCTACATGTCGGGAAGAAGTTCCTTGTCCTTTGAGGGGAAGTCACAGTTTATTTCACTGCATTGTGGGTCCACAGTCATGACACAGGATCTCCTTCTTCTCATGCTAATGCCCTCAGCCTGTTCTGGGCCCATGGGGGGCATGGCTCGCCAGCTGTGGCAAGCATGGGCTCAGGTCTGACTCACTGCCAATACGGTGTCTTTTCTTAGAAGGCAAGGTTTTCATGTGGACTTTCTTTTTGTATTTATAGTTTTTATTCTTTCCAAATTGTAGCAAAATATACATAACATAAATCTCACCATCTTGGGGCACCTGGGTGGCTCAGTCGGTTAAGCATCCGACTTTGGCTCAGGTTATGATCTCACAGTTCGTGGGTTCAAACCCCACGTCGGGCTCTGTGCTGACAGCTAGCTCAGAGCCTGGAGCCTGTTTCAGATTCTGTGTCTCCCTCTCTCTCTGACTCTCCCCTGCTCACGCTGTCTCTCTCTCTCTCCGAAATAAATAAAACATTTTTAAAAAACTCACCATCTTAACCATATTTGAGTATATAGCTCGGTGAAATCAATATCTAGAACCTCATCCTGCAAGAGTGACATTCTGTCCCTGTTATTAAATAACTGCCTACTCTCCTTGCCTCCAGCTCCCGAAAACCATCATTCTACTTTCTGTCTCTGAATTGGACTACTCTGGATGCTACACGTAAGTCCAATTATACAGTATCTGTCATTTTTGACTGACTTATGTCACTCAGCACAATGTCTTCAAGGTTCACTGCTGTTGTAGCAAGTGTCAGAGTTCCCTTGCTTTTTAAGGCCAAATAATATTCCATTGTATGAATATACCACATTTTGCTTATTTGTTCATGTGTCCGTAGGCATTTGGGTTGATTCTACCTTTTAGCTGTTACAAATAATGCTGCTATGAACATGGATGTATAAATAACTCTTAGACCATGATTCAGTTCTTTAGGGGTATACTTAAAAGTGAAATTGTGGGAGCATATGGTAATTTCATGTTAATTTTTTGAAGTACTGCTATACTGTTTTGTACAGTCTCCGCACCATTTTTTAAGGGATTTTAATACTCCTTTCTTTCTTTCTTTTTTTTTGCCTCCCTCCCTCTCCCCCCACATCTCCCCCCTTCTTCTTCCCCACGTTCCTCTGTTAAGTTCCTCTTAATCTTCCTATACGTGCAAACATTGATAGCTGTCCTTCTCTGCCTGACTTATTTCGCTCAGCATAACACCCTCAAGGTCCACCCATGTTGCTACACATGGCCAGATTTCGTTGTTTCTCATTGCCATGTAGTANGCATGTAGTATTTCATTGTATAAATAAACCACATCTTCTTGATACATTCATCAGTTGATAGACACTTAGGCTCTTTCCATGTTTTGGCTATTGTTGAGAGTGTTGCTATGAACATTGGGGTACATGTGCCCCTATGCATCAGCACTCCTGTATCCCTTGGGTAAATGCCTCTGCACCATTTAAATCCCCACCAGTGATGCACCTATTCTAATTTCTCATAATTTCTCCATTATTGTTGCGTTCTGTTTTTTATTCTGGTTTATTTTTTATAGTAGTCATCCTAGTGGATGTGAGGTAATGCCTCGTAGTTTTTATTTTCATTTGCCTAGTGATTAGTGTTGCTGAATGTCTTTTCATGTGCTTATTATCCAGTTGTATATATTCTTTGGAAAAACTGCAATTCTCATCTTTTGCCCACATTTTAATTGACTTGTCATTGTTGTTATTGAGTTGTTGAAGTTCTTTATATATTTTGGATATTAATCCCTTATCAGATATAAGATTTACAAGTATTCTTTCTCACTCTGTATTTTTTTTTCTTCACTGATTGTTTCCTTTGATGCACAGCTGTGTTTAATTCTGATTTTTCCTTGTTTACTTTTGTTGCTTACCCTTTTGATGTCCTATCCAAAAAATCGTGCCCCAATAGAATGTCGTGAAGCACTGCCCCTGTGGTTTCTTCTAACACTTTTATTGATCAATGGTCATTGATCCATTTTGAAAAGATGTTTATATATGGTGTGAGGAAGGGGTCCAACTTCATTCCTCTGCGGGTGGATACCCAGTTTTCCCAATACCATTTGTTGAAAAGATTGTCCTCTCCCATTGAACGATCATGGAACTCTTGCTGAAAATCATTTATCCATATGTATGAAGGTTGATTTCTGGACTCTCTGTTCTGTTCTGTTGGTCTACATGTCTGTCTTTCTTCCAGTAACACACTGTTTTGATTACTGTAGCTTTTTAGTAAGTTTTAAAATCAGACAGTCTGAGACCTCCAACTTTGTTCTTTTTCCAATTCTGACTATTTAGAGTCCCTTATTCCACATGAAATTGAATATGGACTCTTCTATTTCTGCAAAAAATGCCATTAGGATTTTGATAAGGCAAACATTGAATCTGTAGACCACTTTGGATAGTACTGACATCTTAAGAGTATTATGTTCCAATCCATGAAAACAAGATGTTTTTCTATTTACATCTTCTTTAATTTCTTACAGCAGTGTTTTGTAGTTTTCGATGTACAAGTCTCTCATCTCCTTGGTTAGCTATATTCCTAAGTATTTTATTCTCATTGATGCTTTGTAAATTGAATTGTTTTCTTCACTTCCTTTTTGGATAATATATTCCGTGTAGATAGGCCTAGGAATGGGCACAGAGAGTGCGATCTGGCTTTGTCCATAATCTTAGAACCTTGCCTTTGTAGAGCTGGAAGAGCCCCAGACAGCCTTGGTTTAGGGCTCAGAATTTTCCAGATAAGGAACTCACACCCAGAGAGGTCAATTGCTCACAGAGTGCATTCACTGAACTGAGCCTCAAGAGTAGGGCCCTGGCCTCAGTCCTCTACACACTCTGCTCAGTGTCTGTGCCTTCCAGTCAGGGGTGTGAAAACTTATTGTCCACTTGCCCCACTCATGCCTGCTGACATCAGCAGAATCTGCACTGCGCCAATGATGCCTGTATAAGACAAATACAATAAATGGATTCTGCTGTTACCTAAATCTTGGCCTCAGTTGGAATAAATTGAATTGATATGTAAACAGACATTAAAGAAAATCCTTAGCTGAAATCACAGTGAAGCCCCTCAGAAAAGACCCACATTCACTCCTCTATCCCCACAGAAGATGACAGTCATGGAGCTAGTGGCTGCACCTGGCATTCATCCTGGGCTCTGAAGGGCCATGCTTTTCTTGTCATTGAAAGTGTTTGGGCTCTTCACACTGCCTGTGTCCTCAGAAGCCTTATCTCCAGGCTCCCACCCTCTATCGTCATCTCCCTACTTTTCTAAACTTTGAGGCCTCAAGCAGAAGCCTTTGAGGACAGGCTGTTTAGGAGTGCAGCTTGGTGAGCTCCTGCCTGAAGGGGCTTTATCTACAGCCACCCTTGACCGCTCATGACCTTCCTACTCATGAACTTCCTAACTAACTTCTCAGTTCCTGGAATTGTCAGAAAAATCCCCATGGAAATCTGAAGACAGCTGGGTTCCTTGGCACCACTGCTGTGCTCTGTGAAGGGGAGATGTATGGTTTGGCTGTGGGGCTTTGTGACTCCAGAACCCCACCACTCATGGGGCCAATTGGGAAGGGGCCTAAGTTCTGTCTTCTTCTGGTGGTTGTGGTTCCCAGAATGTGGAAGCAAGCCCAGGCTCTTCCAGTATAGACAGTTGTGATGTTGTTGGCCCCCAATCCTCCAAAGGGGAATTTTTAGGGCAGGGACATATACATCTCATTAGAAAACCTACCCACCTTTTCAGTATGAAACCAAGAGATAAAGGAAAGAAAGATAAAGTAAATGTTACAAGTCAGCACTTTTCCAGCTCTTGTTATGTGCCTGACACTGTGCAAAAGACAACATTCAATGGCCTTATTTAACTATTATAATAATCTCTGAGATTGCCATTGTTATCACCCCCATTTTACAGATGAGAAACTCAGGGGCAGGGCGGCTGCACATTCAGGACCAGCCTCACACTCTTCAAGTCTTTGTCATTCATTTGACTAATACTGCCCCCTGAATTTGGGCTAATGGTAGCACAGGCTGGTGTTGGTAAGTGAAAGAACTCTCTCACCCTCTTGGTTCGGCTGCCCCTGTAAGGTCTGTTAGGTCTGAGGCTCCCTGTGAGAGGACTCCTCAGAGTTGCTGCCCAAGCTTCACTCTCCACCCATCTCCTTCTTCTGCTGGAGTGGGTCCAGAGGAGTCTAGGCAGGGTCTGGATGCAGAGCATGGGTGCTGCTCTCCACAGTCTCAGAGCTGCTTGTTACTCATGATTTGAAAGAAAAGTTCTGGTCCTCTTGGAAAATGGGTTAGGAAGGACTTTTACTGGCAACTGGGAACAGTCTTTCCTTTCCTGAATATGTGTGGTGGGTACTTGATAAATGCTGTCCCTGAGGTAAGGTGCAAATGGGGACAGGAAGGATGAACTGTGGCCTTAACCTTGTGTCCCTAGGCCAGAGCTCTGGTTCTGCTATTGCTGGAGGAGTAATGCACCTACTGACTCCAGGCCCACACCTCCACTGGGAAACAAGTTAGGGGCCAGAGCAGTGCCTGAGAAATAAATGGGAGGACTCTGTCTCAGGCTAGACTCAGTTGCAGGATCTGGGTGCAGGACACACATCACCGAGTGAGCTCTGTATAAGTTCATTGGGACCCAACACAGGCAGAATAAATCCATGAGAAAGTTGAGTTGATGTATAAGCTGTTTCTCTTGGGTGTGGAAAAATAGATAAGAGCCAGGAAATTAAATAGCGCATGATCCATACAACCAGAAAATAAACAGTAATCATGCTGACAATATAATGACAAGAAGTAGGGACTTACCAGAGAAAAGGAAAAGGCCATGGTAGCATTATTTGTGCTTGCCTGAGAGGGCAGTCAGTCACTTATAAGCTCCTTGTGATTCTCAGAAGGCCTGACCAGTCATCTCATGTGTTGAAGGAATTATTGGCCACATTCAGATTGTCAGATTATCAGAAGGCTCTTAAGGGTTAAGGCCAATTTAAGCTCATGGGTGCCATGTCAGCCTGATGAATATGACAACTGCCCACCAGAGGAAACACAGACAGTGGTGGTGTGACTGAATCTTTCAATTATGGAAGAAATGACCAATTTGTGGAAAAATATAAAATTGGGCTATTCTTCTCGGCATTCAAGAGTCTCTCATGGTTTGCCTCCCTCCCTCTCCCCCACTATTTTCCCCCTTCTTCTCCCCCATGGTCCTTCGTTAAGTTCCTCCTAATCCTCCTATACATGCAAACATATGGGGTGGGGAGAGGGGAAGGGGGGTGATGGGTATGGAGGAGGGCACTTGTGGGGATGAGCACTGGGTGTTATATGGAAACCAACTTGACAATAAACTATTTTTAAAAAAACTGTCAAGGTCATCAAAAACAATGGAAGTCTGAGAAATTGTCACAGCCAGGAGGTGACTAAGGAGGTGTGATGCCTAAGTGAGGTGTGCTACGCTAGATGGGATCCTGGAGCAGAAAAAGGGCATTAGGTAAAAAGTAAGGAAACTGATCATGGACTTCTTTAATAAAAGTGTTATCAATATCAAAAAAAATTGGGCTATTCTTAGGAATGCCTAAAAGATATAACTGCACAACCATACAATAGCACAAACATAAGATGCTAGCTTCTCTATGCTGGTCAGGAAGCCAAACATCTGGATTAAGATTCAGGGAATCAAATGTCTTGCAGATGGCTTCAGTTATCCGCAGCGAGCCCCAGAACATCACATAAGGCACTCAGCACATGATCTGTTGATTGAATCGACAGCATGACCTGGGAAGCCTAGTGCTCCCCAAACTGCATTTCTTGGAAAACCAGTGTCCTAAAGGACATTAACATTGTTACTTTCTTGAAAATTTTCATCACAAGAAAAAAATTGTAATTTTTTTATGAGGATGACGGTATAAGACTTATTGAGATGATCAGCGAACAATATACACAAACATCGAATCATTATGCTGTACCCCTGAAACTCATATAATGTTACAAGACAATAACACTTCAGTTTTTAAGAAGTGTTATTGTAAAAAAGGAAAAGATTCCATGCTTCACTGAGTTTTGAAAACACTACTTTAATATGAAACAGTTGTCTTTATTTAGGAATTGTTGGTGACTTTAATACGATAGTGTGTATTTAATCAACCAGTTGATCACGCAACTACATGCAAGTTTATTTGATGTAATACTGAAACTTTAATTTTTAAAATGGAATATCTATTGACTTACTGTGGGAAATACACAATTCAAGGACAACATCTTGCCAAATCCTGCTGGGAAAAGTGAAAGACAGCTATTTCACACTCAGTTGTAACTGTTTATAGGTCTGGTTTATTTTGTTGCATTAAAACCCTCATCAGGGAAATGGAGTGAAAGGGAATTTTGTCAGGATTCACATCTTCTGACTTGTCTAACACCTTTGCATGCTCTTCAGAAAACCAAACCTGGTCTATATTTTCCAAGCCTATAATGTGGGCAGACTGGAATGCTGGATCACCTGAAGATGGCCCTCTGGATTTTGTGCTCTACTCCTCTGCTCTTCTGGGTCTGGGTGGAAAAGCATGTCACAGGAAGCTGAAAACACTGGAGAAGCACAAGTAACCATTTGGGGCTTGTATAAGTTTTGGCAAACCATTTTGCCTTCTTAGTTCTTTCTGCTTTGGCTGATGATACTGTTTGCCCCACCCCTGCATGCCAGCTGGAATGTTTCATTCCCAGGATGGTGAGCGGCTGGGTTCCACATCTGCACCCACTTCTACCCTCTGGGCTGGGTGCAGGCTGGAGGGTGAGCTAGACTCACAGAGGACCTGTGTCTCATGTTGGGATCCCCTAAGCTGCTCCTGAGATACAATTGCCTGGGAGTCGAATCCCAGAAATGTCTGTTGGGAAGCGAATGAGTTGGGAAGGGATGAGTTGGGAGTATAAGAGAGTTTGGACAGCTGCTTTGGTGAACAGAGTACCCCCTGGGTCTCTGTCCTCCTGAGCCAATTTGCCGTTGCAGTGACAAGGTTGGGGAATTGGTGCCTAGGCCCTCATCTCTCACTGGCTCAGGCTTCCTGGGAGAGATGCAGATGCTGGCCCTAAAGGGCCCAGAGCAGCTGGGTTAGGGAGAGCTGTGGAGCTGTGAATGGGGCCCAGAACAGGGAGGTGAGACTCATCATCTCCGGCGTTTTTAGGTCAGAGCCTCTTTTTTTCCTTAATTTTTTAATGTTTGTTTGTTTGTTTGTTTGTTTGTTTGTTTGTTTGTTTTGACAGGGAGAGACAGAGTGTGAGACTGGGAAGGGCAGAGAGAGAGGGAGACACCGAATCTGAAGCAGGCTCCGGGCTCTGAGCTGTCAACACAGAGCCCAATGTGGAGCTTGAAGTCACCAACCACGAGATCATGATCTGAGCTTCTCCAAGCCAAGAAGCCTCATTGTGTATCCAAACTCCTCTGATGCAGAGCATCTGCACCCCATGCTCCATGCCCCAACCCCGGTCCCCAATCCTACCCCAAGACCTCACCCTGCTCAGAAAGACTTTGCCTCATTTCCCCAGCTAAATAGCAGCCTTCCTGCCATGTAGTCTGGAGAAGGATCAGGCAGTGTGTTGTCCCCTGAACTAGGCAGAAATGTCACCAGGGCACAGCCTGAGTGCTTAGCCTCCTTCTGCTTCCCACAGTGCCCTGGGCCAAGAAACGAGGGGAATGACTACCTCAAGATCCTGGACAAGGGAGGGAATAGAGTATGCTGAGGCCTGTGACTCAGACTGTGCACTCATCCCCCCGACACTGAGGTGGGCAGTGTTATCTGCCTTGAGGGACCAGGAAATGGAGGCTCTGAGGTTAGCCCCATCTACCCAGGCCACAGACTGACCACCAGTGAACAATGTCTCGGCAACTCTCCCCCTGCCTTGCCATCTGAGCAAGTGTCTTGTCCACAAAGTGACACTGTTGGGAGGGGTTTGTTCTTTCTAACCTTTTTTTCCCCCCAAATCATTAATATAATATTTCTTTACTTTAATATTTGCAGAAGCCCACTATAAAAACACACAAACATGACACGGTATGGTTGGGTTGAGAAGGGGGCCTTGCCCCTCCCTGCTCACCCTCTCCCCTTTTCCAGTGCAGGCCCCACAGGTTCCGAGACACACAGGTGGCGACACAGGACCAGCCAGTCTCTGTCCTTCCTTCTGGTCCTAGAGGTTTAAGCTTGGCTCCTAAGGTGTGGCCTATAGGCACTTAGAGAAAAATCTGGAAGCCTGTTACAAAGACTCCCTTATGGACTCCCTGCTTTACCTTCAGATCAGATTGGATGTGGTGACAGGGTTGGGGGGCATAAATCTGGGTTTTTAACTAGAGCCTGTGTCCATTTTTAGGCAAACTACACTTTGAGAACTCCTCATGTCTGACTTTCGGGATGTGTTTTATGAAAGTAGAAAAGAAAAATGTCCTGTGCTGGAGCTCAATGCATGGAGAGACCTGAACTGGGTGGGGTGGCTTATCTGCAGTCAGGGGACATGCTGACTGCGTCTACTTTGGATGGTGAACAGTGGGGACCCTGTGTTTCAGGGTGACCACAGGCAATGACACTTGGCCTCCATGAAGGCCCCTAGCAAGTCTGCCCTCCTCTCTTCTCCTTCTTTGTCCCAGACTCTGTCTTTCAAGCCCTCCTCTCCCGTCCAAGGTCACCTGTCCTTCAGGGACACTTCCCAGGCAGTGGCAGGCAGTAGGCTCCTGGAACAGAGATAGTCCTCCATGGACCTGGATATTTGTTTGTGAGGCAGCTCCCTGAACCCCAGGCCTAACAAGTGCTGTAGGAAGGCCTCTGGTCCTCATGTTCACCACCCCATTTCCAAGGCTGGCACCCAGCACACAGTGGGGTTCTTAGTGGGGGTCTTTCTCTGCTGCAAGTGTCAGGCAAGGGTGTCATGCAGGTGCTCTGCACCTTCAGCTTTCAGATTCCCACCAAGGTCACCACATGGGGAAAGGGCAGCACCCCAACATCCCCAGTGAACCCCACCCTTCCCCTGTACTGTGCTGGCTGCACAGTGATAGGTGAGTGTCCTTCCCTCTGTCTTCCTGTCCTGACCAGCTCACTGGAGCAGGAAGGGAGAGAGAAACACCAGCCTTCACCTGTAGCAGGAGGCCTGCTTTTCTCAAGAGTAAACACATCCCAGAGACAATGGCCTGAGTTGATGGAGCCTAAGGCGGAGAAATAGAAGTACATCCAAAGGTGGGGTCTGGCTGGGCTTCTAAGTCTCTAGATTCAATTGCCTGTCTTGTGAGTATTACTGAGCAGTGACAATTCACAGCTTGACTGCTGGTGTTTGAATCCTGGCTCTGGTGCTAATTAGTTGTGGGATCCTGGGTAAGTCACTTGATGTCTCTGTGCCTCACTTGTCTCATTTACCTAGTCCTTACAACAAGGTTGGTAAGAGAGGCTTCCTCATGGGTTGCTATGAAAATTGGAGGTGACAAGTGCAAGGTGTCTGACACTGTGCCTGGTGCAAAGTAAGCACCAGTTTGCTTTTCACCATTAGAGTATTATTATTACCACTATGATAATTACTAATGTTAGTCCTCTTATGGAATAGGAAATGGGTGCTCTTTCTGTGTCTAGAGCAAAGTTGGGTTTTTTTTCTTATCAACTTTATTGAGGAATAATTTATGGCCAATAAACTACATTCACTTAAAGTATACATTTAAAATGCACCATTCAGGGAATTTGGATGGTTGTCAACACCTGTGGTGCCACTGGCATAGTCAGGGTACTGAACATTTTCATCAGCTCCAGAAGATTCCTATGTCCCTTTGTAGACCAGACTCTCTCATTCCTGGACCCAGACGACCGCTGACTAGCATGTAGTCCTTAGAGATTAATCTTCATTCTATGTAAATGAATCACATGTGCACTCTTGTTCTGCTTAGTATAATGATTTTGAGATTTACAGTGTGGTAGTGTATATGTCAGTGGTGCACAGACTGAATTACCCTGTTCCCCCCAATTCATATGTTGAAATCCCAATGCCTGGCGTGATGGTTTTAGGAAGGAGGACCTTTGGAAGGTGCTTAGGTCTTCAGGTGGAGCCCTATAATTGGAGCCCTATTAGTGCCTTATAAAAGAGGTTCCAGAGGGATCCTTAGCCCCTTCTACCATATGGGGATACAAGGAGATGCCTATGACACAGAAGAGGGCCCTCCATCAATTCGGCACCTTCCAGCCTCCAGAACTGTGAGAAATAAGCTTCTGCTGTTTATAAGCCCTACCCCCAAACCATTCCTCCCCCCCCCCACCAGCCCAGTTTCGTATTTTGCTAGAGCAGCCTGAACAGACTGAAGTTTGTTGAAGATAAGTGGTTTGGTCATATTTATTCCTGAATACAAACTTGAATTTACAATGAGATGCCACCATACCCTCTAGCATGGCTCAGATTGAGAGACTGCCCAGCCCAAGTGTTGCCAAGACTGGGAAATAGGTCTCTCCCCTGTGGCTGTGTGGGTGTACAGACAGATGTCCAGCTTCCTTGGAAAGCCATTTGCAAGTTACACATCCACCTTCAACCCCAGCTGAATCCACCCAGACATCCAAGGAATGAAAGGGTGCTGACTTCATGTTGCACACAACTGGTATTATTTAAATTTTCTTGTGAAACTAACCACATGCGTCTCCAGCACCCCACACAGCTCTTGCCACAGCACAGCCCTTGCCTAATCTTTAACATGCCTTGGCGACTTGCCCATAAGGGTACTGTGTGGATGGTGGACAGCAGTGGTCTCTGGCCACTAGCTAATAGTGCCAGACCCTGAAACCTAACAAAGGAACCATGTTATACAGTATTTCCTTTTAGAGCTGTGCACAGGATACACAACTGAAATCAAGTCCACTGGCTATCTATAAGTATCATAGTCCACCCCCTACCCCACGAGGTTTTCCACAGCTTTATCCCAGCAGACCAATTTTGAAGATAAAGTTAACAAAAATCAAATTATATAACATTTAAATCTTTGGAATCTATCATAAAAACATAGATGATTTCCCCCCATTGTAGCCTACAATGTCAACAAGTCTTGCTCATAATTTATAATTGGCAATGAACTCTCAATACTGAGGCAGCTGTGGGTCATCTGTCCAAGGACCACACTGTGATGGCTGGCAAGCTACCAAAGCATATCAGAATACATTGCAGGCTTCTAAGGTCCAGGGAGAGGTTGGGTTCCTGCCTTACCTCCAGGACCTGGTTGCGTGCTTGCTGCAGACCTTGGTCAGGACAGACACTTTCCCTCTCTGGATTTAAGTGGTTTCATCAATAAAATGGTAAAACAAGAGGTGCCTGGATGGGTCAGTCAGTTAAGCATCCAACTCTTGATTTCGGCTCAGGTCATGATCTCCCAGTTTGTGAGATCAAGCCCTACGTCGGTCCTCTGCTTGGGATTCTCTCTCTCCCTCTCTCTCTGCCCCTCCCCTGTTCATGCATTCTCTCTCTCTCCCCCCCTCAAAATAAATAAATAAACTTTAAAAAATGGTAAAACAAAGCAAGAAACCAAAAGCAAACCAGACCAAAATGAAGTAACACAGGAAAGCCTACTTTGCCAGCAGTCTTGTGAATGCCCAGTGTGAATTAAAGAAAATTACGTGCGGGTCAGCTGTGCTGTCATCACCTCTCAAGAACCATAGCTTCATATATGCAATGGGTGCATTACTGGCCAAACTCTACACTCCTCCCTGGGCCCCCTCTGCCAGGTGACTTTGCTGGGCCTTTCCACCCTGGGCAGAGTGGTTACCCTGACTCCTGACACCAGGCTTGGCCATGAGATTGGCTCTGCCAGACATGTGGCGGTGAACATATGTCACTAACACAGAAAGGGCATATGTGCCTGGGTTTGGTCTCAGCCAGCCTGGAGCAGTGCCCCTGACCCTTCAGAAACACATGTGAGCTCCCAACCCTCAGACATGCAGGCTATAATAAAATACAAGTGTTGTTGGAGTCTTGGGATGGTTTGTTACACAGCAATTGCTGACTGATACAACAGGGGTACAAGGCATTGCCATGTGCAGTTGTGTTAGGAGGGAGAAAATGAACAGTGTCCCAAGTTTCTGAAGAGGAACATATTTACCACTGAGTTAAGAAATCATGCAAGAAGGATCTCTGGTGTTGCCCTTGAGGTCATGTAGGAGAGGTCATGGTGGGGAGGAGGGCAGGGATGATGACCATTCTGGAGGCACACGGCTGGGGCATCTGTATGTGAAGATGGGAGAAAGGGGAGGTTTGTCATGATGTATGCAGGCCATGAGAGAGTGGGAGTTTTTACCTCTCACTGTGTCTGAGTGTATCCCTTTCAAGCCCTGCCTGCATAGCAGCATCCAGCCGCACTGGGACCAACATCCAGCACTGCCACCCACTTATGTGGCCCATCCTTGCTCGCTGCACCAATAAGCAGACCAGTGCTTCCTGAAGGAAAGTTTAGCTTCTGGGATTTGGGGAAAAACTGCCCTCACATCTGTTTCTCTATCAGTTGATCCTTCCCATCAGCTTGAGAGAAGGAGAGGGGGCTCCAGGGAGTTGGGGAAAACCAGGAGCAGATCCTGGAAATCAAGAGAAGGGAGAGATTTCAGTTGTTCACACAAGAACACCAAGTGAAAGAGGACAGAGCGCTAACTATGGCTTGGGTGATATGAGAAAGAAGTG
Organism: Crocuta crocuta; assembly: GCF_008692635.1. Taxonomy (NCBI): domain Eukaryota; kingdom Metazoa; phylum Chordata; class Mammalia; order Carnivora; family Hyaenidae; genus Crocuta; species Crocuta crocuta. Next base: position 1,329,431 of record NW_027532855.1, read on the forward strand.
GCAGGGTTGGGGGGTGTTGAGAAGAGGGAGGAGTTAGGAGCAGCATGTATAGATCATGCCAGAAGGTCATCTGCCACAGTTCCAGGTGGTGGGATTCATTTATTCAACCAGCATATGTTCCTGAGTGCTGCTCTGTGCCGGCTCCCGTACCTGCTGCCCAGCATGGAGCAGAGAACAAAGTCTACCTGTGCACTCCTAGCCCAGGGACATGTGCTGAAAATGTACAGTTGAGTTGGGCCACTCCTGCATGATTACTCCTCCCTGTTCCATGGGAGGTGCTAGAAGAGCCTTTGAGATTGTCTTCCTTCAACAAGCAGTCACAAAGCATGACTGCATGGCAGGGACCCTCCTAAGGGAGGCAATGTTGAAACAACCAAATTCCATCCACAGGAGGCTCAACAGGAGGTTTCTGTTGGAGCTGCCAGGAACTCTGAGGTCTGAAGGAGTCCTGGAGGCTCTGCTCCGGGCATAGTTCAGTGCTGTAAGCTCCTCTTAGTTAGCCCGCATCAACCCACCTCCCCACAAAGCAGACCCTGAGACAAGGACTTGGGGGCAGGTGGTTTATTTGGGAGGTGGTCCCCAGATGCACAGGTGAGGGAAGCCAGGCTGGGCAGGGAGGAGATGGTGAAGGTCTGTCAATGAGCAGGTTACTGCTGGGCTGGGTGCCACAGGTCCCTCTAAGGAACTTGGGGGGACACATCTCAAGGTCGTCTCAGTGACAGGGGTGTCTCCACTGGTCCCTGGGGTTTGAGAAAAGCCCCAAGCTGATGGCCTCAGAGGAGGTTGGCTCCTGCCTCTTATTACAGTGGTGGGAAGTCTCCCAGTAGGTGGAGGACCTGAGGCCAGGTACACATAGCAGTTGCTCAGGAGTTCACAGGCAGGGAGGCTGCAGGGCAAGCCTGCCCTTGACCTGCTTCCAAGTGGGATGGAGGCATCAGGGAAAGACTGTGACTGCCCTCCATCACTGCTGGTGGGGCATCTGGCAGCAGTCGCTGGAGGTAGCACATCTCTGTGCTCTTAACTCAGATACTTCATTCATGAACAAACTTCTCTGATAGCACTGATCAGTGTCTCCCGGGGACAGTTCTGCCTTCCAGTAGGAAGGCAAAGGACAGTAGGGGAAGGTGAAGGGCTTCTCTGCACAGGTGTTGCAGGCCATGTCAGGAGGGTGGGACAAGCCCTTTCGGGTTCTAGGAACAATGAGCCCCGGTGTGCTGTGGGAGTAGAAGGCAGGTAGGGTAGGAAAGGGACTCAGGTGGTCCAGGGAGGCTGTCAGAAGGACTTGGACTCCAACTCAAGTGTGAGAGAAGTGAGGGAATTTGTGTGCAAGACTGTCATCTTTGGAGATGTGCATTGAAAGGACCACTCTGCACGCTGCAGGGCAAAACCACGGAGCAAGTGGGAATGGAGTGACCCATCGTGTGTCCACGGCTGTCTGATCTGGAGTGGAGGCAGCCTGGACAGAGTGAGAACAGGGCTGGTGGAGAAGAGTGGGCGTGCAGAGTGGAGACTGGGCTGCCTTTAAGTGAACGTGGGAGAGGGCTGGAGAGAGAGCAGGCTTCAGGTGGGCTGGCAAAGCAAGAGATGAGTGTGACCATGCGGAGACAGGAAAACCTTAAGGTACAGAGGGGGCCCAGAGCTGCTTTGTCCCACATGCCATGTGTGCTCTGGGGTGGGGGGGTCACGGAGAGCTGGTGGCTGGTTCCTGCATCAGCAGAGTGTGCAAAGGCGTGACCTCGGCTCCTGGGGAAAGGGAACTATGAGGAGAGGCCATCGTACCATCATGCTGGGTGGCCCCCTCTCTCCTGACACGTCCACACTTTGTGTAACTCAGTGCTTTGATGGATGGGCCTTCTGAGGTTGTATATTCAGCGTGGAGACAGCTTTATTATTCCAGGCACAGGAAGGAAGGAGTGTGATCTTACGGAGGAGACTGCCTACTGGCATCTGCCCATATTGTCCCCTCCTGTCTCACACCGCTCCTTTTGGAGCTGGGTGTGACTGACAAGCTGTCTTCCTGTTGCTAACCCTGCCTTCTGCCTGAAATGGTCACATTGACCCCAGAGGCTAGTGGGAGCAGGGTGGGGGCTGGGAAGTGGGGGCTGGTCTGCCTTCTTCCTGGGGCAGTCCAGGACTTGTAGCAATGAAAAAGAGCTGACCATGTGAAAGTTTTCCCTTGCCTGGATGAAATGGCCAGTGCCCTGTGCAGCAGGATGGTCCAGGCTGGCGAGGCACAGAGAGCCTGGAGCACAGTGGCTGTGCAAACCAGCGCTGCTTCCTCCTAGCTGTGGTCCTCTCCCTCTGCCACCCAGAGCCACCCAGGCCCCACCCAACCCCGCTCCAGGAGCTGATGTCCTCTTTACCCAGAGCACCAATGCTGAAAGTTCTTTAAGCCAGAAGTGACCCTTCCTTCTTTCTTTTGCCCCCTTGTCTGCTTTGGCCCTTCTCAATCTTTCCCTCTGATTCTCAGTCCTGACCCATGGTATCTCCTGGGTGGTTCACTGGGTGACTGACTTTTGGCCCCAATCTGGGTTTACCCACTGCTCCCTGGCAATGGTCCCCAAAGACTGGGTGTTTTGCTCTACCTCCAGGAGTGTGCAGTTTAGAAGAGCCTGCTGATGTTGATTTTATTTTAAGCTTAAGTGACTGAAAGAGAGCTGTTCTTCTGAGAAGCAGACACCAAGATGAGATTGACATGGTTCTGAGTTAAACAGTGTCTGCCCTCCCCTTGACCTAAAAATTCACATATTCTACCTCCCAGTACATCAGAATGTACCATATTTGGACCTGGGGCTTTTAAAGAGGTAATAAATTAAAATGAGGTCCTTAGGGTGGCCCCTAATCCAATATGATGGGCATCTTCATAAAAAGGGGAAATTTGGACCAAGAGACTGACACACATAGAGAGAACAATGTGAAGACACAAGATAGGGGTAGACACTGGAAGCCAAGGAGAGAGGTTGGGGCAGCCCCTCCTCTTATGACCCTTGGGAGGAACCAACCCTGCCGTCACCTTGACCTCGGGGTAATTAGACTCCAATGTTGTGAGACAATATCTACTCTATAAGCCGCCCGGTCTGTATGACTTTGCTGGGGCAGCCCCAGCACGGTGAACATGTGCAAGAGTTTTACTGGGAGCAACACCTGTGAGGAATGCAGAGGAGGAAGCAGAGCTGGTGGGAGGGCATTCAGAACTGACAGGGTCTGACACTGTGAAGGCCACAGGGGGAGGAATCCCAGGACAGTCAGATTCTTGAGTCTTCATCAGAGGGACACCCAGAAATGAGTGGAGGGCCTGTCATCCAGTCATTCACTGGGAACTGTCCCTGGGAAGTTTGACTTCAACTCAGGCCTGGCTGTGGGTCCAGAGGGTGGTGGCTGAGCCGTGGGTCAGGCAGGCTGCCACAGCAGAGCTGCGGGGCCAATTCCCCTGACGGCCCCAGCTTCCCTCTGCCATCCTATTACAAGAAGGCAGCCAAGGGTACACCTGCCTACCCAGGGGCAGCGTGATCTCACTCACACCTGGGTCCCTGCCTCTGGTGTCCCCTATGTGTAGGGAAGTAGTGTGCCCTCCTCACCTGGGCACAAGGGAGTCCACAGTCAGCCCTGCTCCCCTCCCTGACATATGGACATCCTCTTTCCTGCACGTCTATCCCAGTTGGCTGGCTCCATGCAACTGTCACACCTGCTTGTCCAATGCCCTAGTCCACTCTGCTTGGACTCACTATCACGCTGGCAGCCCAGCATCCGTGCCCCACCCCAGTCCCTCCTAACGGTCCACCACACACTTGAACGTGGCCCTGGCTGCTCACCTCTCAGTTTCCGGAACACCTAGAATGGTGTTCACCACCTAGAGTGGGCCCTGAGTGCTGGCTGTCCTCCGTGGTGCTGTTGCATGGCCAGACCACCAGGGTATGGAGGCAGAGGATGGGAACTCACCTGGGGGAGTTCTGCACAGGGTCTTGAGTGAGGCTCATGGGTGACCTTTCCTGTTCCTGATCCTGAGACCCTGAAATCAGATTTTGCAAAAAATCTAGAATTGTGTCTCCAGAGTAGCCTAACATTTCACTCATTTTTGTTGTTTAATAAACCACTCTGAAACACAGTGGCTTAACACAGCTGACATTTTGTTATAGGCACAACCTGTGGGTCAGGAATCCAAGCAGGCTTTGCTGGGAGAGTCTTCTATTCCTCAGGGTGCTGTTGAAGCTGTTCATGGTATTCATGGTTCCAGTCAGCCTCACGTAGGCCTAGGGCACTGCAGTGGGTTTACTGAATGGCCTGGGCCAGGGAGCCTGGTGACCGGAGCACCCATGGAGGTTATCCTAGGATGGCCATCTCAGGTGGCCAGTTCCTCCAGGTGCTCAGAGGTCTGAGAGCCAGTGTCCTGTGAGGCACAGGCAGAGCTGCCATCTTCCTAAGACCTCCCTTTGGAAGTCCCCTAACATCACCTCAGCCATTCTCTTGGCCAAGCAAATCACCACAGCCAGTGGGGACTCAGTGGGAGAGAAAGAAACCCCAGTGTGCAATGAGAAGTGGGAAGCACTGAGCTCAGCAGATGGCAGAAGTGAGGAAGAACATGCTTGCATCCAGAAAGATGCATCTGGGTGTCAAGAAGAATCTCAGGGCCCCTGGATCCTGGAGGTTGGGACCCCAGATGACACCATGGAGCAGCATTGCCTGCCACCCTGGCCTGCTGGACTGCACTGTCATGTGGGAAAACAATGGACTTCATTTTGTTGTAGATGTTGGACTTTTGAGTCTTGCTCCAGCAGCTGAGCTTGCTGTCCAATTCACATGGCAAGACCCACGAGGAACTGGCGCTTTAGGGAGATGAGCTTGGCAGGGCTATGGAGAGTGAGTTGGAAGAGAATGGGAATAAATAGCAAGAGGAGATGCTATCTGGCTTTCCCACCCTGCATCCTGGGGCCTCATCCAAGTGTCTGTCACTTGACATTTGAATCTCAGATTCTCACTTGGGTCATCAAAGTCTGCAGTTTCTCCCACTGGTGGAGGGAGGCTGGATATTCAAATCCATGGAACAGAACTAGAATATGGGCCCTGGCACATACACTAAGAGGGTTATTTTGAGAATTTTTGCTTATTATCTCCATAGTTACCGTTAATTAGCTTCAGCTTTCCAGAGACTGTTTCAGCATCCAGAAATTAGGGAGAGGAAGCTGCTGATTGAGACCACTGGGTGGAAATTCAGCCTGTAGAGACCCAACCCCTGCTTTCTAGGAGGGGGTTTCCAAGGCATTGGGGCAGTTAATCCAACTTCATGCAGATAACTAGATGGTGATGCCAAGAATCAGGAGGCCTAGCTTTGTTCCACACCATAAGACAAACACCACACAGTGAGAGAAAATTCCGCACAGTGGAGTCAACTGAAGCTTCTAGAAGAAAATCTGGGGCCAGGACCAAAAGATCTGGGTTGTGGTCTCTCCACTCTCATCACCAACTCTCTGACAAATTAGGAGGTTGGTTAACTTTTCCGAAGACCCTTGTCCTCTTCCATAGAGTGGAGATATTAATCACGGCTCTCCCTGTGCCCACCGAGTTGGCTTTTCAAGAAAGCACTTTGCACACAGTGAGGGTGCCATCTGAGTGACAGGTATGGACTGTGTTGTGTTTCTCTGGCCATGCATGCACAGGCCTTCAGTAGTTGCTTAGTCTCCTGAATCACTCAAGACCTCTCCCCTCGCCCTTTCCCTCATGCAGAGCTACACAAGGAAGGGTGTGATGGGAAGAATGTGGCTTTGGGTTCGCATACACCAGAGGTCAGATCTTCCCTGGTGGTGTGACCTTCAACAACTTACCTCACTTTTCTGATCCTCAATGGGCTCATCTTTAAAATGGGTTCAGTAATAAATATCTTGCAGGGTTATTGTAGAACCAGGTAATACACGGAGGTACACTGGCTAGGTGTTTGCACATAATAGGCACTCAATAATAAAGCCTTAGGAATGTATGCATCTAGCTCAGTCTCTATCTATACTACATCCATATCCATCTTCCCATCTGTTTATGTCTATATCCTTACACCTGTTCTCATGAAAAGGAGAGGAGGGGTGTGGAGCCAGCCCAGTGTGCAGGAAATCCAAGAGAAGGTCTAACTGACTGCCCTAGTCTGCTTGGACCACTATCACAAAATACTAGAGACTGAGTGGCTTACAAACAACAAAAATTTATTTCTTTCAGTTCTGGGCGTGGGCAGTCCAAGACCAGGATGCTGACATGGTCAGGTGAGGGTCCCCTTCTGGGCTGCAGAGAGCTGCACCCTCACATGGAGGAATGGGGAATGGAATTCTCTGGGGTCTCTTTTATGAGAACACTAGTCCCATTTCTTTTTTTAAAAATATTTTTCTTTATTTCTGAGAGAGAGAGAGAGAGAGAGCGAGCGCATGAGCAGGGGAGGGTCAGAGAGAGAGGGAGATGCAGAATCTGAAGCAGGCTCCAGGCTCTGAGCTAGCTGTCAGCACAGAGCCCGACATGGGGCTCAAACCCACGAACCCTGAGATCATGACCTGAGCCGAAGTCAGACACTTAACAGATTGAGCCATCCAGGTGCCCCCACTAGTCCCATTTCTGAGGGCTTGAGGCTCATGACCTAATCAGCTCCTAGAGGCTCTACCTCCTAACACCATCACATGGTGGGGAGGGGGAGGTTTCAACATATGAATTTTTGACAAATGCATACATTTAAGCCATAGCATTTCCTTCTGGAAATGCAGAGAAAGACTGATGGTATTATCCAAAGGTTGGCCCCAACAATATTTCTGGTCCCACATGCTCCTCCCATACCTCATCACTGCCCATCATAAGCCAGAGCCCATGTCCCTTCTCCTCATCCTCCAAGTGGACCTCTGTGCCTGCTCTACGAACAAACTGTGACGGAGGCAAATGATGCTTCATGACTTGCAAGACTAGGTTGTAAAAGGGCATGAAAATTCTGTCTGTAATTCTCTAGTCACATACATTTGGGTGTCAGCCATGAATCACAGCCCTGGGTGACAGTAGAAAATCCTACTGCACAGGCCCGCCACATTCCAGTGACCATATGGAGGAATGTCCCAGGAGCCTGTGCTGATTCAGTGCCCACAGCCTAGTCCAGGCACCAGAAGGATCCTCCTGATGCCTACAGTCTGGCCCCCACCATAGCTGAGTGGAGCAGGCAGAGATTCCCACTGAGTGCCTTGATCTCATACTAAATAAAGTGAATGTTGTTTATGTATCAGACTTGAGGAGGTTTGTCAGTCAGCAACGCCTGACTGGGACAAAGGAATCCCAGAGGCACAATTGTGAATGGGTTTCTAATGTGCCAACATGAAATGTTTCTTCCCTAAGCCAACTTTGTACCTATGTGTGGTGTATGATTTGAAGGACAAGGGAGAAGTTTCTGGCATCAAAATATTATCCCCATTGGCCTTCGTTGATGCATGTATTATAATTTATAGTTTCCTTCACTAGTCTGGGGCATTTTACCATATTCTGGTCCCAGTTCCCCAAAAACTGTAGCAAATCATTTATACTTTGGCATAACTGAGTGTGGGGTGATGTTTCCCAAGCAGAGGCTGTGGGTGCCTAGAGGAGAACATGAGGAGTCTGGGGCTGTCTTCAGTGCTAGGGGAGCTCAAGAGGAGTGTAATAGACCTAGACATTGTTTTTGTCTTTCCCAACATTTCCAAGGATGGTCAAGGGAATATTCCTGCTTTGGTCAAAGCTAGAGCCTCTTTGACAGGAGTGCTGTTCTGAAACCTCACTTAACATACATGTCCACTCAGTGCCAGCTGGGGCTCCGTCCCGCCCAGGGTCAAGCCACAGTTTTTCTGAAAAAGCTTCAAACCTCGCAGGCTCTGAGATCAGCCTTCCTGTGTACCCTGCTCACTGTCCTTCTACACACCTCTTTCTATGGCCTGCTCTCATATGAGTCCCTCCTCTTTGCTATACCCCTTCACACTGACAACATATTTGTTTCAGACCTTCTGCTTTTGATTTCTCAAGTAAGCTGCCATTCACACCACACTCAGTACTCATTTGCCCCACCAACCTATCCACCAAATGTGGCCTCGGGGTGCTAGATGTGGGTCTGTCCCAGGCTCCATGCTGCCTGCTCTGTACTCAGCCTGTGATCCCTCCAGAAGCTGAGTGTCTGTCCCAAAGCAGGCAGGTCCCTTTCCAGGACAACACACATGCTGGTTGTGTTAAGACACCACACAATGGGACACAGGTGCTGCTGGAGCAAATTCTTAAAATCACAGTCTGAGGGAAGCTCAGGCATGGTTTGAAGATTCTCTCTGGAAATCATGGGCTGCAGGCTGTGGTACAGGCCAGGCTGAGGTGTGCTTGGCAGACATCAATGCTGTCATCCTCATGGACAAACAGCCGGCTATTCCAAATCCCCAGATGTCCTTTGCCTCCCTCCTCGTCTCCCCTAGAGCTCTCTACAGCTCAGTAAGGGCTCAGACTTCATCCCAGCCCTTGCTCTGAGGATGATGTTCATGTCCAACAGGTGATTAGTTTTCATTTGGCCTTCTGGATATCAGCAAAGCCATGACCACAAAATGCCAGATTCCTTAATGGTAAATCCCTTGGACTCACAGCAGCCCACCACCCCCAGCTCGGGCAGTGAAGGCATTTCCACTTTGATCAAGAAAAATGCCTGAATGCAAGCTTTCAGTTGTGGTTTCTACAACATTCCCCAGGACCACCATTAAATAATGTTGTTCCCTTTAAACACCAACATGTGATGCAGTTATGCCCCCCTTACCTCCCAGGGACTCAGAGAAGCCAAACTTCAAGAGGAAAATGCCTGCAGCAAAATGGTTGAAAACATGAAACGCATGTCTGCCTGTGGTCAGTTCAATTCAATTCAGTTGTGCACACCCCAGGGCAGGTGCCCCATGGAGTCACATGTCTACCAACCAGCCAAATGCAACATGATCACAGGACCATCAGCCAAGTTCACTGTACTGCTGGCATGCAGGGCACACAAGGTCAGCCGTGACCCTTACTGTTGGGGAAAGAAGCCATAAAAGCACATGAGAAAAGCTATAGAATGTAAGTGGAAGCTTACAGAATAGAATGTAAAGGTGAGCTTTGCAGTTTTCAGGGTCAGAGGATCATCTGAGTGTGCTCCCTTATTTTCCAAGTGGAGAAGTTGTCTCCAGAGAGGAGAAGTTTCCAGTTCCAAGTCACCAAGCTCAGCATCCCTTGTTTGAGTGCCTGGTACACAGTGGGAAAAAGGTTCACAAGGTCAACATCCAATGCGAGATCAGGAGACCTGGGACCAGTAAGTGAGTTAATGCATAAATAACAGCAATCGAACTTGGAGTGGTCTGGCTCACTGGACACTCCCAGGCTTGTTTCACACCCTGCAGGGGGGCATCCTTATGTGTTGACTCATCCCTGCCCTCCTTCATTTCTCTAGGTGTCCTAATGCTGCCTGCTGGAGTCACCTCCATCTAACCTATAGGCACTGGAGTCCACAACAGGGGTAACTGACCCCAAGTCCCTTCCATTAGAGGACAGACAGGGGCCTTCAGAAATAAGGCTGAGGCCCACAAGGCTGGAGGCAGAGTGGCTCTCAATGCTTTCCTAGTCTTCATTTTAAGTCACTTGCCTGATGTCACACATATCAAGAGGTAGAGGGAGGGTTTGAAACAGATCATTGAGCCATGGAGACGACACTGTTTTGCCATGCCAGAAAAACCATTTCCCTGGAAGGCACATGCTCATCAACAGCAAAAGTTGCTGAGGATTCACGATGCTAGAGAAAGCAGGAGTGCCTGGCACCAGGTTGTGGAGCTGGTCCCAGGGTGTGGAGTGTGCACTGAATCATCAACCCACCTCTCCTGTGCATGCCCCAGTGACCCAGAAGCATGGCAGGATTTGGGAAATGATGACAGCCACTTGTGCAAGAAGCTCCTTGCTCCTGTTAACTCCAGCTTCTCAAATAGCCTAGGCAAAAACATTACACTGGAATCAGGAGCCCGGAGCTGGATCCTCATCCAAGCTATCCATTTACTGTGTGATCTTGGGTGGCTTGCTTGACTATGCTTGACTGTAAATGATAGTTACCTTTAAGTATAATCAGAAGTCAAAGAAACCCAGGAATCCTTCATGGAAGATGTCTCTCCTATATTTAAAGTCGTGAGGCTTACATGGGTACCCAAGAATGCTGTGGCCCTAAATAAATATTATCCCATAGCCAAGATCATCACCTCAGGGAACTCAAAAGAACCTTCAGCCAGTTTAGGTTTTTGAGATTTATTCTGAAAAAAAAAAAACTTTTTGGAGAAATGATTGTAGAAATTGCTCTCACACAACAGCAAAGACAGCCATTTTTCAAAGAAAACTGAGTTTTCTAATCAAATTTGTAAGACTGCTATAAGTAATCAACTTACTGGAGAAGAATTATTCAGTTTGGATGCCCTTTTATTTTTGTTTGGAAATTAGCAGAGGTAAGCTGATGGATGTTTCTAGTTTGATTTTTTTTTCTTGCATTAAATATAATGCTCCAAGGTGACATAACAGATAAGCGGGGGAGAGTTAGAGGTTAAAACTTCAAAAATACTGAGAAATCTAAAAGTCTAGACCAACATCTCATAGACTTCAGTCTTGGGTTCAGAGGTACTTGATGGAGGAGAGTGAGTTTCCCATAGGAATGCTTCCACTTTGGGCTGGTGCTTGATAATAAGATAGAAGTAGGAATAGGAGTCAAGTCTATTTGGTCGGGAGGCTACAGTGCAGGTCAGAGGTGCCAGGATCCCTTGGAGCTGCATTTCCTTTGTGAGGCTCACACAGGACTGTTGTCCTTGTGGCAGAGAAACCAGAGCCAATCCTTCATGATGGTCACACAATGTGTCATTGCCAGGGAGGGCCACATGAGGCTGCAGCCACGTGCTGGCAGCGGGGGGTTCTGGTGATTCAAGAAGGGGAGAGGGGCACCCATCTCCAGGTTCACAAGAGCCTACACTGTGAGTCCTCCACGGGCATGCTGCTAGTTGAAGTTTAAGGTTAGCAAGTGATATTTCCTTGCTTGTCACTGACCTGTAAATGTTTTGGTTTCATAGTCACATGAGGGTTAATGCCTACAGTGATGGCAGAAGCACTTGCTTAAGTACATGGTGGGAAATATGGCTCCCATAGTCCGAGTATTACGGGGTACATTTTAGTGGCTCAAAAAGAGGCTGGACCTTCAGATTAAAAAAAGAAGAAGAAGTCCTTTTGGTTCAAAGACTGAAGGACCCAGCTTGGGTCAGTGCCCATACTGGGAGCAATCAGCTGGCACTGGAGGAACATGGGAGGTGATGTTCTTTCCAGGTGGCAAAGAAGGGGAGCAGCACCCCAAAGGCAGCCCCCTTCCATTGGTTTCTCACACTCTGGACCAGGAGGCATGGGTGCTTCCTTGGTGTAGGAACCAAGAGAAGGTGTAGACTTTGGGATATTTGCTCAAAGGCAAGAGGCTGTACATGGCTTCCAGAAGAGCTTCTGGAATGGCAGAGGGAGACAAAGACACTGGTTTGGAGCTGGAAGAAGCTGTGTTCATACTTCAACTCTGCTGCCTACTGAGAATGTGAACGTGAGTAAGGAAGTCTCCTTCACAGCACAAGCCCTATGTTTTTCATTTGTCACATGGGGATTCAAAACATGGTAATAAAGCTCACTCCCCACTTGGTTATAAGGATTCACCAGATGGACGTGGTGTGTGGCCCCTGGCACTGATCCATACTTGGCAGATGCTATTTAGTCCCCCAATGCCCAACCTGCTGGTGCACACAGGAAACCACCTGGCTTCTGCACACAGCCTGAGGCCTTACCCTGAAGCCCGGGCATGTCACCTCCTCTTCATGCTTGCCCATAATCAGATTTCACTAGGACGAAAGTGGTTGAGGGAGGTGGAGGTAGGAGGAGAGAGAGGTACTCTGTGAGATGTCCAACTACAGCTATTCTGGATTTTTAGAAAACGAAAGCCCTCCGAAGGCTGTGATGTGTAGACAGTTCTGAAGTTGTTGAAATGGAACACTCTGGGCAAACCCCTGCACTTGCGACCTGACATGGTGATAAGTGCTATGGCGGAAGACACAGCAGGGGGCCGGGAGTGGGAATTCAGGGTCCCAAGGCTCTTCTTCATAGTGTGTAGAAGGAGGGCATAGCATGTAGAGGTATGCAGGTGTAAATGCCTGCAGGAGCTGAAGGCATTAGTTATGAGGATACCTGGAGAAAGAACATCCCAGGCAGCGGAAATAGCAGGTGCAAAGGCCCTCAGGTGGCATGTGCTTGACGTATTCTAAGAAAATCCAGGAAGCCAGTGGGGCTAGGAAGGAGTGGACAATGAGGTCAGAGAGGTGGTGGGGGCCAGATCATGCCTGAGCCTGGAAACAAACATATGTCAGATGCCGGATAATATATAATTCAGGTTTTAGAGCTACTGAGGCTCTTGTGAGGTTCCGGTAACATAATATGGCAAGAGGTGTGGGTCTCTGCTCCTACCCCTTGGGGGTGCCTTGGGAGCTGACAGACTGGCTGTGAAGTAGAGCACTCCAAGTTAACCTTCAAATCCAGCCCAGTTCCCGTTCTCCTGGAACAGCAGGCCCGCAGCCGCTCTCACCATGGAGTTCACGGTTTGTGCTGTGCTGAACCTGCTGAGCGCTGCCATTGCCACATCCTCCCATCTTACTCCCTGCACACCTACCTCTTCCTACCCCGCCTTCCACCTGGAATCTAACCGGAGCCCATGTACCTGGCGGAGCACTGGGCACAGCGTGGTGCTCATGGCGCATCATGGAGACTTGTCAGTTTTTCTAGAAGCACTAGAAGAGCACATAAAAGATTGTGTGTCCAGAGTTGCCCAGCTGTCCACTGCTACCCGGGGTATGTTTTCCACAATACACAATGGACGCATTTTCCCAGAGTATTTCGGAGTAGTTTGGGTCAAGGTTGGTTCACATAACTTCCCTGGCACTTAAATTAACTTCTTTTCTGTTTCCCCCCACGGTCTGTGCTGTGAGGGCTGGTTTATTATTGCAGAGACTCATGTCTCGGGCTGTGCCATTGGTTTAGCAGAGAGGAGTGTTACAGCTTGCCTTTCAGCAACCGGCCTGAGCCCACCATGCAACGTGCTGTGATGAGTAATGAATGACTCGGACCCATCGCTTGCCCTGAGCAAGTTCCTCCAAGTGATGCATGTGAAGAGCAGAGACTGCAGCTTAACTCCGCTTCCCATGGTCCACCCAGACCTCAGGAAATTTGCACTATTTACTCAACAGGTGGCCACGGAGTCTGAACTGGCCGGTTTCTACCAACATGTGAAACTCATGTGTCCTAAAGGGAAAAATCATGTGTGTGTGGGGGGAGAAAATTCAGTTTCCCCTGAGTGCCTGAGGCCAAGGGAGGGTGGGGACCTCCTGAGTCAACCCTGTTTCCGCCTCCCTTCTCAAGCAACTGTGCTTTCAAAGTCCATCAGAGGTCACAGCGAGCCTCATGAGACTTGTGAAATCTCAAGATGCTTTAGGGAAATAAACAAAGAGGAATTCAAGGTCAGATGTTTGAGGCAGCTCCGTTTGCTCCTGAGGCATGGGTAGATGTTTGCCTGAGGACCTGTGACCGTGGCCACATGTGGTTGCTGAGGTGTGGCAGAGAGAGCCCACCAGAGGAACTCAGGAAAATGGAGTTTTCTTTTTTTTTTTAATATGTTAACATTTTTTATTTATTTCTGAGAGAGAGAGAGAGAGACAGCGTGAGAAGGGAAGGGTCAGAGAGAGAGGAAGACAGAATCGGAAACAGGCCCCAGGCTCTGAGTTAGCTGTCAGCACAGAGCCCGATGTGGGGCTTGGACCCAAGAACCATGAGATCATGACCTGAGCCGAAGTTGGCCACCCAACCGACTGAGCCACCCAGGCGCCCCTGGAAAATGGAATTTTCAACTGCAGTAATGGGGCTTTGAACCCCAGAACCATCCTTGGATGCCAAGCATGTGCTAGAGGCAGAACAAATCCTGGGAACTTTCTAAGCAAGAAGCCCATGTCAGGCGGGACCCCATTTCTGCCTCAGTGCACCCAGGAGCACCCGTGGTGCTGACAAGAAGCTGGAAGGCAGGCAGTATTGCCCCAAACTGCTCTGGGTCAGGAGGCTGTAGTGCGAGTCTCCAGTTACAAATTCTCACTTTCTTTCCAGTTAAAAAAAAAAAAAAGTGCTGTAAAACTTATTACAGAAAGTTTGAAAAGACAGAGAAGTATTTGGGACAAAAATGTCGTCCATATGTCACCACCCTGAGGGGGTCACTGCTGGCAGATTGGTGGATTCCTGTGCAGTTTCAGACATGCTGAGGTCACTCTGCAGAGAGGTTTAAACCTTGAATGTTAAAAGATAAACGTTTCCCTCTATGTGCATAAACTCTCTGTGAACATAATTGAATTTATGTATGATACATCATGATGTGGTTACATGATAGTTTACTTAGCCAGGATATTATTGGTGTTAATACAACACCCTATTTTTTAATTTCAATAATGGTCCACGATATTAACAAATACAAAACACTGGTTTGTAATTCAGATTATTCCCTTAGGACAAATTGCCTTAAAAGTGATGATCTGTAGAAAAGTGTAAATGATTTTAAGCATGTGCACATGCATGCCCCTGCACACATGTGCACACACACACAAGTCTTAGATTCTAGTTCGGCTTCTGCCGCTAACCAAATGTTTCAGATAGGTCAAGCCACTTAATCTTTCTGGATCTGATTTTTTGCCTTTGTGAAATGAGGGGTCAGAACAAATGACTTCTTGGTTCCCTCCAGTGAAGCATGAAAATGATTGTTCAGAAAAGGCTTCACATGGACATTTTCATGGTCGACTTAAATCATGCACCTAAGTGTATGTCTGCATCTATGCTCTTTGAGCATTTCTGAATAAAACCTATCCAAAACATTTTTTCACCTGTACTCACCCACATGCATTCTTATTTGTTTATAAATTACAATTATGCGCTACTGTTAATTCACTATGAAGACTCAGTAAAGCTTTGTTTTTGCCTAATTTTTTTTTATAAGGAAAACCCAGTCACTGTGCGCTCCTTGCTATGTGATCCCATTGGTGCAGACATCTCCTGGATTTTCCAAAAGGGTGCTGAGTGTTTCGTGGGTGGAATGTTGAGGGGTGAGGGTACGGGAAAGGCAGTGGCTTTAAAATTATAACTGCAGAGGGGCGCCTGGGTGGCTCAGTTGGTTAAGCGTCCAACTTCGGCTCAGGTCATGATCTCACAGTTCATGGGTTTGAGCCCCACGTCAGGTTCTGTGCTGACATCTCAGAGCCTGGAGCCTGTTTTGGATCCTGTGTCTCTCTGCCTCTCGCCCACTCATACTCTGTCTCTCTTTCAAGAATAAATAAACATTTAAAAAATTATAACTGCAGAGCGTACAAACAAAGCCCAATTCTGTCACATATTCTCAAGTGTGAGGACCAGCTCGGGCCTGGTCTGGACTTTGCAAACCTGCCCTCCCACAGATCCCAGGGATTGCCTGGTGTGGCTGGTGTCTATAACAGTGTCCATCCTTGGGAGGCAGGTTTCCAGTGAGTGCACTGCTGGCGGGCATGGCAAGAATTCCTGAAGGTCATGTGACAAAGCCTACAGCCTCTTTTCACCTCTTTTGACCCAATGTTTTCACAAGGCCCTGAATGAAGGGTCAGAAATGAAAGAGTTATACAAAATTCCCCAGACACCTTGCTTTAAACCTAGAAGAGAAGTTAACAATGAAAGTCACAGATAATGTACAGGAGTTACAAAGTATTATTAGATGTGTATGGTTGTGGATTTGTAGTAATTCGGGGAGCTTTGGGCACCTAGGTGGCTCAGTCGGTTAAGCATCTGACTCTTGACCTCAGCTCAGGTGATAATCTTACGATTCGTGGGTTTGAGCCCCATATCTGGTTCTGCTCTGACAGTGCAGAGCCTGCTTGGGATTCTCTCTCCTTCTCTTTCTGCCCCTCCTTTGCTCACTTGCTCTCTCTGTCTCTCAAAATAAATACATAAACTTAAAGGAAATTGGGGAGCTTCACTGACTGGCTACAGGGCAGGGAGCCCACATTCTAGTAACATCTGAGAGAGGCGGGGGGTTTCCATTCCCTGGGGATTTGGAGCAATCCCTCTAAATTCTGGACTCTAACTACCATGAAAGGCCCCACAGCCTCCCAGCCCTCTTGTGCCTGACCACCTGCAGCCAGCTCTGTGTGCCAAGGGCCTGTGCAACCTCTTCCCTCTTAAACACAACAGAGTTTAAAGCCTGTTCACACTTCATTACTTTACTTTCATAGTGAATGGAGTTAGATCTAACACCTTACCTGGGTATCATTGAAGACAGGCTCTCAGTGAAAGTAAGCCTCCCCGAAAGTTTCAAAATTGCCACCAACTTTGTGATAACCCAGCATTTCTGCTTCCTAATCTAGTAATGTTTCAGAAAGTAGATTTTTGACAAGTGATGTCTGATGAGAAGACAGTTTTCCAGAGTGAACGCCCTATAGTTTAGGGCCGCACAGGTCCCCAGAGGCCAGCGTGGGCCAAAGCACTCGCACTGAGCCACACATCCCCCTGGCTCACATAGCCGCTTCTGCTCCTGAAAGAATGTTGAGGCTCGGAAGCCACAGGACATGTGTGGTTTCCAGTGTATCTGAGGAGCCCTGTCACCACTTGGCGCCACAGCCTCTGTTTGATTGCTTAGGTGGTCCGCAGGCAGAAGAACAATTAGGGCGCCCCACAAGGTCAAGCTGGCCCCCGCAGACAAGCTGAAAGACATGTATTGGTGTGCCATAAACAATCACTGACAGGCAAGGCCCACACAATTTCCTGGCCCTTGATTCTAATTGAATGAGCAATTTGACAAGCTTCCTGCAATCCCTTTCTTTGTACCAGCAGAACACCCTGCACTTCCATATTAGGCTTTAGCTAGAGCCCATTAGCTGAATGCAGCTGCACTTCCCCACTCTGATCTGCAGGGGCTGAACTAAAGGTGGCCTGGCACTAAGACTCAATCATTCCACACTCATGTGCAACTAACTATTCCGGCAACTGAGCACCAGACAGGCTCAGCCCTTAAAAGGTCCTCTGTCTCACCTGCTACCCCTTCGCTTCCCAACTAGATTTGCAGAGCCCTGTGCCTCATTCACAGGGAGCTGGAGCCTGCACCAGATCCCACTTGCTTCTGAGAGCAGATTGTAATATTTGGGGGAATTGGTCAAGGTGGTTATTAAATACAGCCTTTGTTAAAAATAAATGATGTAAATGTAAGTAAATAAATTACGTTGAAACAAGGTAACATATATTAAAAACTTATGACTTCCTGATGATTTTTAAGACAATCTGTGCTCTTGAGGTTATTTAGTATCAGTATGGTGGAAACACTCTATGATGGTATGTCCTTGCATACATTCTCTGCTCCGTGTTCAGTGATGTCCTTTGGCCTATGGAAACCAGCCACAGTAGAAGTATTTACACCACATAAAAGAGAGGGGGCAAGATGGCGGAGAAGTAAGGAGCTCCGTACTTGCACTCGCGCCCATACATCACACAGAAAAGATCTGAAGCCATTGGAAACCTTACNTTCCCGCCACGCCCATCCCTGCTTGAGAGGTGCCCTCCTCCCTTGTTTTTTTTCTTTCTTTTCCTTTTTCTTTTTCCTTTTTTTCTCCTTTTTTTGTTTTNGCAAACCATGAGAGACTCTTGAATGCTGACAAAAACTGAGGACTGATGGATGTGGGGGGAGGGGGGATGGGCATGGAGGAGGACACTTGTGGGGATGAGCACTGAGTGTTATGTGGAAACTAATTTGACAATAAACTATTAAAAAAATTTTTTTTAAAGAAAATAAAAAAAAAAGAAGTATTTACACCACAGACAGAGGTAAATGCTACAAGTAAGGGCTTTTTTTCCCCCCAGAAAGGAGGTAGCTTGTAATTTACCAGGACCCCTCCATGAGGATGTTCCCCCAGGTCATAGCTGTGCCATATAGTATGCAGCACAGTGATGGACACATAGGGGCCATGCACTTCCCAACAATTTTCTGCAGAGAAGCTCCTCTGAGGTTTCTCTGAAATTTCTTATCTCTGGAGAACTTGCTGGGTGTCTCTCAGGGCAGGGCTTGGTCAAGATACTTAGAGATCCATCTCCACCTGTGTGGTGACCCTTTGGCTTATCCGCAGCCCTGACTCCCTATCCTGTGCTGCTGGGCTTCCTGCTCTGGGATACTGGAGCCAGGTGGTGTAAGAGCCAAAGGACCTGGAGTTCAAAGCCTGCCTAGGCCATGACCTTGGTACAGGCACTTGGTTGCTAGGTATCCCAGTCTCCCCATCTGTTAAGGGGATGGTCCTAGGGTTCCCTTTCCATGGTTGTTATGAAGCTAAAAAGACATACAAAAGAAATGATCAGAATAGTCATGACAAGTCTTACAGTTGCTCTGAGCTGAGGTCCTGGCTCCCCTCAATGGTGGTGCCTTAACCTGTCTGAGTTGGCCTTGCCTGGCTTCCAAGGGTGTGATGGGGGTGCTGGAGGTGAGCAAGCCTGGGAGTGCAGCCAGGTACAGAACATCCCAAAGGGATCCAGAGTGTATCTTAGCAGGCCTGGATAATATCAGAGTGAACAGTTATTGTTTGATCAGAAAGCTGGAGGGGCAAAGTGTCAATCAAATTGTCCCACATCGGGGCACCTGGGTGGTTCATTTGGTTAAGCTTCTGATTAAGCTTTTGATTTCAGCTCAGGTCATGATCTCACAGTCCGTGTGTTAAAGCCCCAAGTCAGGCTCTGTGCTGATAGCTCAGAGCCTGCTTGTTATTCTCTGTCTCCCCCTCTCTCTGCCCCTCTCCCTTGCTTATGCTCTCTCTCTCTCAAAATAAATAAATAAATAAACATGAAAAAATTGTCCTATGCATACTCTTGATGCAAGCCACAGGCTGGCTGGACCAGCCTCCATCCCTTGTGGGCTCTGGAGCCAAGTCAGCACAGAAACCCTCATTCTGCATTCTTTCTCTGCCCTCCACTCCGGACCCTGATTTCACCTTACAGCTGCCACCTCCTTGGGCATCCAGGCTTCTAGTAGTTTCTACCCACTGGGAGCTGACAAGTAATTGAGCACTTAAATCAGCACTCTGCTTCTAAAGCAAAGCAAACATAACATTTCCCAAACACCTTGTTATTTCAACAAAAGTGCCCTTCATGCTGAAGTGAGATTCTGCAGAGACTGCTGCTATCTGACAGGCTGTTATCAAAGTCAGAACAGTTAAATAAAGAGGAAACTGAAGAGTTCCCAGCAATCTGGGAAGAAAGAGAAATGTTTCGCTGTCATTACCTAATTCTGCACTACAATCATCATTCAGCCTCTCCTCAGTCTATGTAATAAATGTGTTCCGGTACAGTTGGTCATGTTGATTTGTTTCTTCAGAGCAAATCTGATTTCTCCACTCATTTTCTATGCTGACATGTAGGAGAAAGTTTTCGTGGGAAGGAATGATTCGTCCCTTAAACTCTAGTCTTAAACTGCTGTGCCTTTGCCTATTTTTTCCTTACAATTTTAACTTTTGATTTTGGACATTTTAAATCTACATTTTCATATAGAAGGGAATAAAGAAATAATAATAATACAATGGCCTTCACGTGTCCATCAACCAGCTTTGTTGTATGGCCATTCCCATCTCATCTGCATCCCACCCATTCCCCTAGCTGATTGTTTGGCATCAAATCCCAGACAGGGTAACAGCTCACCTGAAAATATTTCAGAAAATATCTCTATCAGATAAAGAATCTTTTAAAAATATATGGAATCCAACTTGACAATAAATTATGAAAGAAAAAAATATCATCTAATAGCAATAATATACCTTTAAAAAGGATAATCATTATCAAATATCCAATTAGGGTTGCTATTAGCTTAATTTTCCTATAACCGCTGTCTACAACTTGGATTGGGACCCAAATAAAGTGCAAAATAACAATTGGCTGATACATCTCTTAAGCCTCTTTTAATCTATAGGCTCCCCTGTTCTCTCTCTTTCTCTCTCTCTCTCTCTGTCTCTCTCTCTCTCTACCTCTCTCCCTCTCTCCCTCTATTCCCCTACTTATTAAAGAAGCTAGTTATTTGTCTTGTAGGGTTTTCCATAGTGGATTTTGCTGATTGCATCTCCATGGTATTATTACTGTGTCTTCTTATCTTGTGTATTGTATGCACATTGATGGTTAGACCTAGAAGCCTGGTCAGCTTCTGGAATGGGTTGGTTTGCAAAGCCATATCATAAGAGGTGTGGAATGCTTCTCTCAGGAGACACAGATTAACCTACTTGTCTCTTTTTTTGCTCTGTTAACAGCCATTGATGATGATTAGCATTACTTGATGCAGACCCAGGAAAATATTGATATTTTAATTCTATTACTATGATCTAATTTATTAGCTGGAATATTTTCATAAAGAAAAAAATGGCTTCACTCACTATGTGTTGCCCTAAGGCAACATGCTCCTCTAAGATAGGCAGGACAGACNTATTGGTGTCTACTGCCAGGTAACAAATGACCACAAACTTAGCAGCTTACAGCAACATACTTTCATTATCTCCCAGTTTCTGTGGGTCCAGACTCAAAATGCGTCTGAGCAGCAAATCCTCTGCTCAGGGTCTCACCAGGCTGCAGTCAAGGGTTGGTCAGGGCTGCTGTCTCATCAGGGGCTCAGCTGGGGAAGAACCCGCCTCTCAGCTCACTCAGAGTGTTGGCAGAACCCAGTTCCCTGGATTAGGAGACTGAGATCCTGGCTCCAGGAGGAAGCGACTATGGGGTCACCCTAGTGTCTGGCCAGCAATGTCTAATAATTTGGGTTTTAAGTTTGTGTGAACTCGGATATTAGATTAAACATTTTTGATATGCTTCATTCCACGCATACTTTTTAAATGATGAATCTTTGTTATCTGGTCCAAACTTCGTTCTTTCACCTTACTTCAAAAACAGATTTTTCTCCCCAAATCTTGCCCCCACCAGCTCCCTCTGAATGTCACGTAAGTACTGTGGGTGGTGTTGTCTCTGTGTATTTCCCTGGCATGGTTCGTGATCTGCTTCCATCAGAAACACCTAAGGCACTAATTAGAAGACTAGGCATCCCCACTCTGGCCCCCAAGAGTCAGCTCTTGTAAGTCTGGAGAGGAGGCCAAGCATCTGCTTCTGGCAGGACCCACCCAGTCATTCCGATGCATGCTAATATTTGAGAACCTCTGACAAAGAATCCCCAGTGTGAACATGCCTAAAATGTTAGGCAAGAGGCTATGAAATAAATGTGATTCTGTTTTGTTGATATTTGTAACTTCAGTTCAATCAAATAGATGTGACCTCAGCTTGACCTAGTAGAATACTTATATTATCAGGTTTTCCTTTAAGAAGTTCTAATGTGAAGTAGAACTTGTTAACTCTGAAACATCTTGGGGAGAAATGTGTCAACTGTCACCTGCTAGATTTCACTCACACATAAGGAAAGACCTACTGTAAACAGAAGAAAATGTGTTACTTTATGCTAAGATTAGAGGCTGAATTCTACCATCAGAGAAAATTTCTGGTGAAATCATAAAAACAGGAACAACAAAGCCATAATGAGCCACCCAAAAGAGAAGGACCAGCATCGCACTACAGATAGGCCAAGTCAAAGACTGATTTATTCCAAGAACCTCAGGGTGTAGGGGTTTGCCACACTCAGTCTGGTCATTCCTTTGGAAGTAACTGGTAAAGCCTCATCATTTAGTTGGGTGCCACAATGGTATATGTTATGATTTCCAGGCATCAAAATCAGCTTCAGCTGATTTGCACAGGAAAAAAAAGCAATGCTACTCACAAAGCAATGCTGTGTCAGAAAGCTTTCAAGTCATGGGAATGTTCACAAGCCACAGTGACTTACAGAGCTGGGCACATGAACTGGTGGGTAAGCACTGCCAAGGTTGGCAGGTGGGGCACTGGGGCTTCTGAATGCCTTGGAAGCTGCTCTGTGCTCCCTGTACCTCGTCACCCCCACAGCTCCCTCTCCCAGTCTGCTCCTAAGATGTTGGGGCCAGAAGTAAGAGCACAAATGAGAAGCCTATTTACTGAAGATTTAAATATTTAAAATTCCTGAGTCAAGCCAACAAAGTGTTAAATAAAACACAATTTATCTTGCTATCTCGATAAATATACCTTCCTAATGACCTGGAAGCCGTGGAAGTCTGAAGTTAGGGCTCTGGGACTCTTCCACATTCCTGGTAGAACATGGTGGCTGGGGCAAAGCTCCTCTGAACTCTTTGGCCCATGGCCACTGCCCTGCTCCTCTGCTCCAGCACCTCAAATGGTCTTGTGTGCACATCTATGATCACCCGGCATGCCTATGTGCATACACCCTTCCCACAAATAGTCGAGGCCATCCTTTGAGGTCAGGGTGCACACACCAAGGGATGTTCTTTCTACATGAGGACAGGCCAACCAGGAAAGAGCCCACTCAGCACTGCAGATGCAAGGTATCCAGAATGTGGTCTTGAGACAGGGATCATAAAGTCTGGGTGGATGCAGTCTTTTTCTCTAGACTCTTTGATCTTTGGGGACAGACAGCAAAAGCAATGCTCCCTAATTCCTGGGGCCCAGGGCATAGAGGTATGAGCATGGTAGTACCTTTCTTTATTAGCCTTAGTTCTCAGAAATGAATCAGGGAACAGTCTCCTATCAGAATGGTCATCACTAAACATGGCTGAGGAGGTCAACCTTGTGAATAAGAAGAGAACATTTTGTTGAGGCAATGTGCCTCCAAGATATGGGTACCATCATTCTTGCATGACCTGGGGCTTTTCTACAATTTCCAGTGCTCAGGTTCTAAGAGTTTCTTTTTCACACCTGTATACTCTGGACATAATCCCTCCTTTCATTATTCAGATTAAAAGGATATAATGAGATATGTGACATTTTTGGCTCAATGCTTGGCATTTAGGCTACAAACATTGGTTGCTTAAAAAAAGTAGGAGGTGGGGTTTCCATTGGCACAGAGGGGTAATGTTCTGGAAAGAATTTGTCCCTGGTGAACCACCACCTGCTGGGAGTGGACGGTTGCAGGGCCAGACATGTCTCCTTGACTTCTCTTTCCCCAGGCATGGGACCACATGTGCAGGTCCCTGAAAAAGGTTTTGCATGTCTTCATTTGCCAGAGAAAGGAAGCAGCAGAAAGTACTGTTATTAGCAGGTGATGGCTGTGAGAGTTGGAGCCTCATCCTTCTGGGGAACCTGAGAGCAGACTGGTGTACACACCTCAGGGCTTCCCTGCTGGAGGACCAAGCAACCTGAGGTTATCACTGCCTGATGCCTTGGCACTTCCAGCCTGCTCTAAGCACAGAGGTGCTGGTGCATACAGTCGTATGTTAGGATGGTATGAGGTGAGGGAAAGTTGGGGGCTCAAGAGGCACTGACAGCATCTACTACTCCCTTGTGCTGTAGCAGAGATCCTGCCAGCTGAGGACAATCCCCTTCTGGTAACAGAAAACACCCTTAACCCTCAGAGGATCTTTTGGTCTGTAAGTGGAACAACTTCTCTGCCCTCTGTGATATTTATTTATTTTTTATTTTTATTTTTTTACAAATAGTTTATTGTCACATTAGTTTCCACATAATACCCAGTGCTCATCCCCACAAGTGTCCTCCTCCATGCCCATCCCCCCTCCACCCCACATCCATCACTCCTCAGTTTTTGTCAGCATTCAAGAGTCTCTCATGGTTTGCCTCTCTCCCTTTCCCCCACCATTTCCCCCTTCTTCTCCCCCTTGTTCCTCCGTTAAGTTCCTCCTAATCCTCCCATACATGCAAACATATGATATTTGTCCTTCTCTGCCTGATTTATTTCACTCAGCATAACACCCTCAAGGTCCATCCATGTTGCTACACATGGCCAGATTTCATTGTTTCTCATTGCCATGTAGTATTCCATGGTATAGATAAACCACATCTTGATCCATTCATCCGTTGATGGACACTTATGCCTTCTGTGATATTTAGAAGGCAGATGAGAGGCTTGATGAGAGAGGAGAGGAAGACTGTCCTGCAACCTCCTCCTGAGTTAAGTCCTTGGGGTATTTCCAGTGTGCCAAGGGAACACGGGGCATGTGAGCTCCAATCTCAGATTCTATTGTTGGCTGGCCTTGAACCTCTCTAATCCTTAGTTCCTAAATCATGAATGTGAGAACAATACAGGTGATCTTTGTATAACATGGATTTGAACTGCATGGGCACTGTTATGAAAGGATTTTTTTAAAAAATAAAAACAATACAGTGCTGAAAATATATTTTCTCAATTTATAATTTTCTTAATAACATTTTCTTTGCTCTAGCTTACTTAAAAATATTTAAATGTTTTTATTTATTTCTGAGAGAGAGAGACAGAATGACCAGGGGAGGGTCAGAGATAGAGGGAGATACAGAATCTGAAACAGGCTCCAAGCCCTGAGCTAGCTGTCAGCACAGAGCCCAACATGGGGCTTGAACCCAAGAACCATGAAATCATTACCCTGAGCCGAAGTTGAACACTCTGCCACCCAGACACCCCTACTCTAGCTTATTTAAATATAAGAATACAGTATATGATACATACAACATATAAAATATATGTTAATCAGTTATTTATATTATCAGTAAGGCTTCCAGTCAACAGTAGGCTATTATCAGTCATGTTTTGGACAAAGTTAGAGGTGGATTTTTCAACTATGCAGGAAGTCAGTGCCTCCTTACCCCTGTGCTGTTCAAAGGTCAACAGTAATGACTTAATATGTTTGTTGAGGGGGCTAAAGAAGATGTGAGCCCAAGACAGAGGGGTTGCCCCTTTGTGTGCAAAAGCTCACACTCAGGAATATCACTCCCTTNGGTTTGCCTCTCCCTTCTGACTATGTTTTTCTCCCCAGTCCACTTCTCCAAAGGTTCTCTTGCCAAATGCAACTGAGCAAATGCCATGGGACCAAATCCTAGGGGCGTGGGAGTAGTATGTGGGAAATAATGTTTGGGAGTTGTGATCGACAAGAACAAAGAGATCTGCATTTTAACCCCCACAACCATGAGTATCTTATGCTATATGGCAAGGGGAGACCAAGATAATAGATGGAGCTAGGATTGCTGATCAGCTGATCTTGAGATGGGGAGATATTTTGGATTACCTGGATGGCCCAATGTAATCAGAAAGTTACTTGTAAGTGAGAGAAGGAGGTAGGAGGATCAAAATGATACAGTGTGACAAACACCAAAACTGCTAGTGTTGGCTAGGAGGACAGAGGGGGCCACAAGCCAACAGATAGAGGCAGCCTCGAGAAGCTGGGAGAGGCAAGGAGACAGCTGCTCCAGGAGACACAGCACTACTCCCCACTAGCTTTTACCGTCATGAGCCCCATTTTTTATTTCTGACCTCCAATCCCATAAGATACTATATCTGTGTAAAAGATGGTAGCTACAATTAAAATAGCATGGGTATTATCTGTCTTATGTGGACTGCATATGTCTTATACATATGGATACCTAAACAGATTGTGAAAGGGAGGCCACCAAATTGTTAATAGTGTCATCTCAGAGTGATGGAATTTGTGGCGACTTTTATTTTTTCTTTCTTTCTTTTTTTTGATTTTTACTTTCTTCTTCATTTTAAGATATTATCTGCAATTTGTACATGCCCCTCCCCCCAAAAAAATCTCAACAAAACTATCTTTATAACAAGGGAATAAAAGAGGAAGTCCAAAACACAAAAAGGAGAAATGAGATGAAGCACTAACATACAAAAAATTAGAACAGATGTTATTCTGGAGACAACAATTTCTCAACAACAACAACAAAAACAAAACAAAAAAGGAGAGAGAGAGAATATTTAAACAGACAACCTACCATGGAACAATTGAGTGTTACTGAAGGTCTGGACCTCCCACCAAGGTCCAGATAATCTTTATGATTTGTGATGAAACCCTCAAATTTAAATAATGGATAATTCCAATGCCATTTTATATGTTCTAGGTCTATAAAAAGAGAAGTCTGCATAATTATTTTTATTCAGCATATATGATACCAAATCGTGAGAGAACACACACACACACAAAACAACAAACGAATCTTTTTATGATAACTGACGGAAACGTCATAAGTGAAATACTAGCAAATACAACCCAGGAATACGTTAAGAAACAAGAACCCCACCACGTAGGGATCCTCCTCGAAATGCAAGCATGGCCGAGTTAGGAAATCAATTACCGTTCGTCCAACTTTATGTCTGACTCCGTCAGTTCCTGGAGGGAGATCCTGAGGTGGGGACTCTTGTGCGGCTGCTGTATCAGGGGAGCTCTCAGGACAAAGCTGTAAGGGACAGGAGCAGGCGAGGAGGTGCAGGGTGAATAGGAGTTTCCTCTGGACTCATTTTGGTCTGATCTGCAGGGGGGGCTTGGAGCATCTTCTGCTCCAGCTGGAGACCAGGGTACTGGCTTTCTGTAACCAGTTCCAGCCCTGGGAGACTGTGGACTGTCCCCACCTCCAAGGGCTCTCTGGGAAAAGGGCCCCTGGGGTCTGAGGGCAATTCTCAGGCGGCAACTGTGAGTCCTCAGCAGACTGCTCTCCCAGCAGCAGGCAGATGAATCCACCCAGCTTGGATGCAGATCTCAAGTGGGAGGCTCGGGAGTGGGGGCATCTCCTACCAAGTCAAGGGAGAAAAGACAATCATTTCTATAGAAGTCAGCGAAGCATTTGGTGAAACTCAACGTATTTCCAATTTTAGAAATCAACTGAATAGGAATAGACATTTACTTCCACAACATGATAAAACAATTAGTGATAAAAATGAATGCTTAGTGGTAAAATGCTAGTAACATTTCCATAAAAGCCTCAAACAAGGATATCAACTAATGCCACACCATAGAACTTATTCTCGAAGTACTCTTCAACGTAATTAACTATAGGAAAAATATTGAATTCAAAAATATAAGAGAGGGGTGAATTATCATGTTTGCAGATGAGATATGAAAGAACAAAGAGAACTGAAAATTTATTTTAAATAATGGGCAGGTCAGTCAAGTGTCCGGCTACAGATTTAATTTGCAAGAATCAATGACTTTATAAAAACAAAAATTAGTCAGGCAATAAAATGGGAAAAGTATTCCATTTATGCTAGCAATTAAAAAAAGATTAAAAAACACCAAAGAATAAAAAATGTTCCTTGTTGCAAAAACTTAAAATACAGAAGAGAAAAAGAAAATTATCAGTATGATTATATAAAAGATATTGTCTCTTTTGGGATTGAAAATCCCATGTTATCAACTTGAGAATTTTCTCCAATTGATCCATATAGTTATGGTTGCCTAAATAAAAATAGAAAGATAGTTTGGTTTCAACTAGGTAAGACAGTTTTTATCTATAGGGTGTTCTTACAAAAAAGGAAGAGTAAGAGAAATAAAAGCCAGAGAGATTCAAATCAAGAGGAGATTCAGGAACAGAAAATTCAGATATAAGCATTATAAACTACAGATGTGTAAAGGATGTGGTGGTTTGGTGTATGAATAGACACACAAGCCAATAGAGATAACTGAGTGAAAAGTATAACTGAATAATATCAGAACTTCATTTAGAAAAAAATGGTATTTAAAATAGGGAGACCTAGGTGGCTCAGTCATTTAAGTGTTTGACTTTGGCTCAGGTCATGGCCTCGAGGTTTCTGAATTTGAGCCCTATGTCGGGTTCCATGCGGACAGCTCAGAGCCTGGAGCCTGCTTCTGATTCTGTGTCTCCTTCTTTCTCTGCTCCTCCCCGGCTTGCATCCTCTCTCTCAAAAATAAATAAAGATTTTAAAACCTTAAAATAAATACAGCATGGGACTTCTGGGTGGCTAAGTCAGTTAAACATCTAGCTCTTGATTTCAACTCAGGTCATGATCTCACAGTTTGTGAGTTTGAGTACCTCATCCCTGCTTGGGATTCTCTCTCTCCCTCTCTCCCCGCTCCTCTCCTGCTCATGCCCTTTCTTTCTTTCTTTCTTTCTTTCTTTCTTTCTTTCTTTCTGTCTTTCTTTCTTTCTCTCTTTCTTTCTTTCTTTCTTTCTTTCTTTCTTTCTGTCTTTCTTTCTTTCTCTCTTTCTTTCTTTCTTTCTTTCTTTCTTTCTTTCCTTCCTTCCTTCCTTCCTTCCTTCCTTCCTTCTTTCTTTCTTTCTTTCTTTCTTTCTCTTTCTCAAAATCAATAAATAAACTTAAAAATAAAATAAAATCGGGGCGCCTGGGTGGCTTAGTCTGTTAAGCGTCCGACTTTCGCTTAGGTCATGATCTCGCGGTTCGTGGGTTCGAGCCCCGCGTCGGGCTCTGTGCTGACTGCCAGCTCAGAGCCNAATAAATACAGTAGGAAGATTTAGTTTATTAATTGAAATTAATATTAATTGAATCTCCAACTTCCCCCATCACGCAAACTATACTCCAGGTGTAATAAAAAACATGAAGTAAAAAAAGTAAAACGAGGACAATTGGAAACATGTGAGCATTCTTTTATGGGTATAAGATATGAAGAGCTCTGGTCACGCAAAATATAAATTCAGAAGCCATAAAGGACATAGGTAAAAAATTTAATTAGATAAAAATTAGAATTTCCTGGAAATAAAAAAACCATGAATGAAGTCAAAAGGCAAATAGCAAACTGAGAAAAAAATGCACATACATGTACACACACACACATACACCACAAAGGGCTAACTTTATAGATATGTATTATATTTCAGTAAGAAAAAAAAAAAAACACCACCAAAATCTTATTTGGAAAATAACCCCCCTCCACCCTTCCTCTCCAAAAAGAAAAGCAGTTTACAGGGTCTAGTTAAAGGCATCTGCTATGACTAAATTATTGAACACAGACTTGAGAAAAAGTGCCAGCATTATAGGAGCTGATATGGACAATCTCTAAGATATATTTCTTTTTTTTTTAATTAATGTTTATTTATTTCTGAGAAAGAGAGAGAGACAGGATGAGCAGGGGAGGGTCAGAGAGAGAGGGAGACAAAGAGTCCGAAGCAGGCTCCAGGCTCTGAGCTAGCTGTCAGCACAGAGCTGGATGTGGGGCTCAAACCCACAAACTGAAAGACCATGACCTGAGCTGAAGTCAGACGCTTAACTGACTGAGCCACCCAGGCGCCCCTCTCTAAGACATATTTCTAAGTGACAAAGTGTGTACATGGCAGTACTACACATAGCTGGCTATATTTCTATTGGAAGAGAAAACTGTGGAAGGAGGTACTAGGAACTCTCCCTACTGGGAGCCTCTGGGAGGAAGCCTGGAGGAGGAAGGGAACTAATTTTGTTGTACTCTGTAAATATGGCTGGAATTTCAAATTACATACATATGTTTATATCCAATTTTTAAAACTTGGTAATTTTTCAGGAAGTCTGTGGGAAACATATGGCCACAAGTTGCCAATAGGACCCATGTTGTCAGCGGAAGGCGGCCCCGAAGGAGCCCAGCATGAACTGGCGGGGCCAAGGAGGCCCTCACATCAAACTGGAGCCATGCGGGCAGACGCTTCTGGAAGGCCCCTCCAGATCTCTGTCTTCAGAGCCATGTCATAGCAAACTCACAGGAAATCGAGTCATTGGTTCCTCTCCACAGACCTGACCTGGGGACGGCTTCTGGAAATCCTGCCATGTGCATTAGCCTTCCTGCTAGTGAGAAGACAGACTTCTTGGATCCCAGTGTAGGTGGGCAGCTTCCAGGAAGGAGAGAAAATGACAGGAACTGCCCCCTGGAGGTGAAGGATTCCTGGTGGACACAGGGCAGCCCTCAGTAGGAGGCTGAGTGAGACACATCAGAGGGCAAGCCCCACTCTTGGGACTGAGGTTCGGTGTCTGTTCTTGGGACCTCACTCTGTTCTTCATTCAAAACCCAGAACGGCAGTGTCCTAGTCAGGCACCTGAGTGAAAAGAATGTAATTTGGTCTAACTCATTCCACCCTCATTTTACTCCAAAGATAGGACCTTGCTTCCAGATCTGTAGATATTGTTTCTCATCCTGAAGACAGGTGTCTAGATACAGCCTTTTCCCTGGAAGAAACCACATTATCCTTTAAAACCCAGCTCAGATCTAAGGTCCCCAAAACTTTTCCTGACATGCTTCCTCCTCATCTTCCCCAGACTCTATCACATTTTCTTTTATATTGATCAAGCTCTGTCTTGATTTTCTTAACTTCTCTATGAGCCCCTTGAGAACAAAGCTGTCTATTTTATCTCAAATCCCATTGCTTAGCAAGCATTTAGGCTGCCCATGAGTGGGATTGAAGTGAGGGGCAGGAGGAAGGCCTCTGGGGAGTTTTAAAGACATCATATGGCTCAGACATAAGTGGATGCAGGACTGGTTGAGTGCAAAATGAGGAAGGAGCCAAAAGGTGTTCCACTTACCTGTCTTCTGCCTTTTGCTAGAAGGAAGGACCCTTGGAGTTCAGAGCATCAGGGAACTGGTAACCTCATGGGGGCCCTCCATAGACAGTGTGCCCCTGCTAAGGAAGGCACAGTGAGAAAGAGGAGTACTGACGAGCATGCCTCTATGGTGATGCATTTCAGACCATTCAGAAAGAGGATTTGGAGTAGCAGAGTCCTCACTTCTGTCAAGTCATGAACAAGAAAATCTGGAAATCACCCAAATGCCATCAATAGCTGAATACATTTAAAAATTGTGGCGTATTTCCCAGGGGGGTGGGTGGGACACTTAACAAGGAAATGAAAATATGCCATCCACAACCACATTGCAATGTGGTTGGATCTCACAAACAACTCTGGGAGAAAGAAGCCAGAGGCAAAAGATCATACCCCGAAGTGCTTCCACAGATGATTGAGCAAACTGCACATTCATGTTATGAGGGTCAAGAAAGATCACTGTTGAGGATGACAGTGGTGGGAGGGTGCCAGGGGTTCTGGGGCATGGGGGTATTCTTTTTCTTGACTTGAGAGGTTGTTTGGTAAGTGAGTCCAGCTGGTGAAAACCCATCGGGTTGCCAAGTTATGATATATGTTCTTTCCTATAGGTAAGTTATGCTTCAAGAAGAGATGACAGTGTATGAAGAAAGTTACCTATTCTACCTTTCCAGGAAGCATCTTGCCGGTTCCATCCCCCACCCACTCATCCAGTGCTCCACTGAGTGGGGGCTGGCATCTCAGATAGGAAAAACGGTGCTGATGTCACAGGCTTTCCTTGTTATTTTAGCTCGCCTTTCATTATTTTTTGTTCTTGCTTTAAATGAACTTTTTTTTTTAAACTTCCTTCCTGGCATTTGAGTCATTTCCCAAGGTCTTTGTCTGCTTTAGATAAGGAACTTAATACCCAAGATGGATTGTAAGTTCTACACTTTGTTTCTCCAGGGGCCTTCTACCCAGATACAGGCATGAGTTGGAGAGCAAATAGGGGTAGGAAATCAACGAGTGGAGTTTGCAGCAGGACATGACTCTATGTATGATCAACTTCACTGGATCTCCTGATGGAGACAAAGAATCCTGTTGTGCAGAGATGAAAGCTCACTTTTCAGGACATAAAGGATCCTACAATTCAGGAAAGGTATTTTCAGTGTGCCCCCCATTTCCCAGTAATCCTGAGGGAAATGAGAGGGTTTGAAGTGAGGGGTAGGAGGAGGGCCTCTGGGGAGTTTTTTGGGTTTTTTTTTTTTTTTTTTTTTTTTTAGTAAAGCCATCTTAAGCCATTTAATCTTTTTTTCTTTTTTTTCCTGAAATATATTTTATAATGCAGTAGAAATCATATAAGTATGCATATCTGAAGGGCATAATACACTCATTTATACAAATTAGTATAACACACATTGAAACAAAACAAACAGTGAAATTAAAGCTTGTCAAACTTCCACTGAGCCTGATCTATGCAGCTGATGTTCTCTCTAGCCCCCCCAAAAAACCAATCTACTTTATCCCCCAGAAGTAATGCTTCAGTTACATTTTGTGTCCTTCATCATTTTGTGTTCATCCATTTCATTTTTATCATTATGGTTTCCTTCCTATGGATATATCTGTGTATAAAACATTATCATTTTAGTTTAGTGGTGTAGAGGGGAGTTTTAAAGACATCAGGGCTCAGACATAAGGGGATGCAGAGCTGGCGAGGGCTCCCACAGCTGGGGAGGGCAGGAGCTGGAAGAAGTCCCGGGTTTCTTGCCCAGTGGTGTCTCACTTTCCGAATTCACAATCCAAGTATTAGCCTGAGTGAGAATCAGCATGAATGAACATCCCCTCAGCTGGCATGATGGTGAGAAGGAGACACTTACTCCTTTATCATTTTTTGCTGATGGACAAAACAACACACCCCATTCCTGGCTTTGCTCCATCCCATTCTAAAGATTCCTGACAGTGTAGGATGTCCATGTTGGCCCTCATTTTCCTTTTCCTGCCCCCCCCGACCCTTGTCTGGCCCTCTGCTGTCTCAGGTTTCCCTCCCATAAGAAAGGTCCACTCCTGAGCATTTTAAGAGTTATCCAGGCCCCCTTGATGCTGGAACTGCAAAAATGTCATATAGATATAAGAGGTGAGTATTAGGGGGTCAACAAACCATGACCTGTGGACCAAATCCTGCCCACTGCTTGCTTTTATAAATAAAGTTTTATTGGAACATAGCCATGCCCATTTGTTTATATATTGCAAACTGCTTCCAAGCTACAAAGACAGAGCTAAACAGTTGTAAAAGAGTCCATATGGCCTGCAAAGCTAAAAGTATTCATCACCTGGCACATTATGAGAAACATTGGTGATCCCTGATATTAAGTTAACATTTTAATAGAACCTTATGGAGATAATTTCTGCAGAGGCATGGCTTCTATGCTCACAGTTGAGGCATCTTTTCCAAATAGTGGAGGCAATGTTGCTCACTGGTCCTTCAGTGGCCCTCACAGACATGTTTGATGGCTTCCTCCACCTATGCATTCCTATGCATTGGGCTGATGCCCTCCCTTCTCAGGACTTTTAGCTTTGATCCTACCAAAAACCATGAATCTTTGGGACACCTTGGGAGTAACTGTGGCCTTGGTTGAGATAGCAGTGGATGCTGGAAGGCCTCCATGAATGGGTCTGGCTTCCCTGCAGCTAACAGGTGATGGAGCAACTTCTACCTAGGTTATATGTGTGTGTGAATAAACTTGTGCCCAAGACTCTCTCCTTTTTTAACTTTTCATTTTGAGATCATTGTGTGGTGACATTCAGTTTGTAAGAAAAAGCACAGAGAAAAACCATGTTTCCTTTACTCAGTCTTTCTAACAGTAGCATCTTGCAGAACTACATAACACACTGTCACACCTGGGATTCCAACAGTGATGCCATCAAGACACAGAGCATTTCTGTCACACAAGGACACCTCATTGTCCTTTTATAACCGTGACCAAAATTTGGTGTCTCATTGCTAAAATTTTATCATTTCAAAAATTATTTGAAATTGGAGCCATACAGCATGTGACCTTTGGGACTGACTCCTCTCACTCAGCATTATTCCCTGGAGGTTGATGTGTATGCCTAGTTCTTACCTTGTTATCACTGAATTGTATTCCTGACATTTTATGGACCACAATTTGTTTAACCCTGCACTAATGGAAGGACATTTGGGTTCCTGCTAGATGGGGGCTATTACAAACAAGTCTGATATGGGTATCTGTGTGCAGGTGATTGTGTGAGCATGGAATTAATACAGCAGAGTCTCAAAGGGGCCAGATGCAGACAGAGAGAAGGCTTCTGGCTGTGGATGCCCTTCCTTGATAGTCTCCATAAACCTGTGCATCATCAGGTTGAAGTAGATAATAAACCACCCAGATGGATGCTCACCTCCCTGACATGTTTTGCCACCCTCAGGTCTAGGTCAGAATTCTGCCTTCTCCATCACCCCTGGATCCACCATCACCTATGGACACACCATTACCCCTGATCTCATTATCATTTCTCATCTAAATAATCATTTCTGGGCCCTCTGTCATTCTTAGCTCATCTGTCACCCCTAGTTTCATAATTATTCCTGGTTCCATCATCAATCACTCCTGGTCCCTTCATCATTCCTGGGTGCATCATCACACCTGGCTCTATCATCACTTTCACCCCCTTCATTAGTCTTGGATCCTCCATCATTATTCCTGGCTCCTTCATCATGCCTCCAAGTTGGTCTTGGGTACAGCTTTCCAGCTCAAAGAGGATTGTCATTACCCATTTAAGCATGTGCTTTTGGGAGAACCTCACTTGCTGGTGAGTAAAAGGATTAATGAGACAAAGTGTGAGAAAACCCTTTGAACTCCCCGTTATCATAGATGTGCATTCTGCTCAGATGTCTTGTGGTTCAGCTTAAGGGCCCTGTACACGACAGTGCACACACATATCCAGACAAATGCTAGCTGCTAGAAAAGAAGTTTCTACTGGAGTGGTAGTTATGTTCTTCTCTGAAGGGGAGGCCATAGGTGTGTTCAGTGAGGGTATGTTGAGTACTTTGACTGTTCCAGGCCTTGTGTTCCTCAATGCTGTGTGTGTGTGTGTGTGTGTGTGTGTGTGTGTGTGTGTATGTGTGTGTGTGTGAGAGAGAGAGAGCAAGAGAGAGAGAGAGAGAGAGAGAGAGAGAGAAACAAGGACACTCAGCCCAGGCCTCACCCACAGTGAGTCTGATTTACTTGTTCCAGGCTGGGGTTCGGCACTGTGGTTTGTCACACTCCCACGGTGATTCTCTTGCTACTAAAAATGATCATCATGCCAAGTGCCACCGCAGGAGCAGAGAGAAGTAGTGCTTAGCAGTTTCCTGGTGCAGATTCACTGGCAGCCTTAGGGGTGCACTTTGTCTCTGCCCTGCCCTTCATGCTTTGGAAGGCAAGAATATTCAAGTTGAATGTTTCACATATGAGAGATTTTGCTTGAAATGGAGATACTTTAAAGAATGATGAAAACAAGCATGACCAGATGGCCTTCTTGCAGTTCCTTCCTCTGCACTTGTTCTAATCACCACCTTTGTGTAGATGTTATTCCTTTAAAAGCATTTCCTAGTGTATTTCAGACAGTGGGCCTTAATATTTTACAAAAAGACACACAAGGAGAAGGAAAGTCAAGAAGGAACACTGAGTGGTGGGCCTAGAAAATAATATCTCGGTGTCAACCCTGCTTGAGCAAGCTAAGAACCGTGATGTTAACAAAAAACAGGAAAGCACAACATTGAAGGACAGAAATCTTTGGAGTGTCCCCCAGGATGCATGTGCTCATGCTGACAGAATGGTGGAGATGGAGAAAGGGGGTCTGCTGAGCAAGGGTGAAGGCCAATATAAGGCAGTCATGACTCCTCTTTCACTTACTCCAGAAACGCAGGACCTGAAAGCAACAGGGGTGGGGGCCAACCTAGCAAACCGTCCTCCATTGCTTTTAAACTTGAACAGACCTCTTTCTGAAATGTAAATGCTTCAGACAAGTTGGCAATGTGCATCCTAAATGTCCATTGGATTTCCCAGCTGACCAGACCTTCCCCTCCTTCCCTCCATGCTCACCCTGAGGATTCATTCATCCAACAAATTGTTCTTTCATTCACTCAACAAACTCACTGATTCATTGAACAAATAGTTACTGACCTTGTGCTCTTGTAGCAGCCACCAGGGACCCGTGGTGACAAGACAGACAAGTTTCCGGCTCTGACGGGTTTACAGTTACTGGAGGGAGACACCGTGTTCCACATGCATATATGAGGTTTCAAACGCACAAAGTTCCAGGGAGAAGAGGTGCAATGTGGGGAGGCTTTACTCTGAGAGCACATAACAGGGAGTTTGGATCTACTCTGGGAAGATGGGCACAGCTTCACCAACACCTAAAGAAGTTAAAAGGGTTAACTACTTAACTATGCGTGTGTGGCCATGTCTATATATGTGTATATCAGAGTACATGTCAGTGTGTATACGAGTGTGTATAGAAATGTGTGTGTACAGGTTTGTGTGTATATGCATGTGTGTGTTTATAGGCATGTGTGTATTGTGAGTAGGCGTTTGTGCATAGGAGTGTGTGTAGACACGTGTGTATATGTGTTTATGTGTATACAGGAGTGCGTGTATATGTGTAGGTGTGTGTAGGTACGCGTATAGGAATGTGTGTGTATAAGTGTATATAGGAGTGCATATTTATGTGTGTATAGATATATGTGTAGGGACATGATATACATGTGTGTAGATACGTGTATATGTGTTTGTAAGCCTGTGCATAAGAGTATATGTATGTGAATATGTATAAGTATGTATAGTAGGGTGTGGGCATGTGTGTATAAGTGCACATACGTGTGTGTATAGGAGTCAATGTGTAGGTATACATGCATGTATGTGTGTAGATGTGTGTAGGTATATGTATTAAGAGTGTGTAGGCATGTGTATAAGCATGTACGTGTGGGGGTATACATGCATGTTTGTGGGTTTGTGTAGGGGTTTGTAAGTGTGTATAGGGGTGATAGGTGTATATATGTGTGCATGCATGTATGTGTGTATGTGTTTGTATGCATGTATGTATACAGGA
Organism: Crocuta crocuta; assembly: GCF_008692635.1. NCBI lineage: Eukaryota > Metazoa > Chordata > Mammalia > Carnivora > Hyaenidae > Crocuta > Crocuta crocuta. The sequence goes on from NW_027532855.1 coordinate 1,365,939, forward strand.
GCATGTGGGGGCATGTGTGTAAGTGTGGTTAGGTGTATGTTGGTGTGCATGCACGTACGAGTGTGTAGGCATGTGTGTGTAAGCAGACCAGCTTACATAGCTTGTAGATGCCCTGTGGGAGGACCCGAAAGCCCCGGGGCTACAGCTGAAGAAAGCGGAGATGGGAAAAGAAAGGGGAAAAGTAGCAGACCTAACCAAGCCATGTTAAGATTTTGGTTTTTCTCTTAAAAGCAGTGGGAAGTCTCAGCAGCATTTCATACAGGAGGTGGAGGATGGGGAGGAAAGGACTAGGTTGACATATTAAGGTGGTTTCACCTTCCAGTGTGAGTGTGAGAGGCAGGAGCTGAAGCAGGCATCCTACCAGGCATTCTGCACAGAGGTCCTCATGAATGGTAGTGGAGAAGTGGCACAGGAGGTGGCTGGGCAGGGGAAAAAAGCCCAATTCTGGCTTGATGACAGATTATCTGTAAGACGTTGGGGGAAATGGAAGGTAAGGATGCCCCATGCACGTCCTGTCTAACTGCGTGCTTTGTGGGGCCAGGCAGAAAGTGAGCATGACTTTGGTCTTGGTGACTTAGAGCAGTCCAAGTGAGAAGTAGGGAGCTGGATCAGTCATGGGGGGGGGTTGGGTAGGTGAGGTCATTCAAGAGAGAGTGAGACATGGGGAGACAGGCCCAGGAGGACAACCACCAGGGGAAGAAGCCTGGGGGTATGTGGATTACCTGATGTCCTTGATGGAGATTTCATGAGGAATGTTTGAAGGTTGAGAAGCTGAGGACTGACATGAACCATGTGGTCATCCACAGAGGCCAGAGGGGATTTTTGTGAGAGCAGCTTCAGGACATCAAAGAAGTGGTAAAGAGAGAAGTGAGAAAGACAGGAAAGCAGAGATGACATGCACAATCATGAGGAGCATCTCAGTGGCAGGAAGTGAGAAGGGCATTGGCCTGGGCAGGGATGTGCTCTCCTGGAGGCACATTCTTGTAGCACTTTCCAAAAGGTGCAAGGACCTGGTGAAGCTAGTCTTGTTTGCTGTTGACTCAGCCTTTCCAGGCAGAGCAGGGCATCCCGTGGAGCCAAAATGTCTACTGCCCTTCTGTGTCTTTATGAATCAGTTTTCTGTGTTACAGGGAGAAGAAATCAACAGTAAACTTCATTCAGAGCAGGTCACTCATGCCCTTTATGACTCTACATATGTTATTGAATGATGCAGTGTCCTAGTAAAACAATCTACCACCTCTAACTTGAATTAGAGTTGAATGGAAGTACATTTCTTTCACTGAATTCTATGGAACCAGCTGGTTTTGCAATGTGACAGCCCAACTTTTGCAACTTGGTCACCATTTAAAATTATAATTTGTTTGGAGGGACACAGAGATGAATCACTAACACACCAAAATCACTGCTGCCTTTCCAGTGTAAGAGATAGAAGAAACAACACACACCTCAGGTGAAGTGCTGGAAGCCCCTGGGTGTTCTGACTTTACCTTTTTTAGGAAATCATGGGGAGCTGCCGCTGCTCTGTGTGATGTGACATCATCATGTTTCATCCCAAAAAAGGCTCCAATCCTGCTTCCAGTGGAGTTTGGAAGTGGCTTCTGCACGTTGGAACCTGTAGCAGGCTGGCGTCTCACCTTTCTCTCTGCCACCCACTTCATTCCCATGCAAAACAGGAAGGCAATGGCAGGTGTAGATGCCGGGTCTCCAGCCAGCTTAGCCATGTGTGCCACAGCCCCCTTTATGCCATTTACTGCTTCCTGCTGTCACAGGACCCCAAGTTGAGGGCAGGCTATTGGAGCATGGACAAGCAGACAACAGCCATCTTTCCAAACATGGCTTTGCCAAATGTTCCATGGCATTCCATCCGGAATATCTTCAGGTTATAAGCAGCCACCTCCCTTACAATCAGCTTCTGGCAAAGGATGCCTACTCTTCCACTGGAAATAGCCCAACAATAAGACTTTTCTCTCTTCCAATATGGGTGGGGGGAATAGTTTGACCCTTCCAACTGTTTTGTGAGGATTTGATTTAGCAAACAGACCAAAGCTCTACAGACTTGCTAAAAACTTGAAAAGCTTCTCGGTCAAGCCCTTGTCCCACAGGGTAAAATATTTAGGACTCAAAAATCTGGAATGACTGCTTTTGGCTGCAAGTAATAGCCAACATATAAGTTGTTCACACAATGAAATATGCTAATAATTTCATTTAAGAAGTCTCAGGTAGGATGATTTCAGGCTTAGCTAATGCAGTAATTCAGTGACGGCTTTGAGGTCCCAGGTTCCTTGTCGTCTCTTGTTTTCGACTTTCCCAAGCATGCCTGCTTGTCCTGACCCCCAGTGGCATTCAGAGTATCAGAGGACAGGATGACTGTTTCTCGCTTCTCTGTTTGAAGACAAGCACCAGCACTCTCTCACACCAAGCGGTCAGCCTGGATCACATGTCTGCCCAGATTCAGAGGCCAGAGGGATGGCATGTCATCATCGGCTCAGACTTGTCCAGGTTCACCTGCTGGATAAAGGAATCTCCTAGTATCTCCTGAAGCTTATGGTTAACAGATACACAATTTAGTTCCTCTCCGGAAAAGTAAGAGGGAGCATCTGTTAGACAGGCATCAAGGAATCATAAGCTGTTGTGATTAGAAGGATTGCCCACATCATACTTTATATAGAGAGAGGGACACACAGAATTCTGGATAGACACCTGTAACTTTTAGCTGAAGAATGATCAGGGTTTTAGATGGGAGACAGGTGGGCTACAGGGATGCTATTTAGTGGAGTTGAGCCCCCAGGGCTACTGGAGCCAGCACTGTAGCATGAGCATGGTGTGGCCACCGATGGCCATTTTGGACTGAGACCAGTGTTGCTACATGCTCTGATTTGTCAGGAGAAGCCATAAACCCAGACCTTTATGTAAAACCTTACACTTCTTAAATATTGATAGTTAAGTCAAGTTTTCAAGAGCAAGGTGTGATTCTAATAAAAAATGTGTAAGAGCTGGACCTAGTCTAGGACCAACAGTTCTCATATTGATAATGAGGCTCACATCTAGAAGCTGTTATGAGGCTTTACCATTACTGATTGTCACTGATCAGCGGTGGCACCCTTGGCTTGAGAGACACCAAATATTATAGCAGAGGCCCAAGAGCTCTGTTGTCTTCTCCCAGGACTGGGGATCAGGCCACTTTCCAACTTTTATCTTCTAGAAAGGACTGGAAAAGGGAGATGACATAAACCAGGGTGCTTTTAGGAAATAAGCCGGAATGCATCCTGCCAACAGGAATATTTCCCTTGCCGTGTTGGAGAAAGGTAGGGTGTGGAGTATGTGATTCATAGTTTCAGATGGAAACTAGACACAATCCAGAATGTTTATGGGAAAAGCAATGGGGTGATGAAACTTAGCCACTGGTGAAATAAAATTAGACAAATGAGCACAAGCATCTGCAGCTAACTCCACTTTATAGGCTGCCTTAGTTGTGGAATCCTCCAGAAATTGAGACACAGGGCCTCTGCATAACATGGGCCATCTCTACTTTGACCCTTGCCAGTTCTAACAAGATTCGGTGCTGATACTGAGGGAGAGGGGTGTCAGTCATGCCTTCTTGTCCAGGACAGTCCAGTCATGGTTGGATGTCTGACTCATACGGACTTTTCTTTGTCATTGTGCCCTGGGTGCCCATCCATACCCACATTCTCCCCATGTCACAGACCTCAGCTGCCAGCACCTGCCTACATTAGCTCGAGACACTCTCTGGCCACTGGGGCTGTGGGACAGCTGTATCCCTACCCCATCCTGACTGCCCAGCTTCTTTCTCCTTATATCCCTCTTCCCCAAGCGGATGCTGAGGGAAATAAAGCAGCTCATAAAAAGTTCAGCTATTTATTATTTTTTTAAAAAGGATATTAAAAAAACAATCTGATTTATTTTCAAAACAACTTAATGAAACTAAATTCAATCTATCATTTTTTATAAGATATGAAAACATATCTTCTTCATTTGTTTGCCCAGTAAATGCTATGACAGAGGCTATGAATCAGGGCTGATCTCCTCCAGGGTCTGCCCTCTCCTGTCCTTATCTCCTCCCACTGTGTAGAAAAGGGTCAAAGTGACAAGAGTGGCCTTCTGTAGATGGAAAATTAAGGGTACAGGAGAGCTGAGTCATTCCCCTGAAGTCACAGAGCTTGGACCAGGCAGCAGAGGAGAATTCACAGGGTACCTC
>NW_027532855.1:1370160-1418207 GCF_008692635.1 Crocuta crocuta
TCCTCGGCCGGGGGGGGGGGGGAGGAGCTCTGAATTCCCACTTCATGCTCTCAGGAGGATGGGGAGGGGTCTAGTTTATGTTTCCATGGAATAGTCTGAGCCAATCAGAAAGACCAGATTCTAGGGAGTCCTCAGGACACTCAGGGAGCCCTGTACACTTTGGCTGCAGAATGGAAAACCCAGTGCTTGGCTTGTGAATCTGAATGCTTCACAACCACCCGGCAAGCTCCCAGCTCACCTCCAGAAGAGCCCAGCTCTGTTCCAGAAGCCAGGGGTCCATGCAAGAGCCTTCTGATGGCACTGCTTGAGTGACAGTTACAACCAAGTGCCCCTGTCGCCTCCTCTGTCTCCACTCGGCTGGCAGGGCCTGGACCTTTGGAGCGTCAGTACCCTTGCAGAGAAGCAATCCCCAAGCACCCACATGGGGTGGGTCCTAGGTGCCCACAGCAACTTGTGACCTCAATGGCAGGGATGATGGATCGGCATAACAACGCATCTCTGAGGGACCATATAGTGTGAAAACTTCTGGATGCTGTGATCTCACAGCAGGCAGGGAAATATCACCGGGCACATGTAGAGCTCTTAGGTCAGGGTACCATCTTTGAACACACACACACTGCCCAATGTGTTACACACATCTGCCTGGGTTCCCAGGTTAGGGACACCTATGGCCATGCCCTCCACAGTGTCTCTGCACTGGCTGGCTCCTCTCCCATGCATCCTCCCAGGCCCTCGCATCAGGCAGTTGCACCTCCTTGGGTCCTATGCAAGGCTATTGGGCATTGCGCTACCCCTCAGTGTTCGTGGTGGCTGTTTCCAGAACCAACTGTAGCAGAAATGATAACCATAATCACAAAACTGTCATGCAGTGAATGTGAGACTCTATTCACAGGGCTAATGATGGCAGCTGTTGGTGAAGCACTGACTTCCAAAAGCTTTACTAAGTCATCTCATTTAATCCACATGCTTCTGGCTGTGTGACATCATTTACATATTAGGAAACTGAGGCCAGAGAGGAAAGATATTTTCACATGACTAGGAAGCGTCATATTTGCTAGCAATCACAACTACAGAAAGTGAGAATTATCATTCCTGTTTGTAGTTGAAGTGAGTTTGAGGATGCTGACTGAAGCCAGGCAGCAGCCCTGAGTTAGGAAGATGAGGCCTGGCTTTTTTGTGCTGCTGGAGCAGGACACTCGTCTCCTCTGCAACCCAGGCTCTCAGCTGCAAAGATGGTCTAGCACCCACTCAGCAGGTCCTGCGCTGGGGCCTGGACCTACCTGGTACTTGGCTGGTTCTCAGTGAATGGTTGAGATGTCTGGTTCTCTACATCTAGTCTATACTTCTCAGGAACCCCCAAGATTGCCCACTCAGCTTCCCTAAGGCAGTAAAATTCTACCTATTCAACCTACGTGATCTCCTTGCAAACAACTGTTTGTGTTACTGTTCCCATTTCACTGAGAATCAAAATTTGGCAAGTGAAGCCAAATAGGTCATTGGTATTTCTATAAAATTATATTGTCTAAATAGGACTAAATTGTTATGACAGCTTATTGGAACCTATGAGAATATTGTAAATACCAAAGGGATCCTGCAAATCACCAGCTCAGCCATCATAGCATGATTTACAACCTTATATTTCAAGCACAGAGCTGTTGCTGGAGATGAAAAGTAAAAAATCCTGCCGAAAAGCACTATTCCTCTTTGTGATTTATCTCTTTCCAAATTCTGACAAGCGGCCTTTTCTTATCAAAGCCAGTTGTCAGGAGGTGAACACCAGTTAACCTTAAAAACAACATTCAGCCCAGTCAAGTTTTCTATAAATATTGTGCATGATAAATCACTTTAGGAGACTATTTACAAAATGTGGAAAAATCAATAATGCTCTAAGGAAGAATGTTTAATCAGCCAAGGAGCCAAACAAGACTTGAAGGCAGGGAAGTCTTTGAAAAGGAAGAGCTCCATGTCTCCACCAAATGTAGTCCTTTCATCTTTTCTTCAGTGGGGACTGGCCAGAGGTGTGGAGCCTGCCTTTTCTCTGTTTCCTTGCATTCACAGTAACAGGACTCTTGTCTCCTGAAGGTCTGCTCTGCCACAGTCCCCACAGGAAGTGCTTACAGCTATTGCCTCCCTGAATTTAATGCTCACAACATGATGGTATCTTGACTCTTAATTCCCTGTTTCACAGATGAGGAAATCAGCATCTGTGGAGGTGAAGAGGCTGGGTCCAATCCCAAACCCAGAAAATGGCCAGATTGAAGCTCCAGCTCTTGTAGAGGGAAAGTCTGGGCCCTCTCAGCTCCTCGGCCTCCTGCTGTGATGGTAGCTGACCTCCTGCCAGGCACTGTTCTGAGTGCTTGAGGTCTGAGCTCATTTAATCCTCACAAAGTCCTAGGACAATGAAACTGCATTGTCTCCCATTGCATTTGAGAAAAGGATCACAGATTGTTGTGCTATGCAATGAGGAACAGAGTGGTTCAGCAGCTTTCCTAAGGTCACACAGCTAAGTGACTGGGCAGGATATGAACCTAAGGGTGGATGTGTTTTATCTCTTCAATCCAAAAAAGTTGCAGGATCCACAAACTGCCCCCTGGGACACCCGGGCATACTTACACCCTGGGTGGGTCAGTCTTCTGTCTAATAAAATTACTTCCAAAAATCATGTCACGATCAGTATTAGTGAGTTTTCGTTATCTATTCTGTTCTTTTCTTTTAATAGTTTATTGTCAAGTTGGTTTCCATATAACACCCAGTGCTCATCCCCACTAGTGCCCTCCTCCATGCCCATCAACCCCTTCCCCCCAACACCCATCAGTCCTCAGTTTGTTCTCAGCATTTAAGAGTATTTTAAAAGGTGAAGTTTCAATTGAAAAGAAAAAAAATACACAGATTCAGTTAACTATCTCTGCTCCCCTGACTTAAGCTTTCAACCACAAATAACCCAAGTGGCCACAAACAGTGATGGAATACAAATGACTTGAGTTCTGTCTCTACAAACTCTGTGCTGTTACTGTTTCCTGGGAATCTACTCTAGAAACTGGAGACCAAGCCAGCTGAGCTATTCCCCACCACCCTGAATTTGTTCCAAAGGTCTGTGGAAGGTGGGTTTATGTGGGCTGGAGTCTTGCTTTATCACTGGGAATTTCCCAAATTCCCAAATATCCACAGAAAATACAATATTTATTAAAGGATATGTAATTACAAGGTGCTGCCCTGAAGCTTGCATATATATTATTAAAACAGGGGGACCTGGATGGCTCTGTCAGTTAAGCATCTGACTCTTGGTTTTGGCTCAGGTCATGATCTCGCAGTTTGTGAGTTCAAGCCCTGTGTTGGGCTCTGTGCTGACAGCATGGAGATTGGAATCCTCTCTCTCCCTCTCCCTCTGCCCTTCCCCCACTCATACTCTATTGCTCTCTCTCTCTCAAAATAAGTACATAGCCTTAAAAAATAAAACAACAGTAACCACCACAATTGTTTAGAATGCAGAGCAATAGAGGGGTGTGTGTGTGTGTGTGTGTGTGTGTGTGTTTGGGGAGCAGAATTTTATCACCGACCTTGTTTAGAATTGGTGGGACTTGGCAGAAGTAAAGACAATAAAAACAAGACTATCACTGAATCAGTTTTAGTACTATACTATTTGAAATTCCCTGCAGGCCCTGTAGAATGCACGGCTCCTTGGCAGCCACCTCAGGTCTCCCACTTACCTGGGCCACCTCTGGAAGGTGTTCTTCACTCACCAGGAGAATTGCTGCTGAGAGCCTGTGGCTGGCTAACCTGCCCTCTCTGCCAAGGACTGTCTTCTTGGTCTCCATCCTACCTGTCTGGTGCAAAATCAGAAAGCACCAAAACCCCTTTCTCCTTCCCTTCCCTTCCCTGTGCAGAAAACAGAGCCTGGCACATAGTAGGTGCTAACATGCATTTCCTGAGTGAAGAGACAAAAGGGGGACAATGAACTGACATATATATTGGGGATACCCTGCTGTGTATGTCAGGAAAAATGCAGTGTGCCTTTCAGATATGCCTTCACGCAATTGTTAGTTTAGAGAATAAAGAAAAAGAGACTTCAGATACCTAAGTGACCTACAAACCAATCACTGTGCTCCAGAATAATTGAGAGATTAAACTATCCTCATATTAGAGACTGGAATGGATCCATTCCCAACATTGTATGAAGTAAATTTTAGGACGATTTAAAAAGACCGCGCAGAGTACTCATTAAGTGTCCAGAATAAAAGCAGATGGTTTGGGATCATGGCTCAGGGCTTACTATTAGGCTTATGATCATTCTAGAACATGTAAAGTGGCTTATATTCAAAGATCTGCCAAGGAAAGCTCTCTGGTCTCCCAGCTGCTGATTCTTGTTTTTTAACTATCAATCTTCAGAGAGGTTTGAAAGATCTACATTTTAAGTAAAACATGATAAATTGTCATCCATAGAGAAATTCAGTATGTGAGGTACAGAATTTCCTCCAAGTTGGCATCCAAACTACCCTCAATATTTTGTGAACTCAGCTAAGTCTTATCTGGTAAAAGTAAGCTCTCTTTCTTCCACAGGACTCACAGGCACAAGCACCATGCCCCCACCCCCACCCCGGTGATGCTCCTGCCACCTCCTTATGGCTTTGAGAGGACAACAGGAACCTGGAGCTAGAGACCTTGGGCCATGGGGTGCCAGGAGAGATAACTCAGCCAAGCTCAGCAGGCAGAAACTGAAGGATCAAGGATCAGAGGGCAAGTCAGAAGGTGTGAGGTACAAGGGGAGGGGAGGGAACAGAGAAACTGCTCTGTATTTAACATTTAGTGGGTCAGTATGAGGCCAGTTGTACCCTTGTGGTTTAGACAGATCGTTTGGTTCCTTGTGCCACACAGTGAGGGCTCAGCAGTGGACACTGTCCCTGCTTTCTTGCTGGTCTACTTTCTCTCCAGTTCTGGAGGAGGGAAGGATACATAACTATATGAGTTTACTGTTGTTGACACTACAATAAGAAAGACATCCAGAGGCCCTATTCCCATGTCCTTATTTGCAGATGAGGGGGAGCAAGAGCAAGGCTTAGATAACCAGGTTACTGGAGATAATGAAGTAGAATCCACAAGCTTAAGAGCAGGCAGCTTCCTGCACTGAATATGGTCTTTCTCACAGTTGGTGCTTTATAATACTCCCTGGGTTAATGAATAGATAAACTGAGCACATGGCCTTTCTTTATTTTCTTCTTTATGATGTCAACACTTGGCTAACTGAAGAGTAGTTGATTTGAAAGTTCCCATGTGAAAGATGAACAACTGCCAGCAAAAGGATACCCTGACAAAGATCTGAAGGTCCAACTGGTTAATAAGCTGTAAAGTCACTCATTCAACCCATGTCCTTAAGCACCAACCAAGCAGTGTGCTGGGTGAATCCTGCAGGATCACAACAGTTAGCTGAGGAATCTAGTCCTGTGCTACACAGACAGTAAGTAGTCTGAACCTGGCTACTTCCCAATTTTCCCAAGAGGGTCAATGCAGAGTCCTGAGGAGGCAGAGAGACTCTCAGCCCCAAGAGGCAGCCTCCTTCCAATTGTTCTCTGCCCCAGGTCCCATTTCTCTGCCTCCAGTAAACATAGCCTTCTAGGACCCCCAACACTTGATAGTATAAGCAGAGAGCCATAAAATCCTACTGGGTACCTCCCATGCCCTCCATTTCTACTCCATCCACTGCCAAGAACAGCCTGTTCTGAACCCTTGTCACTTCCTAAATCTGCTATCCCTAATCTAAGGGAACCAGCCCAGTTCAAGCGACTGTCATATGTGCCTGGAAATCTGCAGTTGCCTACTGAGTGGTTCCCCTACACCGCTGGCATCCATCAGCCTGTTCCCCAACCTTCTACATGCAAGTCTTACTTAACATGTTGGCCCCTGGGTGTTTCCCCATGGGTTTCAGAACAAAACTCCAAATCTTCATTGTTTGGGCATAGAGCTTCTCCCTACCTGGATCTTCCTCTCATTTTTCATGCTCCAGACTCACAGCCCTTCCTTCACTCCCTTGTAAAGGTCACAATCCTAACACCACAGGGCATTTGTTCTTGCTGTTACCCCAGATGGAAATCACTCCCCCTCTTAGCTATTTATTTATCCTTTTGATTCCAGCTTCATTGCCATTCTCCATCAGAGGAGACTGTCCCACTTCCCACTTCCCAACCAGATCAGTATCTCTGCTGACACCCTCATCTTCTCCCTGTAGTACCTGTCATAGCTACAACTATTCAACATGTTTACATGTGTCTGATCTAACAGACTTCAAAGGTCATGAAGGTAGGATTTCCCTCCTTTAATCCCTGTGCCCAACCCAGTGCTTGGTATAGGCTTAAATAACATTGTCTGGGTGGCTGGATAGGTGAGTGGGTGGATAGATGGATGGATAGATGGCACCAAAGAGCACAGGAGGATCCAATAGGTTCTGAGAGAGAGTCTCCGGACTATCTCAAATATCTTATTAAAATAAGAACATAAAGAACACCTCTGAAGAGTCTCCAAGAGTCTGAGATGGGCACCTCATGCCTTGGGGAGGCTGAAAGCCAGTGAGTTCATTACCTTGACACCACCCTAAACTCAGATCTCTGTGGAGGACCGATGTAGCAGACACCAGTGTCATGCCCATAGCTCTTTGGCAGCTCCCTGCAATTCTTCCCCTCAGTGTTGCCTCTGGTCAAACTAGGTTCTCCCTGTCAGCCCAGAGTGCCAAGAACTTGCCACCTCCAGTGAGGAAGGGGGCTGGAGAAGAGCTGCCATAGCCTCCTCTCCTTCACTCAGAAAACTGATTCAGGTCTCCCAGAGTATCCCCAGGGACCATGCTCCAGAAGCCTCGGTGTCACTTGTGCACTGAGGCACCCTGTGTTGGTGCCCCCCATTCCCTGTCTGACTTGCCCTCTCAAATGAATGACTTGTCCCAAATCTTTGAGTCAGGGTCTACTTCTGGGGGAAGTGTCCCAACGAAAGACAGCCCCAGTGAGTAACACATCTGCAACTGGCTGAAAGAGGAATACCCTTGGCTTCAAGGGCCTTTGATGAGGTGCTGAGCTGAAGGAGCCTGAAAGGACCAAGATTCTCAGAACTCCAGCCCCTCCTGTTAACCCTGAGCTGGAGGAGGCAGAAGTGCAAGTCCAGGGCTGTGAGGCCAGAAGCATTTTCTTTTTTCTTTCTGATTTTTTTTGTGACACTGCCACCTCACAGCACAATATTTGCACTGCAAAATCCTGAAAACTGCCAAATTTCACTCGATTTGTTTTAATGATCTTTAGGAGCTTGGCATTGTGTTAGCCACTCAGTGATTCCCACGGTCCGGTTCCTATTTAAAAACTGCCCATCTATTTAAAGTTCACGATGGGGGGATAAAAGAAAAAAGACTTCCAAAGCCAAAGGGAACATGAGATAGGCAGAAGAAAAATCCAGTTTGCTTCTAAAAAAGGCTGAAAATTATAACCATCCGTGGCCTCATGTCTTAAGTCTGAGAATTTTTTTTTTCCTCTTCTGGTTGTTTGCAAACCAAAGTGGAATTTTATTACGGGTTACTAAGTGAGGTTTTTCAAGTTCCTAGTCCCCAAAAGTCTCCACTCACTCTGTAGCGTGCTATTCAACTTCCTCCCGCAGATGGGCAAGACAAGGGAGACCAAATAAAACAGAAGGGTGTCTCCCAGCTGTAACCGTCTGCCCCCATGCCGCTGGATTTCCCCAGCGATTAGCCGGGACCCAACACAGTCGCCTGACCTCTTTTACCAACAACAAAACTGTGATGAAGGCAACAGGAGTCAGAAAACTATTCACTGCAGGAAGTCCCAGTATCCGGTGAGAAATAAGAAGTACAGCAGTACAGGATGCGCCTTGGATCAGGGGGATGTGAAAAGCCCGAGGTCTTTGTGTTCTTCCCTGTGCCAGAGCGTCTGCGTCGGAGCCCTCAGTTCTCCTCAGCTCAGCTGCTGTCACTGCACCGCCGCCAGCCTCCCGCAGAAGGAGACACGGGGCCATGATGGCCACCTCTGCCGGCCTGCTGCTGCCACTGCTGCTTCTGGGCCAGCCCTGGGCAGGGGCCGGAGCTCCCAGGGAAGCCGTGGTGTGCTCGGGGAATGCCTGCTACACGGCCCACTGGGGCAAGCTGAGTGCGGCTGAGGCCCAGAGTTACTGCAGCAAGAATGGGGGCAACCTGGCCACAGTGAAGAGTGAGGAGGAGGCCTGGCATGTCCAGCGAGCCCTGACCCAGCTCTTGGAGTCGGAGGAGGCCCTAGAAGCTCGGATGGGCAAGTTCTGGATCGGGCTCCAGCGGGAAAAGGGCAAATGCTTAGACCCCAAACTGCCGCTGAAAGGCTTCAGCTGGGTGAGCGGCGGGGAAGATACGCTTTACACCAACTGGAACAAGGAGGTCAGGAACTCCTGCATCTCTAGGCGCTGTGTGTCCCTGCTGCTGTACCTGTCTCTGCCATCCCATGCCAGCCACCTCCCCAAATGGTCGGAGGGCCCCTGTGGGAGCCCGAACTCTCCCGGAAGCAACATCGAGGGCTTTGTGTGCAAGTTCAGTTTCAAAGGCATGTGCCAGCCTCTGGCTCTGGGTGGCCCAGGCCAGGTGGAATACAGGACCCCATTCCAGGCCACCAGCTCCTCCCTGGACGCCGTGCCCTTTGCCTCTGTGGCTAACGTGGCCTGTGGAGAGGGGGACGAGCATCGGGAGCATTACTTCCTGTGCAAGGAGAAAGCCCCTGATGTGTTCAACTGGGGCAGCTCAGGCCCCCTCTGTGTCAGCTCCAAGTACGGCTGCAGCTTCAACAATGGGGGCTGCCAGCAAGACTGCTTCGAGGGTGGCGATGGCTCCTTCCGCTGTGGCTGTCGGCCGGGGTTCCGGCTGCTGGACGACCTGGTGACCTGTGCCTCCCGGAACCCGTGCAGCTCCAACCCGTGCAGAGGGGTAGCCACCTGCGTCCTGGGACCCGACAGGAAGAACTACACGTGCCTCTGCCCCCAAGGCTACCAGCTGGACTCAAGTCAGCAAGACTGCGTGGATGTGGATGAGTGCCTGGACTCCCCCTGCCCACAAGAGTGTGTCAACACCCCCGGGGGCTTCCACTGTGAGTGCTGGGTGGGCTACGAGCCCCGCAGCCCTGGGGAGGGGGCCTGTCAGGACGTGGATGAGTGCTCCCCAGGCCGCTCGCCCTGCGCTCAGGGCTGCACTAACACGGTCGGCTCGTTCTCCTGCTTCTGCGAGGAGGGTTATGTCCTGACTGGGGAGGATGGCACCCAGTGCCTGGATGTGGATGAGTGTGAGGGCCCAGAGCATGGCCTTTGTGAAGGCTTGTGCCTCAACACGCAGGGGTCCTTCCGCTGCAGCTGCCTGCCAGGCTGGGAGCTGGGCCCAGATGGGGTCTCCTGCACCATGGGCTCCACGTCCCTGGCACCATGGACTGGGCCTTCCCATGAGGAGGATACCGGAGATGGAGAGAGGAAGCTTATGTATTCTCCCATAATATCCAAGCCCACCGGGGACCCTGAGGGCACCTCCAAGGAGGCACTCACCACAAAGACACCCTCCTTCCCACCCAAGGCCCCCATCACCCTGGCCACACCTGACATGCTGGCTCCCAGTGGGCCCTTTGGCAAATGGATGGAGCCCAGCACCCATCACCCCAAGGCTACCACAGATCATGAGGAGAATATGGATAAGGATTTCACGGACAAACAAAGCGACGATGGCACTGACGGGCAAAAGCTGCTTTTGTTCTACATCCTAGGCACTGTGGTGGCCATCTTACTCTTACTGGCTCTGGCTCTCGGGCTTCTGATCTATCGCAAGCGGAAAGCAAAGAGGGAGGAGGAGAAGGAGAAAAAGCCCCAGAACGCGGCTGACACCTACACCTGGGCTCAAGAGCGGGCTGAGAACAGGGCCTTGGAGAATCAGTACAGGTAAAGGAGGCCTCAGGTCACCTGAAGGTGGAGGGAGGGNGGGAGGGCAGGGACCACCACACAAAGCAGGAGGAACACAAGGGGCAGACGCTGTCCACGCTTGTTGGCCCAGAGGCACTCACGGAGGCCCTCGCTCTGCCTTGCGTGTGGAACACTCAGGTCTCTCCCAGGGTCTAGATGTGCACGGCGGGTCTCAGCGACTTCCAATGCTGTCATCATTGTTTCCCATAGTCTGACGCCAGGGATGGACTGCTGAAGGTGAGGCGGCCCCAGGGACACTGCCTTTTGGCCATCACCGTCCTCAGAGCTTTCCACACCCCATCGGAAGGGGAGGCCCACATCCTTCCCAAAGACTGGACTGGAATCTTAGCAAACAGTTGTAAACATTCTTAAAAGCCTGGCAACTTGGAATTTACAGGTATTTTCGACTTGTGCGTGGTATTCCTGAAGTGGAAGCAATGGGTCGGGATGTCATTTTGGGAATTTTGTGGATATTAACAATTCTCACTCACTTTCCCTTTGCAAACTCAAATGTGACTGATTTTTTGGTTCCCACTGATTCTGGATCAGGGTGTTACAAATCAGGTGCTAATGGGGCTCCTTTCGAACTGCTTCTTTGCTCACTTGAATCATGTGAGAAGAAAAAGTGGTCTGCTCATGCCAATTAGGCTGGAAATGATTTGTTCCTCTTGGTATAACAGACTAAATCATTGTTTAATGATGTAAAAAGCTTTTTTTCCCTCCTTTTCTTTTTTTGTCAAAAGGAACATACTGAGGACTGGAAATATTTCTTTACATTTGTGTTCATGTATTTTCTCATCACAAGCCCTGCTATGCCTGACCTTATAGAAATCTTCCGGAAAGACCATAGTACCCTGGAAAGCTCAGGTAGCAAGAATGCTGGAAGTTTACAAATTGCATTTCCTAGTTCTTAACATTTCTAATAGTTTTGAGTGTCTTTGCAAGTGATTCTGGAAAGTGTGAGAGAAGGAGGAAGTAAGTTGAAAGTGTTTTTTAAAACAAGTAATCCAAAGAGCTGGAGAGGAAGGCCTGGGGTTTGTTTCACAAATACTTGAATCAATCTAAGTGCACTTGTGTTAACACACACTATTGATGAGGTGAACACCCATGAAGAAAAAAGTCAGTCATCTCTCCCATGCCACTGCCTTCCCTACATTCTGCTCTGGATGTAATGCTCTGGTTGTAGATGGACGAAGCCCCCAGAAGTCTCTCATTCTGATTGTTAACGCTGTATGAGGGAGATGAGATGCTGAGTTTTGAAAGCTGGCATTATAAGGCTCACGGTCGGTATTGCTTCCTGAGAGCGTGACCCTGACTTGTGGCTGTAGCTTGCAACCAGGTCAGGGACACTGGCCCAGTGCTGCTTAAAGAACACTTGTCACAATTTTCTCTATTTCTTAAAAAAGCGGGGAAGAAGAGAGGGAAAGAGAAAAAGAGAATAATTCAAATCTTTTGCAACCAAAAAAACTGCTTGAACCAATTTTAACTTACATCCGCTTTTTAAGTGCTTGCTTGCAAAGATTTCCCCTCCCGAGGTAGTGGTGGAGAGCACTCTCCTCATGCGGTTCTGCCTGGTCACTGGGAAGCAGCCCAGGGATTCTCCAATGCTCAGAGCTTTTAAAAACTACCTGATGGGGGGCGCATGGGTGGCTCAGTTGGTTAAGCGTCCGACTTCCTCTCAGGTCATGATCTTGCAGTTTGTGAGTTCGAGCCCTATGTCAGGTTCTGTGCTGGCAGCTCAGAGCCTGGAGCTGCTTCAGATTCTGTGTCTCCTTCTCTCTCTCTGCCCCTCCCCCACTCATGCTCTGCCTCTCTCTCAAAAATAAATAAAACATTAAAAATTTAAAAAAAAAATAAAAATAAAAACTACCTGATGGGGCTGGGGGAGAGGGGAAAGGGGGTGATGGGCATGGAGGAGAGCACTTGTGGGGATGAGCACTGGGTGTTATATGGAAACCACCTTGAAAATAAACTATTTGTAAAAACAAACAAACAAACAAAAACTACCTGAGTACCACCAGGAGGTCTCAGGTCACCTGCAGGCTTGTTGCTGTCACCACACATAACAGATTGGGAATGTGTTTCCTTCCAGGGATTCCCAAGTCTGCCTCTTAGAACCAGGTGCCCTATTGTTTTTGGCTTTGCCTTAGAAACCCATCTGATCCAGAGGCAGATACCTGGAGCAGGAACAACTGCCAAGTGAACAGCCAGCCTTTTTGCCAATATTGAAATGTAGATGCTATAGTTTAGATTTTTTTTTTAAGAAAAAGATTAACTGAAGGAGTGGGCATAAAGAAAGATGATGGCTTTTAAAGACATCTGATATTATTTAGATTTCAGTTGAAATATTGGTGTTTAACACTCAAGGAGACAAAGGCTTGTATCACTGGCCCCAGGACCCTTGGCCATTTGTTGTGTGGGAAACAACCATGCCACTACTCAGAGTTGGCCAGAGCCACTGGGGACAATATGTGCACTTATATTAACTAAATGCAAATTCAGCAGCTTTGCCTCCAGGCTTTTACAGTTCTACTGTTATCACTAGAGGGAAGGAGACATTCCTATTTAGGCTTACTCTAAGTCCCTCTGAGGGCCTGAGAGACCTTGCACTGGCTGAGGTCCCCAAACGTGGTCTCTCATTTTTACGGAGTCTGACTTCTTCTGCAGCCCAAGCCCTAGTTCTGGCTTCTGTGTTCAAATCCCCCTGTGCATGGGAATGTGAAGCCCTGTCCCTGATGGCAGGGAGACAGTGAGCGCCCGCTGTGAAACATGCAAGGGGAGAATGGACTGATAAATAAATAATTTCCCCAAATCTCCTCATGGGCAGATGAGCCCTACCTTCTCTCCCCACTGCTTGAACCAATGGCTAAGATCCCTGAATTGGATGACCTTATCTGATGAAAACTGCTGGCCTTAAACAAATATTGTTCTCCCTTTTGATACTGCTGTCATTTTGTCTGATACATGCAAGCTCTTGTTTGGGGAGATGGGGGCCCAGCAGTGGATGAACAAATGCCTACCAGCCACATGGCCATTGACTGGCCATTGGCAAACTGTCCGTTTATCCAGAAGCTCCCATGTAGCTCGTCCATGACACAGCCTGAAAAATGGATGGAGCATGGGAGAGGTAGGCTTTGCTGTGCACAGACTCCTCCAGCTGTGTGCCTGGGCTAGGCAGGGGTAGACTGAGGGCTGTTCTGTCCCTGACCTATGGAGCAACAGAACAGCCAGGGTGATGGGGAAAGGGTGACAGTTCTACTTGGTAACAGACTCAAAGACAATGGAGACTTTTGCCCTAATAGAATTTCCCATAATTCAATAATTCTAGGTTGCTCTTGGACAATTTATATTAGGAAAAATCTCACCCTTTCTTCTCTCTTCATCTCCCAAGGCAGATAATTTAAAGGGAGAATGACTCCTAAAACATGCAGCCCACTATGTTCATTCCTGAAGTTCAGAGATAATCACTGCTCTTTTTCTCTTGTTCATTTGAACACATGGTGCAGGATAAGCCTCACTCCAGAATCTGAGGAGTGTAAAAAGCAGACGTGGAGCAATTATCTGAAAATGCCCTTGAAAGAGGTGGACCCTGTGAGGTCTTTTGTAGGATGGCACCCACTGCTGCTCAACACCGTGACCTCAAGGCAAAAGCTGGCCTTGTAGATGTCCCTTCAGTTCATCCATATGCCTGATTATCATAATTGTGGCATCTGGTGCCACATATCTGCATGGTGTTTTCCCAGCAGCATCAAGTGGGTGACATAAGCGGGTTCTGCCTTAAGGACAGGAGGGATGCAGACTAACATCCTGTCCGTGATTAGGCAAAAAGGTGGAATAAAAAGTTAAACATGTTGTGAACATTGTATGTGCACAGTACAGGAAGAACTAAGTTAGAAAATGAATCTCTGTCCCTGAAACACATACATGTGTGTTGCCATTCATACATTCCAGTCAGAAGACTCCGAGCACATCCCGGTGGCACCTGCAGTGTTACCTCTGAAGGACCTTTGGAAAATAGGGATGTGATCATTAGCTAATTTTATTCCAACACTCTTTCCCATAAACATTTCTGTGAAAACTGAGAACAGAGGCAAGTTTTGATCCCCAAAAAAGTACTACATTCAAAGTATCGCATTTTTAAATTTTTTTTTTTTTTAATGTTTCATCCATTTCCAGGAGAGAGAGAGAGAGAGACAGTGTGAGCAGGGGAGGGTCAGAGAGAGAGGGAGTCACAGACTGAAACAGGCTCCAGGCTCTGAGCTGGCAGTCAGCACAGAGCCCGACGCGGGGCCCGAACCCACGAACCGCGAGATCATGACCTAAGCGAAAGTCGGACGCTCAATCGACTAAGCCACCCAGGCGCCCCCAAAGTATCGCATTTTTAAAAGCAAGTAT
Organism: Crocuta crocuta; assembly: GCF_008692635.1. Lineage (NCBI taxonomy): Eukaryota > Metazoa > Chordata > Mammalia > Carnivora > Hyaenidae > Crocuta > Crocuta crocuta. Next base: position 1,384,501 of record NW_027532855.1, read on the forward strand.
AGGACAGCCTTTTCCTATTATTTTTCTCCTTAGCTTCTCCATTGTCTAAATCAGGAAAACAGGAAAGCATGGCTTTTTAGCAGCTGCAAAATGGTGTAATGTCCCCTCCATATTTCCATCACCTTAAACAATAGATTTAGCATGGGAATCCGAGATATGATCCTTGAAAACATCTGTCCCTGTCAGGCTACAAAACCTACTGCTTATAGCCATGTGGTTTGTGGCGTTTGTTAACCAAAACAAACAAACAAACGAAAAAGCCGATAATCAGAATTCTCCACATATTCTGTAATCAAATACCATATTCTGTTCCAGATTCCTGAAGCTAATACTCGCTGAAGTGCCTTTTTAAAAAAATGAATTATGTTTTGACCTGTTCTTAGGGATCATGCAAATCTACTTTAAGAAGAAACTCTAGAATATCTTTCTCATATGTTCCTCTTTATCTGCAAGGGGTCAAGTGTTTCCTTTATGCAGATCTTCTGGGCTGGGTTCTTGCTACACATTTGGCTAAAGTTAAATTAGGTCATTTGCAAGGCTTTGTCCTACGACACTCAATGCGACTATAAATGTCAGACATCACTTCACAAATGCTGGATGAGAAGGAAGTATTTTTAAATCTGTGTTATTTGACATTTGTTCTGCTAATTCTGCCATCATGGGATTTCTGTGCAGGGCGTCTTTCTGTCCTGGGCCCGACTGTTTCCCAGGTGGGGGGAGGCAGGCTTGGCCGATGTGCCAGGCCTAAGAACTCTGAGAAACCAAGGGCCATCTTGAGCCATCCTTTGTGTTTTGTGTCACATGTCATACCTAATAAACTCTGGACTGCAGTTGTTGTCACCTCGTTTCAGTTTATTTCACAACAACTCAGGATACACGGCAGACCTTGCATCGTGTCCATTAAGCATGTCCATTTCCCTTCTCAAAGAGTTACTAAAAAAGTACTTTGCCTGCTCCACTTCTGCATTGCTACCTACTGGTTGTGAAACTGACCTAGAGCAGCTAGGTTGGGGCAAGGCCCTGTCCATGGGAATAGGGACGTTCAGAGGGATGGGGCCACAGTGTGTCCTGGGTCCCAGCTGCTGAACCCCGCCAGGCCGGACTCCATGTTTCCAGATATTTTCTTCTGACCTGAAGTCTACTACCCCATACCTCTCTGCCTGTTTAATTCCCTGCATTGCTCTAACTGCACAGGGGACTCGTGGTACAGGATTAAACATGTCCAACTAGTGTGATGTGAGCACACCGTTCTGTAATCATCATAGGAACATTTGTCACCACTTGGTCAGCAGAGGCTTTTCAGTTTGTTTAACTCACTGGACAGGCAGACCAGATCCCTCCCAGCTTAGCTGCATGAATCTCACTGTGGCTGGATGCTGGGGCAGCAGGTGTTGGGATCTGAGTATGCCTGTCTCTCAGATGGTGCTGGGTAAGAACAGGGCTTGGGTAGGATCCAGCTGTCCAGCAGAGGGACAGGACACATGTGATGAGCATTCATTTCTTAGAGTTAAATAAAGCTGATCCTTTTAGCAGTCCAGCAAGTGACAAAATACATTTGGAAATTATATCTTAATATGAACAACCATGGCTGCCCCCCAACACACACAGGTACACACACACACACACACACACCACAATTTCAACATCCTTCTCTTTTATACAGAAAAACTCAAGGCCCATGTTTCCTAATTTAAGAAAAGCCCATGAACAAAAATGCCAAATTTAAGCTCCTCTTGGTGACTTTTGCTATCTGCTAACTAAAACAAATATTAGATAAATCTTTCAAATATGAATCATTTATAAGGAAATTAAATTTATACAGTTATATTTATTGCACAATACAAAGTCCATTTGTAACAGATGACATGTAGATTAAAATACAAGATTCACATATGTAACATGCACATGCCAGGGAGTTTAACACCGATTGATGAATATATCAAGTTCTCAGCTGACCCTTATATTTATTCAGGAAGAACAGACAGAGCACAGTCAATAAACCCGCAAACTCTAAGTCTCCATTAGCCCTTCACAGCTTTCTTATACCCCCATACCATCCTTTGTGGAGGAAATAATGGACAGGTAAGTGGTGGAAAGTGAGGAAAGGAGAGCAAAGAAATGGATGAGCCAGGATAAACCATGAGGCCAGCAACCCTCCTGACTTGAGAGGATGCTTTTCACAGGGCTGCACACGCATGTCCTCACCTGAGCCTCTGAGTACCCACAACTGCAGGACTTTGAGTTGCTGCCTAATGCTGAATTCTATTTTTTAGATTTTTATTTGAAACCTGTCACCTTTGACTTAGATATTGATCTTGAGGTTGAAACCGGTACATAGAATTCAACTGCATGGTTGGAAAGAAGAAGGAAGGAGGGAAGGAAAGAAGGAAGGAAGGAAAGAAAGTAGGGAGGGAAGGAAGGATGGAGGGAAGGAATGAAGAAGAGACAGGAAGGAATGGAAGAAGGAAAGGAAGAAATAGAAGAAACAGAGATTTAAAAAAAAAAGAGAGAGAGGAGAGAGAAGGGAGGGAAGAGAGGGAAAGAGAGAAGAGCAGGGTCGAGGATGACTCAGGTGTGGTCAAGGTCATTTGGTTACCATTTACACATCTCCACTGCAGATTAGGATCTTAGGGGCCATTTATCCTCATTGCCATCTGTAACCTCCTGGACCACACTTGCAGAAGTCAGAGCTCTGTGTTGCTGAGTTTGGCTGACGACCAACACCCTTTGTATCATGCTCCTACCAGCACTTCCTTCGAAATACTGCTTATCTCTCCCACTTCACGATCCATGCCTGTCCACATAATTCATATCATAACGTCTTAAGCGGGGTCAAAGACTTGTGTGCTGTAGAAATCCTTTTATGTTCAAAAACACAAGACAATAATGAAATTTGTGAAATAGAGAGAATAATTATGCCTTTTATCCTGTTTTGCCCAGACCTTTCTTTCCCAAAAAAGATTATGTCACAAGTCAAGTATTTCACTTCCTTCTTAAAATGATCATCTGCCCTCCCAAGCAGATGACCCCTGGGCAACCAAATCTGCCTTCCCTGGTCACAGCGTGTGCACCCCAAGCAGATGACCCCTGGGCATCCTAGCCCGTCTTCTCTAGTCACAGTATGGGAACTGTATGCAGGGTGTGCACATTGATCACATAAGGATCATTCATCAAATTTGTCTCTGTCATCTCATCTCATGGTGGTGTGGTTTTGCTGATCTTTCCACCAGTTTTGCTTTCCACTTAAAACTTTGTGGTTAAGTAATTGTTATGTATTTGGCATATCCTTTACCAATATGAAGTGTACCTTTCTTAACATGTTCTTATTAATTATATTTTGTTTATGACAACGGATATACTTGATTAATCCATTACATTTGATGAATACTTTTTCATTTTTAAAAAACTAAAAAAATTTTCAGTCTCTTTGTGTCTTCCTTTTGTCTCATAAGAACAAAGCTGGATTTCACTATCTTTCTCCCCCATTTTATCCAATCAAAAGTCTTTGTCTTTTAATGGGAGATTTAACCTATTCAGTTACGGAGATTACTAGTAAATTTGCAGTAGTTTATTTTGTTTATTCTATTTTTAATGTGTTTTTGGTGTTTCTATTCTCTGTCTTTCTCTTTTTTAAATCAATTATTGGCTTGATTGACATTTCTTTTTCTACCTTCTGCCTTAATAGTATGGAATTTTGTAAGGACCACTTATATTCTTCAAATGATTCATGTTAGTTTTTACCTCACATACTTAAACCTGTACTTCCCCATTAATATCTAATGTTAATTAATCGCTATCTTCTTCTCCCTGAAAAAAATGATGACAAGAATCATAGCAATCTGTGATTTTTTCTTTCTTCATCTCAAAGTACACCAGCCCCCAACACTATCATCCACATTTCACTGGACCTGAATTTTACTGTTTGATGTCTATACATTTTAATGATCAATACCTATTTAGATGCTACATATTTTACATGATCTCCTCTTCTCCCTTCCCCTAATTCCCAGTATTGCTGGATTTCACAAGCTTAATATCAAATGTTCTGGGTTGTTTTTTTGTTTGTTTGTTTGTTTTACAAATTATTTATTTATTTTTTTGAGAGAGACAGCATGAGCAAGGGAGGATCAGAGAGAAAGGGAGACACAGGATCAGAAGCAGGCTCCAGGCTCTGAGCTAGCTGTTAGCACAGAGCTTGTTGCAGGGCTCGAACCCATGAACCATGAGATCTATGACCTGAGCCGAAGTCGGACACTCAACCGACTGAGCCACCCAGGTGCCCTTAGAGTTTTTTGTCTTTTACTGAAGGGGGCCATCAAAGACTATATTTGCTGCAACCTTGTGTGACTGGAAATATTTTTCCCCAAACTTAATGATGGCCCTGGATAATGATTTCTGTAATATACAGATCTTCCTTGACTTACAGTGGGGTTGCATCCCAGTAAAGCCATTGTAAGTTGAAAATACTGTAAGTTAAAAATGCATTTAATATGCCTGAACCCCCCCCCCACATCATTACTTAGCCTAGCCTACCTTAACTATACTTGGAATACTTACATTAACCTACAGTTGAGCAAAATCATCTAACCCAAAGCTTATGTTATAATAAAGTGTTGACTATCGCATATAATTTATGGAATACTGTACTAAAGGTAAAAAGCAGAATGGTTGTCAGAGGACAATTTGTTGACTCTGGTGATGGCGTGGCTGAATGGGAGTTACCTCTGCCCAGCATGGGAGAGGATCATGCCACGTATCACTAACCTGGGAAAATCAAAATGTAAAATTCAAAGTGTAGTTTCTACTGACTATGTATTACTTTCACACGGTCATAAAGCCCAAAGCCCAGCTGGAGCGATAGTAAGTTGGAGACCACCTGTAAACTATCTTCCTTGGGAATGCTGTAGATATAGAACCCTTGTGTTCTCGAAGGCTGCTCCTGATGTGAAGGCTGATGTCAAATGATTATCTTCCTTCTCAAGCAATGTGTTTTCTTTTCTGTTCTGCTCCTGAATGCTTTTATTATTTTCTCATTTCCTTTTGTCTTCTGAGGTTTCACATCAGGTGTACAGATGTGGTCCTTCTTTCCATCCTACCTGTGCTAGAACATTCCCATCTCCGGAGGGTGCTTTATTCTGGCACTTTATGAACTTGAGCATGTGTGTGTTGGGGTCTCTTGGAGTCCCTGTAGGGAGTGCTGAAGCCCACAGAGTTGGGCTTCAGCCCAGAGTTTCTGAGTCAGTATGTTGAGGATGAAGCCCGAGAATTTACATTTCCAACAGGTTTCCAGGTGAAGCTGCTGCTGTTGCTGCCTGGAGAACCTCTGCTTTATTCAGTTTTGGGTAATTTTTTTCTCTTATTATTGTGAGTATGCCTCTTGTCCATTCTCTTGACTTTCTTATTCTGGAAACAATTTGTAGGTTGTTCTCTTTTCTGTGTCTCCTGACTTTTCTTTCATACTTCCCATCTTTTTGTTCTGTCTCAGTGGGTTATGGGACTGTTCCTTTTCTCCAGCCTCCCAGGGATGCTTGCTCTGCCCTACTTTTTTCCAATGCACTAGATGCCTTCTAAATAGCATATCATTTCCTTTCATAGTTACGATGCATTACTTATCATCTATATTTATATATACGTAAGCTCCAAAAGGCCAGTGGTCTTTGATATGCCCCAGGCATCTAGACTAGGGCCTGGCATACAGTGGTGCTCAGTAAGTGTTGAATAGTGGGAGATCAGGGGATTGGAGCAGTATAACAGGCATAGCAAGCTAATGCCGCCCGTAGGTGGTCCTCTTTGCACCCTTGACCTCTGTGACCCATCTCTCCCCCGCCAGCAGCCAGGGACCATCAACCACTGCTCTAGACAGTCTGTTCAGCTTTCCCCGGTTTGTCTAAGGGCGCTGCCCATTCTCAGGCCTTCACTACAGCTTCCCTGGACTGTCGCCTTCATGTCCATCTGGCCTCCAGGCTCCTTCACTCCAATTTCCAGAAGCAGATCTGGAGACAAGGATTCCAAAACAAGTACTTTACTGGGAAGTATGGGGAATGTTGGTAGAATCATGTAACCATGGAAGTTCTAGGAAATGTTGCAAAACCCAGTGGGGTCATTCCAGCTGCAGGACAAGGAAACCAGAGTATTTATACACCAACTCTCATCCGTAATGGGGAGGGGGCTACTGTCGGGGGTGGTGGTGAGTAATGCTGGTGCTTCCAGACAACCAAACATGTAGACAGAGGGCCTAGGGAAGCCATCAGGTATAGGGACAGGGACACAGGCAGATAGGATTTGACCCACACAGTGGGTCACACAGTGAAAAGTCTAAGGACTATGGGTTGAGCACTGACAGCGTCCTTACCTGTCCCTTACACCTGGAAGAGACACCCCTTCCTTCTTCCACAACCCACGGCCTGATTTCCTTAGGAGGAAGTGGGGCCCCTGAGGAAGGGGTTCTCCTTCTGGAATGTTCTATCTAATGGCTCTTATCACTTAATTTCTCGAGTGCTGGCTCAATGGCCATACATCTATCTCTTCTTACAGATTATAAGGTGCTAGAGGAAAGGAACTACATCGTTATTGTGCCTTGCACAGTACTTTAAACATAGTCGAGTCACAAATATTCTTTAAAGACCAACTGTATATATTATTTCATGTGACATGTTATTAAAACCATGTAAGGGAAACCATTCATTTAACTTTTACTATTTACTGGATATGAAAATAGTATTTATTGTTTGAGAAGCAGGCCCTATTACTATTCCCAATTTGTAGATAAGGAAGTGAGAACCTTGCCCGTGGTTATACAGCTGACAGCTGATGAGGTAGGGATGGAAGCTGATGGTGTCAGTCTTGATCACTAGTTTCACTTCCTTCAATTAACATGAATGGGAGTTACAATTGAAAAAGCATCAACCAGCAGCAAGCTAAACTGGTTATCCTCTCAACCTATTCAAGGAAAGAAAGGTGGAGCATGAAGCAATTGTGGGTAGTTTTAACAGTATCTTATGTCCAAATGAGTATACTTAAGCTTGTATATACCTCTGACACACACATACAGAGAAACACAGAGTCACACTCCAACACACTCACAAGTACTGGGACTGGAATCCTTCCAAAGCTGCCTGCCATCCCCAGAGAAATTGCACCACTCACAGCCCACTATGATCTGAGGGTAGGTAGCACGACTGCACCCTCACTGATCCCTGGAGTGGTCGCCCTTCATCTGTCTGGATCAAAATGATGTGTTTGTGTATGGTAGAGGAGGAGAGGGGAACAAGGCATGTGCAAATTGCCCTGTAGTTGTGCCTTTCCCTCAAAGGCTACTTCTCCACTGAGGCTCTCATGAAAGTCCATGGGAATGTAAATGGAGCAATCTCCTCAAAACAGTGGACTAGTTTCTTAAAAATCTGAATATACATGTATGATGTAGTGGTTCTGCTCTTAGATATCTACTCAAGGGAAATGAAATCATGTTATATACAAACCCTTGACCACAGATTCTCACAAGTACTTTATTTATGGAGACTCAACCTGGAAACTACCTAAATATTTATCAGCAGATGAATGGATAAAGATCAAGGTATTTACCATGTAGTGAAATATTCCAAAGAGGAAGAGGAATAGGAAGAGGAATAAGAAGAAGAGGAGGAAGAGAAAGAAGAAGAGGAGAAGGAGGTGAAGGAAAAGAAGAGGAAGACTTGTTTTACACAACAATGACATGGGTGAGTTTCAAAAGTATATTTTGCAAAATAAAGCAGACACGTGAGACTATATCTCACATGATTCCATTTCTATGATATTCTAGTCTGGGTAGCACTATTCTATCATGTGAGAAAGTAGGTTGGTGGTTATATGAGAGTGGGAATGAGGATTGACCACAAAGGACCTTGAGGGAACTTAATGGAAAAAAAAAATTCTGTCTTGATTGGGTGGTGGTTACATGAGTGTTTGTATTTATCAAAACTCATCAAACCGGGACACCTGGGTGGCTCAGTTGGCTGAGCAACTGACTTCGGCTCAGGTCATGATCTCACAGTTTGTGGGTTCGAGCCCTGCATTGGGCTCTGTGCTGGCAGCTCAGAGCTTGCAGTCTGCTTCCAATTCTGTGTCTTCCTCCCTCTCTGCCCCTCCCCTTGCTCGCAGTCTTCCTCTCTCTCTCAAAAATAAATAAACATCAAAAAAATTTTTAAAACCCTCATCAAACCATACCTGTAAGATGGGTGCATTTTATTGTATGTAAATTACACTACATTAAGTTTATTTTACTTTTTATATTTCTTAAGTTTTTAATTTTAACTCAAGTATAGTTAACATACAGTGTTATATTAGTTTCAGGTGCACAATATAGTGGTCCAGNATAAATAAATAAATAAAAATAAAGAGAAGGGAGTGGAAAAAAAAAAAGAAGATGTGGTTTATCTATACCATGGAATACTACATGGCAATGAGAAACAATGAAATCTGCCCATGTGTAGCAACATGGATGGACCTTGAGGGTGTTATGCTAAGCGAAATAAGTCAGGCAGAGAAGGACATATATCATGTGTTTGCACGTATAGGAGGATTAGGAGGAACTTAACTGAGGACCATGGAGGAGAAGAAGGGGGTAAATGGTGGGGGAAAGGGAGAGAGGCAAACCATGAGAGACTCTTGAATGCTGACAAAAACTGAAGACTGATGGATGTGGGGGAGGGAAGGGGGGATGGGCATGCAGGAGGGCACTTGTGGGGATGAGCGCTGGGTGTTATGTGGAAACTAATTTGACAATAAACTATTTGTGAAAAAAAATTAAAAAAAACAATTAGAAGGAATATGATATGCACAAAACAAAAAAAATAAAATAGAATAAATAAAATTCACATTACTAGATTATTTCTTTTATCACCACCATGCTTTCCAAAAATCATCTAACTACACATTTCCTTCTTTGAGATGGCCTGTCAAACCCTACCCTTTGGCTTTAAACAATGCACTTTTTGATAAGCAGCTTTTTACTATGTAAACAGCCTTTCATGTTATTAAAATTCATAAGTAGAAACAACTTTAGGGAAGCTCTTGGTTACTGCCGATGCCAAGTTGGAAGCAAAACCAGTGTCAGCAGAAAAGTCATGGCCTTTCATTAAGAGACTTTTTTCCATTGCACAGAGGAGACCAGATGCCCAGAATGACTTCTTTAATGCTCACAGAGACTGGCTTTGATGCTTAATGGTCTGTGGCTGAAATTAAGTGTTGTTTATTAACTTCAGCTACATGTTGATTGGTCTTCACCATGAGGCAGTTATCCTTTTTGAGCATAGGAAAAGATGATTCATTTGGGCCTTGTTATTTCAAATTTTGGAATCAGAAGGTCTAGAATCAACCCATGCATTAGTTGAACAAACAAGAAAACAAACCAAAAACAAACAAACAAACAAAGTTTATTAGGGAAATGAGTTTCATGAGAGATTTTCAGCTGAGTTAACCTACTAAAAATTCACCTTCCGAGGCACTTATATCAAAGCTTATGTTATTTTATAAAACAGACATGAATTATAAGTAATTCTTACCTGCATGGAAATGAATTAATGTCTGTTCTGGGTGTTTTATTCTGGTTCCACTTGTGTGTGAGGCAAACTCACAATATTTAGCAATGAATTTGCCTGCACATAATAAAGCCTGGCTGACACGATGCTTTTTTCTCCCACTTAACCAAAATTTCAGAGATGGGGACTCTAGGGACCCTGCTCTCAGGGGTCTTCCAGTCTTTTTGGTCCTTTATCATCAGCCTGTAGCTTTCATCCTCATGCATATAGTGTGGTCTACCAAGGCAGTCTCTTTTTCTTTTCTTCTTCTTCTTCTTTTTTTTTTTAAATTTGAAATAAGATCTACATGCAGACAAAAGTACCAATCTGGACTATACAGTCTGATGAGTTTTGATAAATGTGTGCACTCTATAACCATCTCTCCAATCAAGATGCAGAGCATGCCATTACCTGGCATGCTTCCCAAGCTCCCTCCGGTAGATTCTTACCCCATTCTATCACAATGGATTACTTTTGCCTGTTCTAGAAATTCATATTGATGGAATCAGAGTTTCCTGGGTTTAGGCCTATCATTTTGTTATTTGTTTTCTGCCTCTCTTAACTGTGGAGTTTTTTTCTTTTCCTGTTTTATTTGGGGTTAATCAAGTATTCTTTTTATAATTATTAGACATTTTTGAGCAGTTTTAGGGTTATGGAAGAATTGAGCTGAAAATATAGAGAGTTCCATATAATCTCTCAACACTTAACCCAACACTTTCCCTGTTATTAACATTCTGCATTGGTGTGGTACATTTGGTACTCTTGATATGCCAATATTGACACATTACTGTTATCCAGAGTCCACAGTTTACATTAGAATTCACTTTTTTGTTGTATATACTGTTGGCTTTGAAAAATGTGTGATGACATGTATTCATCATTACAGTATCACAGAGAGTATTCACTGCCCTAACCCTCCCCCCCTACCCACGCCGTGCTACACCTCTTCACCTCTCCCTCTTCTATCCCTTCTGAGCCCCCGGCAACCACTGATCTTTTACTGTCTTCATAGTTTGGCTTTTCCTAGAATGTCATATAGATAGAATCATATAGTACATAGATTTTTAAGATTGGCTTAGCAATACGCATTTAAAGGTCCTCCATATCTTTTCATGGCTTGATAGCTCATTTCTTTTTAGACTAGAATAATATTCCACTGTCAGGATGTACGACAGTTTATTTATCCATTCACCTTAGGACATCTTGGTTGTTTCCAAGTTTTGGCAATTATCAATAAAATATAAACTTTTGTGTGCAGGTGTTTGTGTGGACATAAGTCTTCAACCCATTTGGGTAAAAACCTAGGAGTGTGCTTACTGGGTCAGATGATAAGAGTATGTTTAGTTTTATAAGAAACAGCCTAACTGGTTTCCAAAGTGACTGTCATTTTGCCTTCCCACTAGCAATGAATGAGAGCTCCTGTTGCTCCACGTTCTTGCCAACACTTGGTGTTGTTAGTGCTCTGGATTTTGGCTAATCTAATAGGTGTGTAGTGATATCTAATTGTTGTTTTAGTTCACATGTCTTTGATGACATGATGTGGAATGTCTTTTCAGACACTTAGTTTCTATCTGTGTATCTTCTCTGATGAAGTGTCTATTCAGGTCTTTTGCCCATTTTTAGACATTGGATTATTTGTAGTCTTATTGTTGAGTTTTAAAATTTCTCTGTATATTTTGGGTAACATTCCTTTATCAGATATTTGATTTGCTGATATTTCCTAGGCTGTGGCTTGTTTTTCCATTCCCTTAACAGAAGTTTTAAATTTTCAGTATATTTTACTAGTGAATTTTAATTTTTCTGTTGGGTGTCAGGAGTTCAGCTGAACTAGAGAAAGAGAGAGAGAGAGAGAGAGACAGAAAGAGAGAGAGAGAGAGAGAGAGAGAGAGAGAGAGGCTCTCAGGTGTTGGAGTAGCTAATTAAAACAATAAGCCAGAATGAAAGAATGGCCCCTGGGTGCCTCAGTTGGTAAGCATCGACTCTTGATTTCAGTTCAGGTCATGATCTTAATGATCTTAGTTTGTGGATTTGAGCCCCACATGGGACTCGTGCTGGCAACGTGGAACCTGCTTGGGATTCTCTCTCTCCCTCTCTCTGTGCCCCTCCCCTGCTTGAACCTTTTTTCTCTCTCTCTCAACATAAATAAACATTAAAACATTTTTTAGTGAAAGAAACAATGGAGCCTTTAATCACTTACTCAGACAGTATAGGCAAGAACCTAAAACCAGAGAAAATGTTGAGCCCCTGTTCCATTTACCCCCAAGGAAGGTGCATGGGTAGAGGGTCAGCTAGATCAGCACAAGCATGGGAGTAGTCTCACTACGGAGGAAGCCCTGAACAAAAGGCTCCAGCAGTTTTATGGGTTCTGAGAGGGGAGAGACAGAAAAGGGGAAGGCAAGGAATGGACCGAGTCAGAGTGGGGAAAAGTCTTCAAGGTTCCCCTTTGGCTCCCAGCCCTGCCCAAAATAAGACCTCAGCAGAGGTGCAAGAAAAAGACCTGTGTCCAGGGTTTCAGATAAACAGACCTATGAATAAAGGCACTCAGGGCTAAGAGTGCAAATATGTAGGGAGCAGCTCCATCCAGGGGGCTCTGAGTCCTTACTGCACCTCCATTCAGAGACTGCAGTGCACACTGGCTGTGCCCCAAGTCCACTGTGGGACAGTAGCTTACCCCATGATACCTTTAGCTTATGTCTTTGCAATTACCTGTGGGGAAGCCTGAAAATTTCAGCCAGGGGTTGGACCTCCCATTGGGTGTTTACTGATATCCCTTAATATAATTTTTTTTCCTTTTTAAATTGTTTATTGTCAAGTTGGTTTCCATATAACACCCAGTGCTCATCCCCACAAGTGCCCTCCTCCATACCCATCATCCCCCTTCCCTTCCCCCCCATACCCATCAGTCCTCAGTTTGTTCTACCTTAATATTATTTCTTTTTTTTTTAAATATTTTTATTTATTTCTAGGAGAGAGAGAGAGACAGCGTGAGCAGGGGAGGGTCAGAGAGAGAGGGAGATACAGACTCTGAAATAGGCTCCAGGCTCTTAGCTGGCAGTCAGCACAGAGCCCGACGCAGGGCTCGAACCCAAGAACCGCGAGATCATGACCTAAGTGAAAGCCGGACGCTTACTGACTAAGCCACCCAGGCGCCCCAACCTTAATATTATTTCTTAATTGTTGCTTTGGAAATGATATCTAATCACAGTCTGTTTAGAATTAATACTGTACCACCTTGTATGAAATAACAAGGAACTTGAAATAATATAATTCTATTACCCCTGTCTTTTATTATTTTGGTCATGTACTTTATATCTACAGAACTTATAAATCTTACAATACAATGTCATAGTCTTTGCTTTCAAGTGTCAGTTGTTTTTGAGGAAGCGAGTAAATGTTATCTTTTATAATTATTCACATATTTACCATTTTAGATGTTTTTTTGTTTCTTTTAGGAGGGAGGTCTCGATTTTCATGAGGTGTCATTTCCTGTCACCTGAGAGCTTCCTTTAGTGCTATTACAGTGCACATCTGCCAGCTGTATGCACTGTAATATCTTAGTTTTCTTTTGTTTGAAAAATGTATTTATTTCTCCTCCATCCTTTAAGACTTTTTTATCTGGGCATAATATTTTTTGGTGATAGTGGCTTTATTATTTGTTTGTTTTAGTACTTTAATGATATTGTCTCATTGTCTTCTGGTTTTCAGGGTTTTTTTCTCTAGCTACTTTCAAGATATTCCCCTTATTGTTACTTTTCATCAATTTGGCCATAAAGGACATAGTTATGGTTTTCTCTGTACTTACTTACTTGGGGCTCACTAAAATTCTTGGAACTGTAAAGTTTTAACAAAATTTGGGAAATTTGGGAAATATGTCATCAAATACTTTATTGTTATATTCTTTCTCTTCTCTGCATCTAAGACTCCAATTACTTATTACTGAATCTTTATTTATTCTTTCTGAATCTATGTATCTTTCCATTCCTCATACTGATTAATTTCTACCGAGCTATATTCAAATTCATAAGTTCACTGACGTATCTAATCTACCATTTCCCATAGGCTTTTAAGTTCGTAATGTAAACTTTTCATTTCAGATACCATAATTTTTAGTACAAGAATTTCCTCTTTTTGTTGTTTCCATTTTTTGCTGAGATTCATTGTTTACTCAATATGATTATCTTTATCCTTAACTCTTTGAATATGCTTATAATAGTTTCTTTATAGTATTTATCTCTTAATTACACTACTTGACTCATTTCGAGACCTGTTTCTGTTGATGGCTTTCTTCTTTTTTTTTTTTTTAATTATGGGTCATTTTTTCCTGTTTCTTTCAACATCTAGTATATTAAATTTTATGGCAGACTTTGACACATCTTGGAGGCTCTAGTTTTTATAATTTTCCACTGTTCTGTGAGTTTGACTTTTATTCTACCAGGCTGTTAAATTCTTGGTTGAATACACAGAACTTGTGAAGACTTGGTTTTATGCTTTATTAGGGCATGTATCTTTTGTTTTTCTCCTCCTTAATCCTAGAGCAAATTCCTTAGTTCTGGGATATAATCTTTACTTGTAGGGATGGCTTTTGGGGGCACTTCAGTGAAAAGCCCAGGTGTTTACCAAGCCCTCCTAAGTTGGTGGGACTTAAACTTTAAACCCTGTCTCCTCTGTAGTGAACAGTGGCAGACATATATGCTTAGCCCTTTCATTCATCTGTCTGTTAATTTCCACTGGGCTTCTTGGATTCTCCTTCCTGCATGTATTTCATGGGGTTAGTCAAAGCTTTAAGTGGAACTTATAGTTAGATAATCTGGGGCTCTTCCCTGTGGCTTCCTGTTTTCCAAGATTAACATCTTAATATTCAGCTGTGCAAACCCTGAAATGCATCTTTTGACACTTCCAGCCAGTAATACAAGTCTGCCTACAAGTGTTTTAGTTACCCCATGATCTGTGAATTGGGGGTGCATTAGGGGAAAATATGAATAAACATGGATCTCATCCAAAGTAATTCCCTCCTTCAAAGGGTTAAATCCCTGCAGTTTCTGCATTTTTGGGGGCATGCCTTGGTGCCTTCAAATGGCTGTTTTTCACATTCTGTCCAGAATTATTATTACTAGTGCTTTGTTTTGTTTTGTTTTACCAAAACCAGATCCTAAGCTTGTCATTTTTGAAGAAGCCTCCAGGTCACTCACCAAGTGGTTTTATACTCAGTTGGCTAGAACTGGACAACACGATCTTCTCTAGCCCAAGCACTAGAAGGGACATTAAAGGGTAGGGTTTGTGGATCAGGAAAAGTTATGTCACAAAGTGTCTGCCACATTGCCATTTAAAATATTCTCTAATTCAGGACAGATACCATATATTTGTATGTATAGGAGGATTAGGGGGAACTTAACGGAGGACCATGGGGGAGAAGAAGGGGAAAAATAGTGGGGGAGAGGGAGGGAGGCAAACCATGAGAGACTCTTGAATACCGAGAAGAAACTGAGGGCAGATGGGTTCAGGGGGAGGGGAAGGAGGGTGATGGGCATGGAGGAGGGCACTTGTGGGGATGAGCACTGGGTGTTATATGGAAACCAACTTGACAATAAACTATTTTAAAAAAATAAATACCATGCTATGAAAAAAAATAAAGTAAAATATCCTCTAATTCAAATATTCCGCATTTTCAGACTAACCTTTTCTATCCCAACAAGACAAACATGTGGTACTATATCTCATCTCAATAAATGAGGTTTGACACAGTAATTTTAGGTTAAAACTGAATATTTTCCCACAAGTTTTATATGACCTTGATGTATAGATTCTTAAAGATGATCATACATCTTCATAAGATTTAAGATTTGAAGGCCATGGATCTTCATAACAATTCCCTGCCAACAAGGTGTGGACAGGAATTTAATAGCAATATAATTGCCTGCAGCAGCATAAGCAGCAACATCTATTTTCTCTGTAACAAGTGCTTGACACTTGCCCATACACCTGTCTGGTTCCACTGTCCATCCTGGATGTCCATGAAACAGACTCAAGAGTTCAGAGTAACTGTGATTGTTTCACCCTTATTGTGTCATCTAACCCTAGGATGTAGCTTTTATCTTTACTTTGAAATGGGAAGGGAGACCAAGACTCAGGTTCCTAGCTATCATGAAAACAGAGTGAAGAGTAGAATGATTGTTTGGGTTCATTCTATGTGCCTGGCATTGTGCTAAATGCCTCACTTCATTATGCACTAGGCAGTATGCATTATGCTCAATTTATAGGTAGAGAAATTAAAGCTTAATGACGATTAAGCAATTTGTCCATTGTCACAACTGTCAGAACCATCATTTAAACTGAAGCCTATCTGACTTCCCAGAACCTTGCTGTTAAAACCATGTCACTTCCTAGATGTTGATGAAAGACTATTACAGGGAAACACAATTCTGGCTATTTCTCCAAGCACAGTATAAATTGTATCATTCAAAGAGATGAACTTTGTTTACTCTGGATTGATAAAAAGGAAAGCAGAGAAAATTTGACCTTTTAAGAGTTTTATTTTACTCTGAGTGAAAATGTGAATAAATCTCTTAAATCTATTAAGAGCTAGTTTATTTTTTTTTTACAAATAGTTTATTGTCAATTTGGTTTCCATATAACACCCAGTGCTCATCCCCACAAGTGCCCTCCTCCATGCCCATCTCTCCCCTCCCCCCCACATCCATCAGTCCTCAGTTTGTTTCTCAGCATTCAAGAGTCTCTCATGGTTTGCCTCTCTCACTTTCCCCCACCATTTCCCTCCTTCTTCTCCCCCATGGTCCTACGTTAAGTTCCTCCTAATCCTCCTAGACGTGCAAACATATGATATTTGTCCTTCTCTGCCTGATTTATTTCACTCAGCATAACACCCTCAAGGTCCATCCATGTTGCTACACATGGCCAGATTTC
Source organism: Crocuta crocuta (assembly GCF_008692635.1). NCBI lineage: Eukaryota > Metazoa > Chordata > Mammalia > Carnivora > Hyaenidae > Crocuta > Crocuta crocuta. The sequence continues at coordinate 1,400,976 of NW_027532855.1, forward strand.
ATTCTTTCTCATTGCCATGTAGTATTCCATGGTATAGATAAACCACATCTTCTTGATCCATTCATCTGTTGATGGACACTTAGGCTCTTTCCATGTTTTAGCTATTGTGGAGAGTGCTGCTATGAACATTGGGGTACATGTGCTCCTATGCATCAGCATTTCTGTATCCCTTGGGTAAATTCCTAGCAGTGCTATTGCTGGGTCATAGGGGAGTTCTATTGTTATTTTCCTGAGGAACCTCCACACTGTTTTCCAGAGGGGCTGCACCAGTTTGCATTCCCACCAACAGTGTAGGAGGGTGCCCGTTTCTCAACATCCTCGCCAGCATCTAGAGTTCTCTGATTTGAAGAGCTAATTTAGAACAGAGGAGTAGATGCAAGGCTCTGTGAGAAGGGCCTGGAGGAGGTGAGAGTGGGGGGTACATGTGGTGTGTGTGTGTGTGTGTGTGTGTGTGTGTGTGGAGACACAGGCACATCTCAGGACACTGGCTGCAAAACAAGTCTTACATATTGAAACATACCAATCAATGGATCTTTAAATTTGTGCCAGTTGCTAATTGAAATGGAATCTTGCATCCAAGGCAGCTATTGAGAGCTCAGTAAGCTCATTGGTCCCCCTTTGCCAATGTGGCTATCTGTCTGATTGAATGGGACTTCTAATGCTGTCTCTTCCTTGCACATCCCCTTCCTCTGCTTTGGCCTTTTCAGCACCATCTCCCTCTTCCACCTGGATCCCTCTGAGAATCTCCCAGTATCCATTGGTATCCAAGACCTCAAGCCCTTCTCATCTCTGGAAGGGTCCTAGGGCTTGGATGATTGGTAAGTGGTTGCCAAAGGATGGAAGGGTAAGCAGTTTATAAACACTGTACGATGTAGCTGAGAAAGTCATTAAGAATCTTCTCCTAGACAGCTTCTGAGACACATCACTGATGGTGGTTTTCATTGTCCCTGCACATAGGAGGAACCTGTGAACAGAGAGGGGTCTTGCTCCAAGAGTCAGCTCTAGGAAGGGGCTGGGGAGGGTCCGGTCTGCACCAGACCTCACTGAGGCCCAGGCCTGGCTCTGTTCCTGCACCTGCCCACAATGAAGACACCAGGCAGCTCACCTACAGAGTTTACTTGTTTAATCTGCTCATTTGCCTGCATCAAATAAAGGAGTGTTGGGGAGGGCAGTGAGAGGACTCAGGAATATTCTAAGAATTCAATAAAACAGAAGTCCTCAGAGCTCTAGATTCTGTACTTCTTTAAATCCTTCCTGCATGTTTGTGGCTCCTGTGGGCACTATATTCTGAAATTTACTAAGACCATGATGTATTTCATTTCTAAAAAAATCAGAGAAGGTGTTGCAGTGGTATAAGGCATTGACTAGCAAAACCAGTCCCAAGCTAACCCTCACACACTGTTGGTGGGAAGGCAAACTGGTGCAGCCACTGTGGGAAACAGTATGGAGGTTCCTCTAAAACTTAAAAATAGAATTGCCATATGATCCAGTAATTCCACTACTTGGTATTTACCCAAAGAGATTGCCCCTGTGTTTATTGCAACATTATTTATAATAGTCCAGATATAGAAGCAACTCAATTGTCCACTGATAGATGAATGGATAAGGAAGACGTGATATAAACAGATGGAATTTTAGTCAGTCATAAGAAATAATGAGGCCTTACCATTTCTGAAAACACGGAGAGACCCAGAGGGTATTATGCTAAATGAAATAAGTCAGATAAATGCTATATGATATCACTTATATGTGTAATCTAAAAACAAAATGAAGAAGTGAACAAAAATCAGAAACAGACCCATAAATACGGAGAACTATATGATGATTGCTGGAAGGGAGGAGGTTGGTGGGTGACATTGGTGAAGGGAGGTGGGAGATACAAGCTTCCAGTTATAGAATGAAAAGTCTCACAGGGTATATACTCAGTGGTGGTGTAATAGTGCTGTATGGCGACAGGTGGTAGCTACACTGTGGTGAGCACAGCATGACATATAGAATTGTCAAATCACCATTTTATATACCTAAAACTAATGTAATTTTGTGTGTCAACTATTTTTCAATAAAAACAAAAAAACAAAAATCTTCTAGACAGAAAATAATTACTTGATACATGGTTAAGATTTCTACTGTGTATAAAATATTGTAATAGGGATATTAGACTCAGTTGTAGCCTTCAGAGAGCTTACAATACAGTTGAGAAGCAGATGTGCCAAGAAAAGCAACAAAAGTAATTTTTTTCCCTTTTTTTGAATGGTTTATTGTCAAGTTGATTTCCGTATAACACCCAGTGCTCATCCCTACAAGTGCCCTCCTCCATGCCCGTCACCCCCCTCCCGCTCCCCCCACCCCATCTGCCCTCAGTTTGTTCTCGTCATTCAAGAGTCTCTCATGGTTTGCCTCCCTCCCTCTCCCCCACCATTTCCCCCCTTCTACTCCCCCATGGTCCTTTGTTAGGTTCCTCCTAATCCTCCTATATGTGCAAACATATGGTATTTGTCCTTCTCTGCCTGACTAATTTCACTCAGCATAACACCCATCCATGTTGCTACACATGACCAGATTTCATTCTTTCTCATTGCCATGTAGTATTCCATAGTATAGATAAACCACATCTCCTGGATTCATTCATCAGATGATGGACACACTGAGATACCACCTCACGCCAGTCACAGTGGCTAAAATGAGCAAATCAGAGGACTCTAGATGCTGGCAAGGATGTGGAGAAACGGGCACCCTCCTACACTATTGGTGGGAGTGTAAACTGGTGCAGCACCTCTGGAAAACAGTGTGGAGATTCCTCAAAAAATTAACAATAGAACTATGACCCAGCAAAAGTAATTATTAAGAGCAACAAAATTTATTATTTCTTTATCTTGGAGCTTGAGCTAGGTTTTTAAGCTCAAGTATTTGAATAGGTAAGGGGCAAGACTGGTTGAGATGAACAGAAGTAATTATTCATTCAAACAAGCGATATCTATTGTAAGCATAAAATGTGTGATGGCCATCGTGTTCTACATGTAAGCGTAAGTAAATAACATGGACATGATTCCCACCCTATGGAGCAGATAGAGGGAAGATAAGTAAACTAAATATGTGATTACCACTTATGTGTGTGTGCATGCACATGTGTGTACACATGTATGTGTATGCATGCTTACAAGCTTACAAACATTAAGTGAGGAATAAAATAAATATATGTGATGGATGAGATAAGGGGAAGGGGCAGGGTCGTGGAAAAGAAGAGGGTGAAACGGTGGTGGCTTGGGCACACTGATGAGAAGGAATAAGAAAGGCACAGACATGCAAATTGGAAGATGGAAGACAGCTGCAATGAGAAGAAGCTGGCACAGCCACCCTGGGCAACAGTGGAAGGAAGTGGCTGAGGTGTAGACATGGTGGGTGGGAGGTAAAAGCTTCCAGGAAGTCCCTCAGGAATGTTAAAGAAAGAGTTTGGATAGATGGAGGGCTCATGAAGGGGAAAAGTGAAACAGCTTTGGAAGAACACATAGGAGCTAATTAGAAGGAACCTCAGAGCTGCTGCAGCTGCCCAGAAGGATGACAGTATGGTTGTCAGCCTGCTGGGCAGACAGACCGGAGCCCTCACAAGGCTCTACCCATGGCTGTCCTTAAACTATTCCCTGACTTGGACAAGAATGAAGTCACAGAACAGCAGCTGTGGTTGCTATTATAGGTGTCACAGAGATGGACATCCACCTAGTGCCTAAAGCAAATGCTTATTGCAGATCAAGATCATCCTTTGTCTCTAATGGAGTAAAGTGAGCTTCCCTTAAGTTAGTGAAAAATGCTTAATGGAAAGAGGGTATACTCCTCTAGCAATGCCATTTTTCTGATATTTTGTTATGAAAATATTCAAACATGTAAGTGAGCATCTATACACCCACCCAGATGCTACCACTAATATTGCACTGTAATTACTTTATCATATGTCTACCCATCAATCCACTCACTCATACATCTTATCTTGGGTGCATGTCAAAGTAAATTGCAGACATCAGTACACTTCCTCCTAGACACTTTAGCACATGCCATTTACTAGAGTCCAATAATTGTTTATGACTATGTTTTACTTTTGAGGTAAAATTTACATACAATTAAACGTATACATTTTAGGTATACCATTCTGTCACTTTTGACAACTTTGTAACTCACCTTTATCCAAGTAAGGAACATGACCATCACCCCAGAAAGTTTCCTCATCCCGTTTCTCAGTCAATTGTGACCACACCCTCAGCCCCAGGATCTCACTAGAGGCAACTGCTACTCTATTTTTTTCCCCTACCATTGATTACTTTTTTAGAAAACTTTATGAAAAATGGAATCAGATAGACCTACTATTTTATGTAAATGTGTTTTCATTCAGTGCAATGCTTTTGAGATTCATCCCTACTGTTGTGTGTTTATTCCTCCTAATTGCTCAATAGAATTCCACTGAATGGGCACACTACAGTTCACATATCTGTGTACCCTTTTATCTACTGAGGAACACCTGGGCTGTTTCTAGTTTGATGCTACATTTTACAAGACTGTCTCAACAGAGCCTTGACACATGTCAGAGGCAAACCTACCCTATGGATAAGTGTATACTGCACCTCCTTTTAAAGGGATAGAAAATGTGAGTCACAAAATATATTCAAAAAACATTTTCTTACAACAACATAGTTGATGGTGACATTTTTATTACCAGACACCCTGCTGGGTGACATTCCTGTTAACAGAAATTTTCTTTCCATCTATTAGATTGCTAAAGCAAATAAAATCTCTCCATAAATGAAGGTCTGTTATTCTTTGCAGTTCTTTCCTGCTTCTGATCACTTCTTTTTGCCATAAACATTGCTCAAGTTCAACAGCACTGCTCTGTGCCTCTGAAACTGGAGGAAAAACTGACATAGGCTTTTACATTTTCTGTTTCAGGTTTTCCCAGTGTCTAAGATATGTGGCTTCTTAGAAGATGGTATTTCCATCTTTCAATGGTTTGGCTAGGGGAGGGGAGGTGACTGTCTTAAAAAGTAAAATTAATTGCCGAAAGAAGGGAATTGAAAGTGAGCAATAAAGAATGTGCTGGTCACTGTGGGAGCCAAAGACAACTATGTGGGGACAGACCACCCACGTTGATGCCTTTGAATCAGTGGACATGGAAGCATTTGATCTTGAATCTAGCTCTGGCTTCTGGAAAGGCACAGGACAAACCAACTCTGTGAAGGGAACAACTCACAGAACCTTTTTGTTTCCATTTGTTTTTCTTCTCCTACTTCAAATTCTCCTGCTCATGATTAAATTAAGAAAACAAGAAGAACATGTGGCATTATAAGTAAACTGAGCCTTTTAAACTCAGGTTTGGCAGTCCTGCCAGCCTACTCAAGACACAGATTTGAAGTTCTTATGGTTTTCACTGCTAAATCCAAGTACATTTGATTCAGATGACAGACAAAAGATGTGTGGATGTGGATCTCTGACCCTCTGCTGTGGTGACGTGCCACAATTACACCTGGCCAAGAAATCCTCTTTGAGGATATAACATCATCCATATCATTCATCTGCCCCAGGATGAAATTCAGAAATGAAGGGTTTTTTTGAAATAGTACTTTTAAGAAGAAATAAAGTTCAGGTCAGAAAAATAAATGATGTTTTTAACTCATGTCATTTATAAGCCCCTGAAGATTTCATGAAACACGGTCCAAATACTATCTTTGCCATATTTGACCTATCTCTAAATCAGAAATGTTAGGGTTAGGGGTGCCTGGGTGGGTCAGTTGGTTGAGCGTCCGACTTCGGATCAGGTCATGATCTCACAGTCCATGGGTTTGAGCCCTGCATCGGGCTCTGTGCGGAGCCTCCTTCAGATTCTGTGTTTTGCTTTCTCTCTGCCCCTCCTCTGCTTGCTCTCTGTCTCTCAAAATAAAATAAAGACACTAAAAATTTAAAAAAAAAGAGAAATGTTAGGGTTATTATGTCATTTCAGCAAAATGATTTTTTCCTTGTTTTACTATTAACCCTTTATTTTTTTTGGATCTACAACCTCAGTCTGGTGGGCCCAATTGTAATCACAAATTCCTTAAAAAATGGAAAAGGAAGACAGAAAAGTCAGAGAAAAGATACAACAACCAAAGCAAAGATTAAAGAGTGAGAGAGATTGGCAGGTGCTAAGCTGTTGGCTTTGAATATGGAGTGGACCATGGGACAGGAAATATAGACAACCTCCAAAAGCTGGAATGTTCTCCCCTAGATTCTCCAGAAGGAACCTGGCCCTACTATACCTTGATTTTGAACTTCCTACCTCCAGAAGGAACTGTTAAGATAATAAATGTATATTGTTTTAAACTACTAATTCATGGCAGTTGGCTATAGCAGCAATAGGAAACTAGCATATTCCCTCACATGCTGTGATTATAACTAAATTATAGGTATTTCCAAGTTTTTTAAATGTAGCCTTGTTCCGTAATGTAACAGTGACATTCACCAAAAAGTGATTCATAAAAGTGAATGAAAAGCAGTCTCTGAACTAATACACGTCTGCAGGACAGTGACCTTAGCTCCCATTTGCCAGCCTTGTATGAACTAATTTATGGTACAGAAGCACCTGTGCAGCAGACCAGATTGAGCTAATTAAGTAACCAAAGATGGAAAGAGTTTGTTCTTGCCTTGGATGTGGTGAGTTCAGAACATGGAGGGGGATGTTAAGCCGAGGCTCACAACTTACTGGAAACCACATGACTGAGGGTTCCAAGTACCTGATGTGGATCAGCCTTGGCAAGGCCAACTCTGAGATCTGTGGTTCTGTCTGGGAGTCATGAGGAAGCTTTGTGGCCTTGAACTGAAAGAACTGGAACAGTATTCTCTTTGCAGTTCAAAGTCCCCAGTCATTTTAATTCATCCTTCCCCAATTCCAACTTCTTAAAACTCTGGCTTCTCCTTTCTCCCCTCTTCCTTCTGAATCTGCAAGCACTCTTTCACCGCCACCCCCCAGTTTTGTGCAACAGTGATAAATACATCCACAATGGGGCAAAACTTAGAACTGGGGTCCCCTTCCTGCCACTGCCCCTTACATTTGAATAAGTGCTGCTTTAGTTGCTGGGTTTTTACCTTTCCGTCTGCATATCTTCTTTGAATCAAGGAAAACTCTTATAAGCAAGGTCTATGTCATCTGTGATTTTTCTTTCTTAATGTGTTTAAGGCAGGGATCAGCAAACTATGACCTGTAGGCCCAATCTGGCTTGCTGCCTATTTTCATAAGGTCCATGAGCTAAAAATGGCTTTTACATGTTTTAATAGTGAGGCAAAAATTAAAAGAAAAATATTTCATGACATGAGAACATTGTAAAAAACATTCAAGGTCCACAAATAAAGTTTTCTTGGGACACAGTACTTTCATTCATTTACATATTGTCTATGGCTGCTCTTATCTATGACGGCATAGACCAAATGGCCTGCAACGCCTAAAATATTGACTATCTGTCCTTTTTTGTTGACACCTGGTTAAGGGATATGACCTAATGAAATATATAGAAAATAGCATTAAATGATGAATTTGACTAAAAATAAGGGTCAGGCCTTGAAGTTTAAAGAAATTAGATCACACTGGGTGTTATATGGAAACCAACTTGACAATAAACTATTTAATAAAAAAAGAAAGAAAGAAAGAAATTAGATCAGATAAATGGCAAACCAGGAGGCTATACTTTAATTTATTCAGATTCGTACCAACTAGGCATGTGACTGGCTGCATGTAATAGAAATCCAATATAGTGGTGGAACAAGAAGAAGATTGATTTATCTCCCCTAACAGGAAGTCTGGAGGTTGATTGTCCTTGGGTGAGGCTATGAGTTATTAATGATTTTAGCATCTTGGATTCCCTCAATCTTTCTGCTTTTAACCCAATGCATGACTTTTAGCCTCATGATTGTGATGCCTGCTATACTTTCTGTCTTTGTGGCAAAATTCTACCAATTCCAACTAGCTTGGCTTAAAAGTATATCTCTACTCTTTAATTACAATAAGATTTGGATTATATGTGGTCCTGGAGCCAAGAACTGTGGTTGCAGAGTCCATGGAAGTGTTGACAGAGCCAGGACCCAGAGTGGAAAGCACAGGAGATGAGGTAGGGGTGGTGAGGATATGATCAGAGCAATGGAAGCCACTTAATTCATATCTCATATACCATGAGCCAGTGTTCCCATGAGTGTGCATCAAAATCCCCAGAAATGCATTCTCAAGCCCAGAAGGTTGGGCTCAGCCTCTGGAGTTTCCAATTCAAGAGCACTGGGCTGGGCCCAGAATCTGCTTTGCAGACAAGTCCCATGGTAATGAATGGTGTTTACAGAGAGAAGACATAACTCTGATATTGATGGTCTTGGGAGCACCTTACTCCACACCTAGAGAGGATCACTGAAACTCTAATGGAGGGCAAGACAAGAAGCTTTCATCTCAATGAGGTCATTCAGTTGCCCTGCTGGTTCCTCCTCGGGCACAACCATGCTAGGGAACTGTGTGTGTACCAAACCTCCAGGATCTTGTCAAAGGCAGATTATGATTCAGAAGGCAGAGAAGGAGTCAGAGATGCTGCATTCTAATGAGCTTCCAGGTGAGAATGCTGGTCTGGGGATCACATGTTGAAGGACAAGCCTGCAGGGGTCTTCCTTGGTTGGCAGTCTCCCTCCTCTTCTGCAGCCTGTATTGCAGCAGGGCCACTGTGTTTCCAACCCAAGCTGCCTCCCACTCTGCTAGAGGCAGTAATGCCCAAATATTCTGGGGTAGGGTCCACACATTTCTCAATTCTACTGAGCCTGGGGGACTAACTCATTTGAATGATGTTCTCAACTGCTTGGAAAGATGATGAGCCATTTTCTGGGAATTAGGAAGCCAAATATTTTTTTCAATCATTATTTCCCCCCAGATTGCTTCATTCCCAATGAAATAAGAACTTTTAGATTACAAGATAAAATGTGAAAATAATGTCCAAGCCCAACACTACAGGAAAAAGGGCAGAAAGTGCATACACTGTGAGAAAATAGAGAGTTACAGAGTGTTTCTGTGGCATATCTCAAGTTCTGAATTTACTTTATTTTCAGCTGTGTGTATTTATCTGCTTGCCATAAAACCAGCTGGAGTTTTAAATTTACACTATGAATAATGCTTCCAGAACTCTCCCATGCCTCTGTTGGCTCTAAGGTTTGTCAGTGACCAGCTGATCACCAGAAGTGACCATAAAAGCAACAACCAGTTCCAAGGAAAATCATTCTTCTGTGGAATAAGACAAGGAAGGGTGTCATGGTCCCTCCTTTCCCAGAGAGCCCTTTAAGAGACTCTGGAAAGCTGGATCTTACTAAATGTCTCAGAAGTCCCTTCTGAAGAAGAAACCCTGATGAGAAGTTTTTGCCCATGCTTCTCTGGAATCTGGCTTCAGAATTATTCACAGTTCGGAAAGTATTTCTCAAGGATTTGGGTGTGGACTGAATGCTTCCCCATGTCCCCGTGGGTGAGCTAGCTCTGGATGCAGGTAAGCAGGATCTGAAGCTCCTTCAGTGGGGCTCCACTCCTTTTTCTCTCTGCCAAAAGCTTGATGAAGCCTAAAACACCTGAAGGCCTGTGGATAGAAGTGGAATTTCTGAGTGACAGACTCAAATGTAGGCAACCTTGACCCCAGAGTAAAGCTCCATCCTTACAGCTGCTCTCTCAGATTCCTTTACTCCCCAAAAGGCCTGTGTTCCCAAGTTCAAGATGTTCCCGGTCAAATCACCAGAAGTTGTCAAACCATCCTGCAGGACTACAGCCACCAAAGGTGTGCAGTAGCTAGTCTGCAACTCTGATTGACCAGATATTGATGGAAATAAGCTATCTAACTAGTATCTAGGAGTTACTAAAAGAATTCATGTCTGTATCACTCAATAACAATCTGACTAGATAATGGGAGGGTTCAAATATTGGTTGTTCCCATCACTAAATTTTGGGAAGATTTATTGCATAAAAGTAGATAGTGGATTGATTGTATTGGACACGGCATAGCTATGCTTTTGCTACAATGGCAGTGTTGAGTAGTTATAACAGAGACAAAAGGACCAGCAAAGTCTGAAAGATTTACTAGCTGGTCTTTTACAGAGCAAGTTTGTCTTCCACAAAATTCTTCCCATACCTGGGTCTTAACTTCTGCTCTGATTGTCTTGCCTGCCACAACTCAAAGCAAGAAATCACAAGATGTAGCAACTAAATAGTAAATTGGTAGTTATGTTGCAAGTGAGTTAGGATAGGGCTCTACTACATAGCCTGGTTGAATCCCTGTGGTAGAAATCTGTTCACTTCTGAAAACAATGTTTGGGGAGGCATGTGTGCTGAGCTCTGGGGTGCAAAACCTAAGTTCTTCCTAAGTCCGCAAGGGTAGTTCTCCCATGATGCTGATAAAAACACTTTCATTAAATGCTTCAAAAGCAGTGAGCTAAGAGTGACTCAAAATACATTATATTTTGCATGAGACTTTAAAAACTGGGTGGCATATTATTGACAAATTGCTTTCAAAGTCACTAGCTTTCAATTGCCAAAGAGTAATTTTGCCTTCCTTATAAAGAATTAGAGGGGCGTAAAGGTGGTTAGGTTGGTCAAGCATCCGACTTTGGCTGAGGTCATGATCTCACAGTTCATGAGTTCAAGTGCCGCATTGGGCTCTGTGCTGACAGCTCAGAGCCTGGAGCCTGCTTCAGATTCTCTCTCTGGCTCTGCCCCTTTCCCACTTGTGCTCTGTCTATCTCTCTCTCTCTCGAGAATAAATAAACATTAAAAGAAAAGAAAAAAATTGGAACCTGTTACTTATGAAGCACATGTTTGGTGTCAAAAATATAGAGAAAAGTGAAAAAAACATTTGTTATGCTTCACACAGACCATTTTATTAATACATATACATATAAAATATTTACAATTTGTAGTTTTTTCTAAATCAGATCATCTATTTCCATAACTTCCTATCCAATGGATATATCCATTATAAGTCATTAACTGTACTTTTTTTAAAATTTTTTTAATGTTTTATTTATTTCTGAGAGATAGAGACAGCGTGAGCAGGGGAGGGTCAGAGAGAGAAGGAGATACAGAATGTGAAGCAGGCTCCAGGCTCCGAGCTAGTTGTCAGCACAGACCCCAACGTGGGGCTTGAACCCACGAACCGTGAGATCATGACCTGAGCCGAAGTCGGTCCCTTAACCGACTGAGCCACCCAGGCGCCCCAGTCATTAACTGTACTTTGTGTGTTAATGAAATATTCAGTTTTCTAATTTTCAAAAAAGATTATCAGTTAGTTTTATGACAGATTAGTATTTTGTTGGTGGATTTCTTATATTTAATGCATTTAAATTATATAGTAAAACATAATTTTGTTACATAGCATTAAAAATATATAAGTCCTCTTTTCTTAATTTCATAAGTAAGGTATGTTCTCCACACATGCTTCACTTTTAAGCCTCTCATCCTGCATGTAGCTAAGCCAAGAACGTATCCCCCAGGAAATGTTTGCCAGACGTCAAAGCATATTTGACGTTTTTCAAATAACGTTTTTGGATTTCTTGGCTCCCTTGTGAAGAGTATCTTCAAGGACAGAGCATTCCTTTCAAATATGTATTATGTTTTCAATAAAAACATAATCTGCTGTGAATAAATATTACATTAAAAAATAAAGGGAGAGTCTAAAATGGCATACATACACCTTGACAAAACATAGTTCTGGAGATCTCTATTTGACTAGCTGAGATACTTCTATATATATATATATATTTTTTTTAACTCAGTGGTTCTTAATTCAGGGGTTCCATAAATTTAATGAAAAAAATTGCATCCTTATTTTTGTTACTCTCTTCCTGAAACTTAGCATATCCTTTCATTCTTGGGGGGGGGNCGACACTGAAATCATAGATACTTCACACTACACCATGGTTATTATTACACATCTCTCAACATCTTATTTGCAGTGATCACCACTTTGAGATTATGGTATTGATGTGATGCACCATAAAGGTCTTGCAATTTTAAAATCCATAAAGAAGCATGTATATTTAATTCCACATATTTATATGATTCTTTTTGATATTCTTCTAACTGTATTTTAATATGATTGGGACCTTTGGTAATTCTATGTATCACTCCCATAAAAAAATAACTCAAAGTGGATAAGAGAGCTAAATGTAAGAACTAAACTAGAAAAACAGGATAAAACACAGGTGTAAATCTGATTCATAACTAAAGGATGACTTTTCATTTATTTAGGTCTTAGCCTTTTTTTTCCCCAACGTTTTGTCGTTTTCAGAGTAGCATTGACACCTCAAGAAGTCGGGTTTGAACTACATGGGTCCACCTATATGGGGCTTTAGTGCAATACTGTGAATGTATTTTCCTTATGATTTTGTTAATAATTTTTTTCCTCCGTCTTACTTTATTGTGGGAATACATTATATATTACAGGTAACATACAAAATATGAGTTGATCAACTATTTGTTACCAGTAAGGCTTATCTTCAACAGTAGTATTAATAAGTATTAACATATTAGCAGTTAAGGCTTTGGGAAGTCAAAAGTTAGATGCAAATTTTTGGCTGTGTGATGGGGGGCAGTGGCAGACCTAACCCCTGCATTGTTCAAGGATCAACAATATACATTTTGCACTTCTTTTGCTAACTGTATTCCTAAGTATTTTATTCTCTTTGATGGTATTGTAAATAGAATTGATTTATTGATTTTGTTTTCAGTTTGCACATTGTTACTATATAGTAATACAATTGATATTGTATCCTGCAACTCCTAAACTCATTTATTAGTGCTTACAGTTTTTAAATATTTTCTTTAGGACTTTCTATGTATAAATAAGATAATGTCATTAATGAATAGAGATAATATTATTCTTTCTTTTTCTGATCTGGATGCCTTTTATTTCATTTCCAGCCTTAACTGCAATAGCAGTGGCAAGAGCGGGTATCTTTGTCTTATTTCTGATCTTAGGGGGAAAGTTTTCAGTCTTTGATGATTAAGTATGATATCTGCTGTGGGATTTTTTGTAGATGCAACATAATTTCACTAACAAAAAAATGAGCCAATAAAGGATTGTCCATTTTTACCTTGTTTCTTGAAGAAAGCCTGGGTAAGAGCCAAAATTTAGTAAAATATTTGCTCTGCTATACTGACATGCTATTGTTTATTGAATAACATTTGCTCATCAGGCATTTATTTTCCAAGCTTAGACTCATATATTGCTGCTTAGCCACAGAGCCTTAATTTTTATGTCTGTATTTTAGTATTGTTGTGGCTTATAAATTTATGTTTTTATCTTTATAATTTCTTTCTTCCTAATATCTAAATTATTATAATTAACCTCAAGGTTAAAAATAAGATTGATGTGTTTATTAGTCAAGTACTAATAATGGTTATATAATTTTAAAACTCCTAGTTTTCAATTTTTTTAATGTTTTTATTTATTTTTGACAGGGGGAGCACAAGTGAGTAAGGGTTGGAGTCACAGAATCCAAAGCAGGCCCCAAGTTCTGATTTGTCGGCACAGAGCCTGACACGGGACTCAAACCAATGAACTGTGAGATCATGACTTGAGCTGACCGAACTACTCAGGCCACCCTTAACACTCTTATTAATGTTCCCCTTATAAATTCTGATTGCAGTTTTGACAACCATTACGTTGAAAACAATTGTGAAACAGCATCCTTTGAACCTAAGAAAGGAACACTCATGGCTCCCTTCAGGTCACATTATCTGACTGTCTATATATAGCAGCACCATCTAATAGAAATTTTGCTAAAGATCAGATATTCTCTCTATGTACTGCCCAATCTGGTAGTCACTAGCCCATGGTCCACTTGATATGGGACTAGTGAAACTGAAGAAATAAATTTTTAACTTTAATTTTAATGAGTTTAAGTTAACTAACCAGAGGCGATTAGTGCCTATCATATTGGATGGTGTATGCAATTTTTATCTGCCTTGTCCCCAGTTCCTCCCACATCAATTTCCATCAAAAGGGCCTGGAACTTTCATTACCAGCAACAATTAGTAGTCAGTCATGTATCTCCAGAGTCTTGATATTCTTAACACCTAGACTTGTGTTCGCTAGCAGGTGGTTTTTCAGTAAGTGATCATGTTGGAACTAGAAAGTTATTTTCAAGTTTTTTAAGAAAAAATCTGCCTCTCCCTCTTGAAAAAGATCTTTGGCTAAGGTATGTCTGGGGTAACACATTGCTCTTGGGCCCCCTCCTGCATCTGGACTCCTCTCCACTTCTGTTCTAACAACATTCACTAGTAGTAACAGCTGTACTTGTTGAATAGTTGCTATGTTACAAGGAAGGTAACACTCCCTGTGCGTAAATTTTCTAATTTCCATGACATCCCTGTAAATTAGAGGTTATATCTCCAGTTGTGGGGGAGAAAACCAGAGATTTAAGTAACTTAAACAAATTCCAACAATAAGTTGCAAAATCAGGGTTCTGATGTACTGCACATTCTAATGCATTCATCCTTAAATGAGCTGGAGAATCTTAGTTTCACCACTGACTAGCTATGTGGCCTTGGGAAGTCACTTATTCCCCTGACCTTCAGTTTCCACATCTGGAAAATGAGGCATTGATAACGGACGTCTCCAGCCAGATGAGGAGTAAGCCTAAGGCTTATTAGGAGCCCTCTTGGTGCACTGGGGTGTGGGGCATGCTTCCTGGGCTATCTTCAATTCCTTCCTTATTCCTCCTGGCCCACGAACTTATTTTTGTCCTTGATTTTTTCACAATTGCTTATTGTTATTATTGGTAAAAATGCTCAGCTGAACTGCGTTTCACCCAATAGACATTTAGTGAGTCTCTGCTAAGGTCAGGAGCCATGCAGGGTGTTGAACACAATCAGTGGCTGAATTTAAATTGTAGAAACCCAAGTATACCTTTTCTAGCTAAAATTTGTTGAGAGTTTACCATGGTTCAGCCATTCTGACTGGTTTACATGCATAACTCATTCAATCCTCAGAATAACACATTGAAGGGATGACTATTAGTATTCCTCATCATACAGTTGAGGAAATGGAGGCACAGAGAGGCTGGACTACTTGCTAAATATGACACAACTTATAAATTATGGAGCTGGGACTCAAATACAGCCATGGTGGCTACACAGCTCACACCCTTACCCTGAGGCTCTGAGGTCCCCAATCTTGCATTTGCAGGTAACCATGAGAAAGTCACACTGGAGTGGGGGCACAGAGGAACATCTATAACAGGTGCTCAAAAAATTCCTGAGTACTGTCAGCAAACAAAACATGCTGTAAGTGGATGGGGATACAAAGATGTGTAAGAGCTATGCTCCACTCCTAAGAAACTAGATTATAAATCTAGCAAAGAGCATGATTAAAAGCAGATGATTCTTTATAAGGCAGGGAAGGTGTGGTAAGTGGTAAATTGCCAATAGAAAGTCCTATGAACTTCACAGAGAGATCAGTTCTGGTTTGGTTACTCAGAAACACTTGTGATGGGGGCAGTGTGTCACCTGTGTCTTAAAAGAAGGGTCAGATTTCAGTAGATGGAGAAGAGACAAAGATAAGAGGATTCCTGGTAGACAAAAAGACAAGAGCCATGGATTGGAGATTAGACAGGATGAGGCACTTCTATGATAGTCAGTCGGAGTTCCTCTTCCTAGAACCTTTAGCATCCATGAGAACCACTGAACTCAACAAAAGAGTGGGTTGTAAAGAGATAGGTAAAGGCCATGGGCAGAATTGTGAGGACTGACCACCCTCCTGGGGCAGGAAGGGTAAAGGAGCCACTCTTCTGGCAGGCACAGGAGAGGAGAAGCAGGAGGGAAGGTGTCTCAGAAATCATGGGAGAGGGAGACTTAAAAACAGCCAGGGCTCAGGAGCGTAAACAACATAGAGACATCAAGAAAAAGTGAAGAGGGAAAATAAGTTTTTGGCTTCTGTATTTAGGAGATGATGGGTATTCTTCAAGGGAGCTATTCCAATGAGACAGTAAAATGGGCCTGGGCTAATGAGACCTCAGTGAGGATGGCAGGGTCAGGGATCAGCAGAGCAGAGGGAACTGAGTGAGTCATCCCCATGGAGACATAGGCAGTGGTCCATCCCCTTGCACAGGAGGTACAGAGAGGAAGGGCAGAAGTTTAAAACGTGAACAAAAGCCTCAAAGTGATGGCTCGAGGACACTTGAATAGGACTCCCCGCTGGAGATGGCTGTGGTGAATCAGCTAGAACCCGTCCAAGAAGGGAACCAGCCTGCTTAGTGACAGGGCCTGATCCTTGTACATCCCTCAGTTCCAATGAGGGCTGGTGGGCTTGAAAATCTTAGTAAAGTTTGAGCAAAGTATGTAACTGATCCTGTTCCTTCACTAGCCTCATGCACCCAGGCAGTTGCTGCCACTTTCTGAGATCTTTCAGCTGTGACCTCCGCAGCTGTGACCACCCCGTTGGAAAAGGCCAAAGGGGTCTGCCCAGATGTGAAGGCCCCACTCCCAGTATGGGCCGTCCCTGAGGCCGCCCTACTCCAGCTCAGGCAGGGGGAGGGAGGACGCTGTGCTGGTGCATTCAGACACCAGGCTCAGCCCAGGCAGCCAGTGGGATGTCAGGCCAGCACCTGCCTGCTCTCAGTAGGAGACAACCCAACTCTCCAAATCTGCTGGTGTTTTCTTCTTCCCAGAGGAGCAGAGGAGTGGATCCTGGGACCTTCAGACCTCAGTCTCCAAGCTGTGCTCCCCAACCCAGCTTTCAGAAGGCACTGCTTGTGGGAGCTCTCTTGTGTCAGGGAGTGTAGGGAAGGACCACTTTACCTCATCCCTTTCACACTGGGAGTATCCATGCCTCACCCCCTCAGGTCACTATGGGTCAGTGGAGTCTGAGAGTGGGGGTGGGCAGGTGCTTGCCTTTGCTAATGAAGACACCACACTGCCCTGCTCTCTTACAAGGTCTGGGCTCTGCCGGATCCAAGAGGCAAGATACCCATCTAAGCGATGCAATTCGCTTGGGGCTTCCTGGGAGCCAAGTTTCCTGCCCCAGGGCGAGGCCCGCTCGTTCCTCACACTCTTAACACTTTTTGGCCCAAGTTTAGAGAGCTCCAACTTTGGGGGCTTTGTTTAGAGTTCAACAGCGCCGCCCCCTGGTGTTTTGTTGTGAGTGACCGTAGCGGAGATGGCACAGGGTTAAAAAAAAAAAAAAAAAAAAAAAAAAAAGTTTGTCCTGCCTTTTGTTT
>NW_027532855.1:1418213-1435556 GCF_008692635.1 Crocuta crocuta
AAGTTTGTCACTCCGTTAGTTTTGGAACCACCCCCCGGCATTCTTGGTAAGTGAATAAGCGGAAAAGGTCGCGAAAGTGACAGATTCTCATCTCTTCCTCGCTGCTCTCCCCACCCTGTCCGTCCGCACAACCGCTCTTCTGCAACGCAAGTGACATTTATATGCACCTTTATGTCACTCCGACCTCTCAGCCAAGTGCAAAAACCCTTAACAGTCCCGAGTGGGATCGGCTTGGAGATCGCAGAGCCTTCCCACGAGGGCCCTCGTGTGCCCCTTTTGGGGTGCGACACGGACTATCCCTCTGTGAAGCCGGACTAAAACAGGCCAAGCAGGCTAGCGCGCTCCCCAACTCGCCCACCCCTACAGAGCTCTGTAGGAATTCGCGGACGCTGCTTCCGAAGGGTGACAAGACCTTGGAGCCCTGACAGTATCCTTGCGACTTTCCCACGCGACGAGATGAGATCCAGCCGGACAGCTCGCGCTCAGGCACCCGGGGGTTCTGGCTTGTGCGCGGGGGGGCGCTGATGTTAGGCCAGTCTTCCCCCTCTGCCCATCCTCGCGCCAGCCACACCCTCTGTCCGCTGGGGTGGTGCGCACCCGTCTCCTGCGCTAGGCGCCCCGGGCAGGGTCCAGCTCTCTTCTAGCGATTGTTTCTTCAGAGAAGTCCAAGCTCTTGGTAGCTCCTCCCCAGATCCCCTTCTTGGCGGGCACCTCCCTCTAAGAGCCCGACAGGTTCTGGGCTCTACTCCCCCCCACCCCTCGTTCAAAACCCTCCTCCTCTGTCTCCATTTCCCAGGGTTCTGCAATCCAGACTTCCCTTGATACCGGTGGTAACAATACATTTATAAGAAAAAGAAACAGGACCAAGAGATTAGGAGGGGCTGCGGATTAAGACCCGTTTAGGACTGCAAGCCTGAGGGCCCTAGTGGCAGGGGCGGACACTTGTGTAACTGACAGAGGTGCTGTCTTCCCGCGGCGCCTGCGCCTAGCGGTCTAGCCCAGGGACCTCCCAGCGCCCCGGCCGGGTTTACTCATCCCCGAGAGGTGATCCCAGGCGCGAGGGCGGGCACAAGGCGTCCGGAGAACCCAGTAATCCGAGAATGCAGCATCAGCCCTTCCCACCAGGCACTTCCTTCCTTTTCCCGAACGTTCAGGAGGGAGGGCCGCGCACTTATAAACCCGGGCCCTAGCCCGCCGGCATGTCAGAGGCCGCCTCTGCAGGGCTGCGCGCCGCGGCTGGGCGCGTCTGGGCTGGAACCAACGCAAGCGGCTGTCGCCAGCGGCGCCCTGCGCCTCTGAGCCCCTATCGGGCTTGGGCCCCGTCGCGGCGCTTGCGCTCTCCCAGGCGCCTGCACGCGGCGTGCCGGGACAGCATGCTCCGAGTACTGCTCCTCGGCGTTCTGGCCCCCGCTGGCCTGGGGCTCCCCGCGCCCCCAGGGCCGCAGCCACGCGGCAGCCAGTGCGTGGAGCACGACTGCTTCGCGCTCTTCTCGGGCCCTGCCACCTTCTTCGCCGCCAGCCAGGCCTGCGAGCAGCTGGGGGGCCACCTGATGACCGTGCGCTCTTCAGTGGCGGCTGATGTCATTTCCCTGCTACTGAGCGGCGACAGCGGCGACAGCCCGCGCCTCTGGATCGGCCTGCAACTCCAGCACGGCTGCGACGACCCCGGGCGACTCGGGCCCTTGCGCGGCTTCCAGTGGGTTACCGGCGACAACCGCACCAGCTACAGCAGGTGGGCGCGGCTCCAGGTCGACGGGACGACTCTCTGCGGTCCCCTGTGCGTCGCTGTCTCCGAAGCCGGGGCCCTAGCATCCGGCGAGCCGGCCTGGGAGGAGCAGCAGTGTGACGCGGAGGCCGATGGTTTCCTCTGCGAGTTCCACTTCGCAGCCTCCTGCAGGCCCCTACTCGTGGACTCTGGCTCGGTGGCGGCCCCCGGCGTAGCGATCACCTACAGCACCCCGTTCCGGGCCCTTGGCGCGGACTTCCAGGCGCTGCCGGTGGGTAGCTCCGCTGCTGTAGAGCCCTTCGGGGTGGAGCTGGAGTGCGCGGCGCCGGGGGGAGAGTCCGAGGCGCGCTGGGGCCGGGAAGCGCCTGGCGCCTGGGACTGCAGCGTGGAGAACGGCGGCTGCGAGCACACTTGCAACCGGAGCGCCGGGACTTCGCACTGCCTCTGCCCCGCTGACGCCGCCCTGCAGGCGGACGGGCGCTCCTGCGCTGCTGCGTCCGCGGAGCAGTCCTGCCACGACCTCTGCGAGCATTTCTGCGTTCCCAACCCAGACGTGCCTGGTTCCTACTTGTGCATGTGTGAGACCGGCTACCAGCTGGCTGCAGACCAGCACCGGTGCGAGGACGTGGACGACTGCATCCAGGTGCCCAGTCCCTGCCCACAGGAATGTGTTAATACGCAGGGCGCCTTCACCTGCCTCTGCTACCCGGGCTATGACATGGTGGACGGCGAATGCGTGGAGCCAGTGGACCCGTGCTTCGGGAGTAACTGCGAGTACCAGTGCCAGTCCGTGGGCCAGACTGACTATCGCTGCATCTGCGCGGAGGGCTTCGTACCCAGCCCTCAGGACCCGCACAGGTGCCAGATGTTCTGCAACCAGACTACATGCCCAGCTGACTGCGATCCCAACAACCCGGATTCCTGCCAGTGCCCGGATGGCTACATCCTGGACGATGGCTACATGTGCACGGACATCGATGAGTGCGAGAATGGAGACTGCCCCGATGAGTGCCGCAATCTCCCTGGCACTTACGAGTGCATCTGCGGGCCTGACTCGCTATTTGCCGGCCAGGTTGCCATTGACTGTGACCCCATCAAGCTGAACGGTGACAATGAGAGTGACAGTGACATCGGCTCTGGGGAGCCCCCGGTCAGCCCGACTCCTGGCGCCACCTCCACCCCCTCGCCGGTAGGGCCCCTGCATTCTGGAGTGCTCATCGGCATCTCCATCGCCAGCCTGTCTCTGGTTGTAGCTCTTTTGGCGCTTCTGTGCCACCTGCGCAAGAAGCAAGGCGCCATGCGGGCCGAGCTGGAGTACAAGTGTGGGTCCCCAGCCAAAGAGGTGGTGCTGCAGCAAGTGCGAACCGAGCAGACGCCTCAGAAACTCTGAGGGGCCGCCTCTCTGGCCCCGGGTGTTGGATTGGCCTTCCCCTCCCTCAGTGCCTCTCCCCTTTCCCCCAGCCTTACTCCTTGGCCACCTACCCCAAAGCACTTTAGCGGGCATAGGAACTGGAGAAGACCCTCCTGCCTCTTGCTGATTCTGCACACGGCTAGGGAGCGGCGGGGGGTGGGAGGGGGATGGGGCCCCACCCCCTCCACNCATGGGACAACTGGGCAGAGATGGCAACTTACAATGAAGATACAGACTATAGCGTGTCCAATGCCCTTGCCAAGGGACACAGGAGGGGTGAGAGTCATTGGCTGACAGTCTTTGGGGCAGACTGTGATCCTGTGGACTAGTGCGTGTAATCAAGGTGTCAATAATGACCAAGATATTTATTTTTTAAGTATTTAGGATGGTCTTGTTATTTTTTTATTTTGATTTTTAGTTTTTTGCTTTTGCATTTTTCCCTACCTGTATGTCTCCAGTACCCACTTTATATCCCTTCCTCCTTCCTCCCTCCCTTGCTTCCCCCTTCCCTTTTTGTATATTTATATACTTCCACTTTTCAAGTGGCAGTAAAACTATCTTGGTGGGTTTTTGGTTGGCTCACCTTGATGAAGCCAAGCCCCAGTTCCCTATTCATTTTCTCCCAATTTCCCCTTACCTGGCACTCAGCCAACCCACCTGTGGTCTCCCACCCTACTCTAGACCCTGCTTCTGCCCCTCTGCTTCTGTCTAGGCAAAACTCCTCCATGAAACAGAAACAAAAACACTACAAACAAGGATGGTTGAGAATCCATTTGCTCTTGAACCAGATTTGCTAATTTATCCTGAAATTTCAGACTTCCAGAACAATTCCATTTTAATGAAAGATGGGAGAGGCGCTCATTTAACTAATGTTTGCTGGACTGTCATAGAAATTCAAGCCAAGGAGTGTTTTTTGTTTGTTTGTTTGTTTGTTTTTAAAGTTTTATACAGTGAGCCTGGGTTTTATCGTTAACACTTTTCATTTGAACCAAAAGATCTTCATTGCTTCTTATGCCATTTCTTTTTCCCATTACTATAATTGTTGTTGTTACCAGTTATTTTTGACAATGTTGGAAATGCTCTCGTGATAGCTCTAGATTGAGACGGGAATGAAGGATCTCCCAGGAGACAGCTTAAGAAAGTTATGAGCTGCACAGTTCATGCCAGTTACCATTTTGAGTCTTATTCTTCTAGTAATTTGTGCTCCAAAATAAAACCAGTTCTGCTGGTTTGGGGGGTGGGATTCAGGAGCTTGGGAATAAAACATGGAAGATGCTCAATTAGAACTTCACCTTGATCAGGCCCTTAAGAATTTCTCCAAGTTCCTAGAAGCCTTCTCACCCTGGCCACTTAGAACACGGTCACTGGATGAGAAGTGGGAGCTGCCTGCCCGTGGTAGCTGGTTAGAAATGCAGAAACTTGGACTGCATGAGAATCTATATTTTAACAAGATCTGCAGGGGTCTGCCCAGTATAGCTTGAGAAGAACTGTTTTAGACAGCTTCCAACTTTCTGGAATAGATTAAATATGGATCAGTAATAAGTAGCAGGCCAAGTCAGGTCCTATGTTCTCAAGAAACTGAGGAATTTTCCACTTATAGCTTTGCTTTCTGATAGAAAAGACTAGGTACACACCTTTAGATATTGCTACACAGGGTTGTTGGTTCAACTAAGCTAGGAATGAAATCGTGTTTCACTGTATGGGGAAAATGTATCATACGAGTGTATCTTTTGTAATGCAAAGGTTTTCCTCTATTTTGTAAACTCGGCACATTTGTACATAGTTATTTATTTATTGGAGACAAACTAGAACACAGGCAAAACTCTTGCTTATGACATCACATGTAGAAAATAAACAAATAACAGGGTGCTCTTGGGTTTTGTTTCTGTTCACCTAGCTTTCACCAACCCCCTCATTTTATGTCTTTGAACAGGGCTCACAAACAATGCAAATGCCATGACATGCATTTAAAGGCTGCTCTATACCCCATCACTAACTCCATATCCTCATGTCACCATCTCTGACTTTAAAGGTCTTTCCAGAGGAGATTGTTTTCATTGTAGGAGGACTTCTTGTTATGTCTGTGTGCACAAATATTTATGCTTCTCTCTGTAACCATAACAACATACACAGGACTTGAGTCTATGTGTTTTGAAACACATTATAGGATTATTTGTGGGGATGAGTTAAAGAAACAGTTCTTCTTGGGGCATTTCTAGAATCCCAGCTGTGTGTCCTTCCTATGAATGGTTTGGCATTATCTGCCCTCTGAGATATCCAAACACAACACTCATGAGGGGTCTCAGTCTGTGACTCAAATTCACAATCATTTCCACATACCAAGGTCTCATGCAGTATTAAATCATTCTTATTTCTATTAGAGATTAGAAATACTGTCTTTTTAAGACAAACATTTCCTGGTCCCCTTTTCCTCAGATGATGGCACTGACTGAATTTTATATGCAGTGCTCTGAAAATTTTCATAAGCAGACATTGGAAGCGAATGGAGTTTGACCAAATATTCACATATATTTATACATCTGGATAATGCTGAATTTTCTATCTCTCATCTGAATAGTTACTGTTGTGACAATGAAGTTGGAGATTTCAACATCCATCTTGGATGAGGCTGACAGCTTCAGGGTGTGGCTACTACGCACGGTGTCCCTCCACCTCCACCCCCGCCAAGATAACACATCTGAACAATGCTGCCTGCCCTTGTTTGGTAGGCTAGCAGAAAACCAAATTCAGTAGGAGGCACATATGAAGGAAAAACTTGATTTGTGCAGGCAAAGCCGGTACACATGAATTGTGCTGGGGTTCCAGAGGAGAGAGTGATACCTTACAAATTTGTTCTTAGACTTCCATTTTTCAAAAGGGTCTCTTTCCAAGTAGCCAGCAAATTTACTTAATAGGGCTTATTGCTTTAGTGTTTCCTCCTCTAAAGGAGAGGGATTTTCTTAAGGAATATAAGAACACCAAAATGCACTTTTAAGAGTCAGAGCCAAAAACCCTTACTGGGGCATCTTGGACCCCAGGACACTTATAAGGAGGGGTCCCAGTTCCTCCCTATCCTCCCCAGTTCCTGTCCAATAGGAGATCAGCATCCCTGCTTATAGTACTCATCTGAACTCAAGATTCTCAAAACAACTAGGAAACCACAGCCTCACTCTGAGAAAGATGCTAAGGTCATAAACAAATCAGTCAGCTATAAGAACCATCCCCCAGCATTTAGAATCAGAGTAAACCTTATGAAACAGGGATTGTGGGTCAATGTCCATGGTCCCACTCTGTGTTCTCGTTATTGGATATCCAGGTCTGAGGGAGAATTCCAAATCTCAGCAAGGGGCACATGGTTGCTGATAATCTTCCACAGCTTGCAGGACCTGGGGAAGAAGACCAATGTCATACTTCTGGATAAATCAGAATTTGATTTTATGAGCTAAATCGCATTTGTCCTCTCCTTAGATCTAGCCCTTTTTGTTGGACTACTTCAGCAAATATTTGTTGAGCATGTACTCTATGCCTGATTTGGTGATTGGCACGGTAACAAGTCTCTGCCTTAAGTTTACACTCCCACGGGAGAGACACATATAAAACATATTATTGCTCCCAAACTGTATTTAACTTAGAGACAGTAGTATGAGCTGGGGAGGAGAAGTTCAGCACAACAGGGCAGTGGGATTTAGGTGCAGGAGTAAAGAAGTTGTCTTTGATGAGCTGACCCTTAACACTAGATGTGAAGGAGGAGCAGGAGGTTGGGCAAATGGAGAGTGGAGAAGAAAGCAGCCTGTGTGAAGGAACAGCATGTGCAAAGGCCCTGTGCAGGGAAAAAAGTCTTAGCAGAGCAGGGCATGTAGCATGGTGAACAAGGGGAAAGGTTACTAAAATGGAGCTGAAGAGGTAGAATGGAGATGTAAGGGAGGAGGAGGATGGGGAGAGAGGGCCTTAGGTCAGCTTACAGACAGGGAATTCTATCCCAGAAGCAAGTATATCACTCAAGGTTTGTTTTTCTTTTTTAAGTTTATTTACTTATTTTGAGAGCAGGAGAGAGAGAGAGAGAGAGAGAAAGCATGAGTGGAGGAGGAGCAGAGAGAGGGGGAGAGTTCAAAATGCTATCGGCGCAGAGCCCAACGCAGGGCTGGACCCCATGAATCATGAGACATAACCTGAGCCAAAACCAAAAGCCAAATGCTTAACTGACTGAGCCACCCAGGCATGTCATGTCACTTGAATTTTATTAAGAGCACACTGGTATTCAATTTCTGTACTAAAATTGGTTGGGACAATAATAGCCACTTGTAGACTTACTTACATGCCCGCATAAGCACACACCTGCACAGTTTCCCTTATAAGCATCCAGCAGGCCAAACACGGGGTATGGGTGTCATATACACCTGGGTTTGAATCCCAACCTGACACATGGTGGTCACATGACCATGGATGCCATGAAACCCATATAAGGTGGTAAAATGGGGTACTAGCCACTCCACAGGATTTCCATGAGCATTAGATGAAGTGAGTTAGCCCAGGTTCTGACACACAGCAGGTGCCCAATAAATGTTTGTATATGTGCCAATAAATTAGTAGATGCATAAGTGGATTAAAAATGATTGTGTTGAGATCTCAAATGTCTTGAGAGCAAATTCAAGGTGGTGCAGAGTGGAAAGTACTCTTTCTGGGCAAGGTGCAGTCACTTGGAAGGGTTGCCGCCCTCTCCAGGGAAGCAACATGGTGGGAAGTGGGAGTTCCTTAAGGGGGGAGATGTTTGCACGAGGTGAGAAGCAGCCCCTTGGGAGCTATAAAATCCTGCTTCCAAGTTCTATTCTCCCTACTCACAAAGCCCATCGAAGTGTAGGGGCACAGACATCCCCTCCGTTGCACTCCTGGGGAGGCCACAGAGGAGGAACACACCCCAAATCTTGCTTTCTCAGAGCCTGAAAGAGAAAAGTGGCTCTGCCCCAGGCAGCCCCTGGAGCTGTGAGAAAGACAGTACTACCCACACCTTTATGCTCAATTGCCACAGGAGACCCTCAAGTGTAGCAACACCAAAGAGGAGGGACTTGCAAAAGAGAAAGGAATCATGAGTTGAAAGTGATAGACCAGATGTCCACAGGTCCTTGAAGGGTGAGTCTGGGCAAATCTCTTAACTCTGTCAACCATCTGCCCCACTGGGGCACTGCAAGGGGGCTGGTGGGTGTGGACACCTAAACAAAGTCTTCGCTGATTCCTCTCCCTGACTGAGTTCCCCGGGGCCAGCACCTATGGGAGACCTTAGACTCAGAAACACTGACAGCTGCCACCTGCGTCTGAGGGAAGAAGGTCTCATCCACCCAAGTGAGAGGACTTTAGGAACTCTCCATCAGGAAAATACGTGCATGTTTGCTCATCTTTGTCTTTCTCTGTGGGCAGAAAGAGGAGCCTAAGCTCCTATGGACCTACATGGTATTTGATCACTGATTAGGGGGGCACAAGAATTAAAATCTGGGGGCCTAGAAAGTTCTGGTCTTTAAGACCACAGGTCCCAGCAAGAGCAGGCTAGGCCCAAATGGTGACCAGTGCATTTTATTTTACTCTTTTTTTTAAGGAAAAGAAAATCAGAATATAATTGACATACATTAAAATTCCCCCTTTTTGGTGACCAAATCTGTAAGTCCTGAAGAATATGCATATTCTGGGAAATACCACTATCATCAATACATAGATCATTCTGGTCACACCAGAGAGGTCGCTCAGGCCACTCCCCTTCACTGCCACTAGAGTTGTCTACACACACCAGATGAGGACTCTTTCCTCTCTGACACTCACTAACTATCCTTCCCTCGACCTCTTCAGGGTCTCCCCACACCAAGTATCCTGTGTTTTCATGATTAAATCACAAGGATGAACTTTTCTGAGCTTTGACCAGATAGCCCGATGTCCTAACCTTCAGCAAATAAGTTTCAGTGAAATCTGGCTCCTAGGTCTCCCGGCACCCTGCTCATTTGCCCCGTGCCCTGGACTTGTGCTCCCCAAATTTCTGGCAGCCCACCAGGAATGTGCAAAGGAAAAAAAGGCAAGATGGCAAATCTCATGCCACACAATTTCAGGGGTGGGGCTTGAGAGTACAGTAAAGAAGGTAGGAAGGTGTGTGTGCAAAGGGAAACCAGGGCACTGCTGCCTCCTTCCCCTTGTGCCAACCCTCTACTGTGTCACACTCCTTCCTGAGGCCCCTGGGTCTGCTATTCTGGGTGTGGACAGGGCCAGGTGACAGAAGAAGGGCCAAGTTCTCTTTGGGCTCCTGTTAATCTTGTGTTAAATAGGAGTTATTATTTCATATCTTCAGGGAAAACTAATGTTATAAAGAACATATGAGAGCACATTTTTCCTTATCATGGTCAAGACTTGGTGGGGGGTACTCAAGTTCATTTGAAAACGCATCCTCTGGCCTTCTTCATAAAATAATACAAGTAATGCCTGTCTCTTCCTTTCATTTTCAGAATGTGTGCCCGGATTCAGCACTATCTCTTTTTGTTTTGAGAGTCCTCCACAACCACCATGCCGACCCCCACCTTTTTTTTTTTTTTGGTCAGCAGGTTCAGATGTAGGCAAACAACCAATTTCCTCTCACAAAAGAAACAAAATATTTTTTTTAACATCAGATTCTAACAGAATCAAAATCCTTTTCAGCTTGTTTTGAAAGTGTTATTACGAAAGACAAAAGAACCCCGGGGATGCATTAGTTCAAAGTCACACCCACTGGAAACAGGGGAGCTGGCCACACAGAAAGGTTTCAGGGTCCAGTGACAAACACCGAGATGCCAAACTAGGGTCCCTGATGATAATGCCCCCCACATCCGGGCCATAAGCCAGATTTTTTTCTGACTTTCTGCCTGAAAAAAATCTTTTCTTTTTTTTTTTTTAAATGGAACATATGATTTTATCCTGAGATGAACCTTCTTCCCCTTCTGTATATTGGACATGTGGCAACTTCTCTCTTTTATCATTTTGGAATCTTCCTTCTGGCTTCTCACTGAGGCTGGCCCCGACTGCATATTCATGGGCTGTCGGACCCCAGCAGACCTTCCTTCAGCCACCCATCGAGGAAGAGGGGCTTTGCAACAGTATCCTGGATCCTCTCCTCTTCCTTCTGCCTCCCACCTCAATTCCATTTAATTCCTTGAGAACAGGGGCCCCTGACTCCCATGGACTATGGGGATCTTGAGCCTTGCACACCATCATGCCTGTAATGGGGGCATGCATTGTTAACGTTGTCTTGAGATAGTGATTGAATCCAAAAGTGACACTTCTGGGGATTGATTCTTTGCCAGAATGTGATTCCTGTCTTTCTTCAAACATTTTTGCCCTTCTCCTAAAGGTGGGGCTTCAGAAATCTAACAGTAATGTGATGAGAAAGGAAACTCTGAGGAGGGCACAGAGTAAGTCGTGGCTTCCCTATTTTACTTGTCTGAATCTCCAGAGCTCAGGACAAGGCCTCTGTAAACAGAGAGCTACCCAGCAGCAAGCCCGCGGGCCTGAGATCAATGGACATGAACCCTTTGTGGGGTCTTGAGGGGTATCCCCTCTGCAAGGCTGTGGAGGGAGTCTGAACCCCTGGCTTGGAGGGGAAGCCATGCTCTCTTTCCAGAGCTCAGAGTAAAATCCTATGAGGTCATCAAGAAGCTGGCTTCTTGCCCCAGGACATACTCAAGCCCTGGTTTGTGGGTGAGGGATTTCTGGAGCCCAGGGTGGTTCTTTTTAGATATAGAAGGTAAAAAGGGCAGCATTTCTTGAGTAACGTTTCCTGAGGGATTCCCTACCTGGGTAAAGGAGCTCAGGAAATGGTAATGGGCGAGGGGGCTCCCTTAATTTAGAGATCTCATTGCCCTCAGTTCTGGTCCCCTCATGTCCTCCATGCTATTGGCAGCCTGACCCCTCAAGGCATGGGTCACAGCCACCACGAGGAAAATGCTCAGTAACAAAAACAGTCCCCATCTTGACTTGGGGTGGCATGGCAGTTAAACAATGCAACAGTGTTAGTTTGTCAAAATTCATAGCACTGAGCACCTAGAAGGACTGAATTTTGCCTTATGTAAATTATACTTCAATAAAAATAGATTGAAAAGAAATCACAGCCTCCTCAGAATGGCTAAAGAAACCCTGATTTTAAAAAATAACGGGGCACCTGGCTAGCTCAGTCAGTTGATCCTCTGACTCTTGATTTTACCTCAGGTCACCATCCCAGGGTTGTGGGATTGAGCCCTGAGTTGGGCTCCGTGCTGAGCAGGAAGTCTGCTTGAGATTCTCTCTCTCCCTCTGCCCCTCTGCCCCACTCACACTCTCTCACTTTCTCTCTCTCTCTCTCTTTCACTCAAATAAATAATAATTAAAATAATAATAAAATAAATTTTTTAAGTTATTAAAAATACCAAAAAATATAATAAAACATTCTAATTATCTGCATCGACCTTGCTGTTTTCCTTCTCTGCCATTTGGTCACTGTCTGAATGCTGAGCCTTCCTCTGGGCCAGTCCCCTGCACACTCAGGGGTAGATACTATAGTTCTGGCCTTTCTCCAGGGGCCATGGAGCTTTACCTGCAGTCCCACTGGGTTGGTAAGTGGCTTCTCTGTCCCTGGTCTGTGTGTCCCCAAGCCTGTTCTCCCTAGGCCGCTACATATCTGCACTGTGCCAGCACTGAGCTCATGCAGCCCCATCTAGACCCCATGTGGCATCAGTGGGTGCCCACAGTGTCTTTCATTAATAGAAAGCCACAGGTTTTATTTTGACCAAGTCAGTACTTCCATCTTGAGTGATTCAGTCAATGATCTTGGATTTTTTAAATATTAGTTCTCCTCCACTTTCAAAAGTGTCTCTCCTGTTTAGATACTAGACCAATCCATTCATATGATTGGGAATTGTGCCTTCCTGTTGAAAATAATTGATGACTGTTGAAATGGAAAGAACATGTTCCATCTGCCAACCTCCCACTGAAAAATGGAGGGCACGAGTGCCCCAACTTGACAAGGACTCAAGACCCCTTGATGGGTTTCTTTGCCAGATAGACCTGACCCTCTCATTAAAGCCTGTCATTGCTGTGTCATGGCATGGTCCTAAATCCTTAAGGGGACCTACGACACACTGATGTTCTGTCTCCTAATGCATGTTGCTGACTGGGCATCATCTGTCCTCTGTTCCAGTCATCTTGGGCATCTTCAGTGCTTACCATTGCAGGTCCTTTGCACATGCTATCCCCTCTGCATTGAGCCCTTTGCACTTTCCACTCTACCCCTTCTTCTCCTGGCTGATCCCCACTCATCCTTACGAAGAGGTCATCTCCAGGCTTCCTGGGGAAACCTGCCCTATGATGATGTCAGGTTCTCTTAGTACATCATCTCATAGAAACCAGAGTCCATTTCTGGGTGTTCCTTTTTCAGCTTAAAATTGTACTCTCATTTCTGTGGTTCTCCGATGAAGACTCATCTTTTGCCTCTGAGCTCCAAGCTTCGTGAGGACAGGGGTGCTGTCTCTGGAGGCTCCCCATCTTACCTCAAAGCTGCCAGAAGTAACACTCAGTGTGCTGTCTGATGAACACCGCCAGCACACACCTCCACAGAGCAGAGCTTTGAGGACAGTGCCTTACCACTCTTACACTTGTGCTTAAGGAATCTGAGGCTTTTCTGCCACCTGCTTCAGGTAAGGGGTGGTGAGAGACAGGGATGTTTCATGACCTACAGCCTGTCATAGAAGAGCTTCGAAGCCCAAATTTACAGAAATTTGCCCGGCCACTGCACAGGCTTCCATATCTGGTTTCTGAATAGCACAGCAGAAACATATATTTGTTTTTGTTTTTGTTTTTGTTTTTCCCTTGCTATCAGCCTTTGGCACCTAAGGAGTGTTAGGTATGCTGTTTTTGATGAAAGTGAAGCCAAGAATTTAAAGAGGAAAATGAAAATAGTATGCATCTTTGTTCAGTAACATAGTGCTGACAGATTGGGCAAGAATTCCAATGAGTGATCACCTGTCATATTCAAATACCATCTTACAACTATCTGGAAAAAATAAACACCTGACTTGTCACTGAGCAGTAAGTTAAAGACAACTTTAAAATGCAAAGCAAGTTCACTGATGGAGGGAATGCCTGAAGGCTGTTTCTACCTAGGTAAAAAATGTTTTCATTCACTTTGAAGCCAAAAGCTGTTATGGTCAGCAGAAGCAGGGCTCAGGTCAGAGCCTGCTTGCCTGTCTGCAGGGCTGACCCCTGAGGCAGGTGAAATGGGTAAAGGCTCTCAGGACCCCAGATGCCTTCATTTCTGACTTTAATTCACAAATTCTGCAAACTTGCTGCTCAGAAACCTATGGTGTTCATGCGATCAGCTGTTAACAAAGGCCTCAGGGTTGATCCTAACTACCACTGTTGATGGACTCTAAATGTGTCCCCCAACAAATGCTTGGGATACTTTGCAGGTGCTGAGTTGTTAATCCCCAAGAAAGCTCTACAGCTGAGGAAGACACTGGTCAGCAACACACTCTCCACCCCCAACCCGGCCCCTCCACTGCACAATTTATGACTCCTGGGTCAGGGGCAGCATTAATGCTCATTTTTAACAAGGGATAGAGAAAGTACTAAGCATAGAAGAATGCTGTCTTTCACCCTCCCACTGCCTGAGTTAGCATGCCTCTTCCAGTGTTTTTGAGAAGGCGGTTTACAGCTTAGAAGAACTCAAAACCCACACCCTGCTTTTGTGCATATTTCGTGTGAGAAACTAAGGCTCAGAGAAATTACAGCACTCACTGCTTGATGGTCTGGTTGTTGGAGGACCCCTGCCTCTCAGGGACTTTTCCTTTCATCACCTAAGACTGTCTCTGCTTCAACCATCACCAACTAAGTTAAAAAGGTTGCATTTTCAGGGCGCCTGGTGGCTTAGTCGCTTAAGCGTCCGACTTTCGCTTGGGTCATGATCTCGCGGTTCGTGGGTTCGAGCCCCGCGTCAGGCTCTGTGCTGACTGCCAGCTCAGAGCCTGGAGCCTGTTTCAGTCTGTGACTCCCTCTCTCTCTGACCCTCCCCTGCTCACGCTGTCTCTCTCTCTCCTAGAAATAAAAAATAAAAAAAATAAAAGGTTGCATTTTCAAATTCTCAGCCCAGCCCAGGGTTGCCAGGACTCCTGGTCCATGTTCTGTATTGCTCATCAGAGAATTGACCTGGTGTGAATCACTGCTGGACACTAAAGACAAGGACTGCAGCCCCCACCTAACAGGGGGCAAAGGCCCAGCAGCCCATGTTCATGTCAGATCATTGCCAGTGACCCCTGTAGCTCAGGTCCACCACATTTACTGAGTGGCCATGCTGCTGCACTCTGCCAAGCACTGGGGAATAAAGAAATAGTTAAGTTTTAAATACTGCCAAGAAATTATAGTTACACAAGGCCAGCTGACACCAGCACTGGCTTACTCCAGATGCCCAAGGCAATTCTAGTGGGTACAACAGGTTCAGGACAGTCAATGTCTGTGTGTTTACATGCATGTGTGTGTACATGTATGCATGCATGTTTGTGAGTTCAAGGGGTTCTTGCACCTTAGTTAGGAGCTCCCAACCCACAGCCATATCTACAGAACGTAATACAGATTGGCTACACATTTTCTCTGTCAGGCAGATGTAGACCACCCCAGTGTGCTGACCCTAATGACCTTCATCTCTACCTCGCCCACCCAGCCTTAGGAGACACACTTGGATCAACACTGATTGCCGCCTACAGATCATACTGCTGCTGGTCATGTAGAGGAATACGGAGCTGATGGTTATATATATATGCCCACACACAGTGAAGATAAGGCCATTTTTGCTTTTCATTCAGTAGGGAAGTAGCTGGAATCAATAGCCACATGGAAAAGAACATACAGTTAGTTCTCTGTCACAGTGTCGCAGTACTGGAAGACCTCTTGATGTTACAGGCAGAATTCTGAGGACCCTAAGGTTCAGTCACTTGCCTGGATCATACAATATTTATATCTAGGACCAGAAGTCAGCTCTCTTGCCTGGTTCTCGTATATCAGGCACCTGCTAATATCAAGTAAAGCTCTGGTTTTGGCCCAAACAGTTCAGGGAAGAGCCCTGTTCTGTTACCTCCTCAGAGAGGAGCCCCTACCCAGGGTAGAAGCAGAGCATCTCCCTAGGCCTTGCTCTGCCCTCCTGGCCCAGCCTCAATCTTCTCTAGCCTCCTAGAAGCCCCTTGTGCCCACCTTTGGATGCCTACTGGCTGCCCCAAAAGGCTCAAGTCAGGCAAGGTCAGTTAGGCTGGCAGGTCCTGCCTGTTTTCTCTTGAAGCCCTCTGGCCAGGAAGCTGTGAGCTCTGGGAGGCTGACCCCTCTGAAGAGCAGAGGGACTCTCTCTACATCTGTCCTCACCTCCTTCCCCAAGTATCTTCCTCTCTGCACCCAACGGGGCTGGCCAAACCCAGAAGGGCCTTTTGCTTTGCTCAGCCAGGTGGAGTCTCCCACACAGCTGTTCATACATGTTTAATAGCATGTTTCCACTCCAGGCCCCTAAAGAAGCATTGAAAGCATTTCTTCACAGAAAACAGGATTAAAGCTCCTCATAAGCTGACTTTTTCCTTTGGGAAAAGCTAATTTATCCTTGGGTTAACATCAGGCAAGAAGTTACAGCTGTTTACCATGTTCAGCCTAGATATGTTTATTATGTACATCTGGCTGGTGTTTTACTGAGTTACAATTTTTTTTTCTTCAACAGTGGGTGACAGAGCTGCCTCCTTTATCCAAAATCTGAGCTGATTTCCATCTGTATTCTCTGATCTCTCCCCCCACCTCCAGTTCCTTCCCACTCACCACCGTGGTGTAAACTGGCCAAGTTAATGAGGTCTCATGCTCTTATGACAAAGGGTTGAGGCAAAAAATCACAACATAGGAGCTAGATGAGATTCATCCTTTCTGCTTTTATTACTGACCTGGTTTTGCGCCTCATGACTTTCCAAACCTTTCCTACTCACAGGAAGCCTGCTGCTAGTCCCAGAAAACTGGAGTGACATTTCTGACTGCAAGTAGGCACTGGGCCTGGAGGGTAACAAAGCTGGTTCCCCAGGTTGTCATGCATCAATTTTAGTTAGAAAAGAGCCCAGGAATGAAAGTCAACAGTGAGCTTGGAGGCATCTTCCTTCCTCCCTTCTCTTTTTGAACATGCTGTGTCCCCACCACAGGCAGAATCTGCAGAGAGCAATGGCACAGGCTACCTCCACCCCCTGGACAGTCCTCTCCAAGGCAGAGATTCTGTACTACGTCACATGCAGACTGCCATTCCTGTCTGGCATTCCCTGGCTTCCCATCCCTCGGAAACTAGTCAGAGATCCAGGGATGATTAACATCAGGACTAGTGGTCAGAGGAGTCCTACCCCTATGGAGGCGTCTTCCCAGAAACCAGAGTCTTGGGGACAAGACAAAGAAAAGGAACTTTAATGCTGTTGGGGCTGGCACATAGGCTGCTGGGAAAAGGTGGCTGTGACTGTGGCTGTGGTGGGAACAGGTAGGTGGTGGCTCTTCAGCGAGCATCTAGGACAGGCAGTCTGCTGGGGTGTCAGGGTGGTGCAGACTCCCTTACAGGTGACCAGGCTAGGGAAGAGGTGAAAGGGCCCTTTAGAAGGTGGTGGTCCTGGTGAGAGGGACCTGCTTGCGGCTGGGTTCTGGTCGAATGGGCTCCTGCTGGCAGGGGAGTGGTGGACATATCCATCCTGCCCCACCTCTGCTCTTGACAGCAGTGGCATAGTAGTCCAGGGGCTCTTCCTCAGCACCACCAGCGACATCCAGGAGGCAGCAGCGTAGGCAGAGAACCCGCTGAAAGGAACGGCGGAAGTTGTCGGAGAGGAAGCCATAGAGGATAGGGTTGGCGCAACTGTTGGCATAGCTGAGGATGAGGGACACATGGTTGACTGTGGCATCAAGGCTGGTCACAAACAGGTTCAACAGCTGCACCACGTAGAAAGGCATCCAGCAGAGCACAAAGACGGCTACCACCATCAGCACCAGTCGCGTGATCTTCTTTTCCGAGCGCCTCCGCTGCTGCCAGCCAGCCCGCAGTGCCACCGCCCGCATCTTGCCCACGATGAGCAGGTAGCACAGGCCGATGGCCAGAATGGGCAGCAGGAAGCCCAGCAGGAAAGTATAGATTACAAAGACCGCCGACCAGGCCGGGTGCGGCCAGTGCAGGTTGCAGGCTTTG
>NW_027532855.1:1435567-1436274 GCF_008692635.1 Crocuta crocuta
CTGCCCCCACCGAGCCGGCCTGGTGTCAGCAAAGATGGCGATGGGCAGGGTGACCAGCAAGGACGCCAGCCACACGCCCAAGTTGATGAGCTTGGCCACGCTGGGCCTCCGGTAGGTGGCGGCGCGCAGAGGGTGCACCACGGCGACATAGCGGTCCACGCTGAGCACCGTCAGACAGAAGACACTGGTGAACATGTTGAGGCCGTCCACACTGAGCACCGCGCGGCAAAGCACAGACCCGAAGGGCCAGTGACGCAGGGCGGCCGACGAGGCCACGAAGGGCACGCTCAGCATGAAGAGCTCATCTGCGATGGCCAGGTTAAGCAGGTAGATGTTGGTGGCCGTCTTCATCTTGGCATAGCGGAGGATCACGAAGATGACCAGGGCGTTGCCCACCAGGCCCACCAGGCACACCAGTGCATAGATGCACTGGATGGCGACCATGCCCGCTGCCCCCGTGTCCCTGGTTCCCACCGCCGCCTCCTCCTCTGCAGGGGCGCAACTGGCGTTGACTGCAGGGGACCAGGCCATCTCGAGCTCTTCCTCGCCCCCTGGGGGCAGCGTCGGGGGGGCGCTCATGCCCAAGGTGCCCACCTGGGGCGGCGGGAGCGCGTCGGAGCGGACTTGCCCTGGGACTCCGGTGCAGACGAGCGCACCTCTGCCTGCTCCGCCTGAAGAGCTGGCCTCTGGCCCGGCTGGGGGGGGCC
>NW_027532855.1:1436575-1492369 GCF_008692635.1 Crocuta crocuta
GCCCTCAGCGCCCCAGTCCCGGGGCCTGCGCCCACGCGCCCCGCCCCTCCGGTCTACCTCCGCGCCCCGCCAGCGATCCAGCCCAGCCCCAGGTCCTTCCGAGCCCCCGAGGGGCCTCCCGCCTCCTCCGCTGCTCACCTCAGATGCTGTCCGGTCTGGTCTTTGGCCGCCCACTCCCCTGCTCTGCCCTCTGCAGCTGCGGGGCTGGGGGTCCCCGAGTCCTCCGTTTGGGTGACGCGGCCTTCAGGGTGGCAGCGACTTAGCTGAGCGCGCAGACTTCTTAGCCGGGCGCTTGACATTGTCCCCCTGGCCCTGTGGTCCTCTCAAAGACCTGCACATTCTATCCCATCGTTAAACTCGTTTCATAGAATCAGAACCTGAAGCTCCCAAAGGCGTCGCTGTGAGTTCCCGGGCTGCCCGGGTCCCAGTCGCCCCCTCCCTGTACTCCGCGCAATCGCAAATCCCTGGACCTTTTCAGTGAGATTTCCGTGGGGTGGAGGTGGGGTGGGCGCCAGGAACGGAGATGCACACATAGAGGAAGAGATGCCACAAAAGAAGGCCAGCCTCTGCCTCCGTGCTCATTGAGCGGGGCAGCACCGACATAAGCAGCTTAGCCCCAGAGCCAGACGCTGCGAAAACCTATGTCAGGCTGGCTACCTTCTGAGGCGCCTCCACTGAGGTCTCTGAAATGCGCCTGGGGAAGGGTGATCCAAGCTGGATTCCCTCCTCCCACCCACCCCCAAACTCCAGAGAGTGCGAGTTGACACCCCTGGGCTGCATGACTCTGGTCT
The DNA here is from genome assembly GCF_008692635.1 of Crocuta crocuta. Taxonomy (NCBI): domain Eukaryota; kingdom Metazoa; phylum Chordata; class Mammalia; order Carnivora; family Hyaenidae; genus Crocuta; species Crocuta crocuta. The sequence continues at coordinate 1,437,367 of NW_027532855.1, forward strand.
GGGCTAGACAGTCCAGACCTGGGGACCCAGCAGGCAGCCCCACAACCCTGGCCCTACTAGTCAGGCACAGGGCACAGCAGAATTAGTGAAGTGGGGATTTGTCTTGGAAGATTATTAGCAGGGAAATGCTGGCCCTTTGGAACCCCACCTCTGCAGGACAGTGGCCTCCTTGGGCCTCGCTTTGGCACACTCTGAAAAGTCTTTGATGCATCTGCAAGTGGCTACCTGGACACCAGAGGTGGAGTCCCATCTTCTATGCTGGATGGCGGCAGCAGCAGAAGGGAAGGTGTCAGGATGATTAAGGCCAGCTGGAGGTGACTTTCAGAGGGCCTGGAGGCTTCTGACTGCTATTCATCCAGGATTTGGGGTGGAGGGAGGGACAGCTGATCAGCCCCTGTGTAACATAGTGTCTGAGTCTAATCTCTGTCCCTAGTTTCTGCCGCCCAAATGGTTCCTTTAAAAAATTTGTCTTAAAAAATAATAAAAATAAAAGATTTGCCTTAGCAACCCTCCTCCCCTTTATGGACACTCCTTAAATTGGTCTATCTTTTCCTCTGCTCTCATTTTCCTCATTGTCTCTAAGAGAGAGATTCTTATGGGGAAAGAAATGGTGCCTTTGTTATTCTAGATGGTGTAGGTGTTTGCGGGGGATGAGGGAAACCCCAGATTTGGGTGGGGGAGAAGTCTAGGGGCTTTTCTTTTTAGTCCTGGACTCTGGGGGAAATCTTTAAATGACTCCCCTCGAGGCCTAATAGGGAAGGTGTCTCAGAGCTGTTCTGCATGCCTGGACACCCCCCCTCCACGGCCATTCTCTCTATCCACTTAATGCCCAGCCCCCTCCCAACTCTGAAAATGTATTTCCTGTTGTCTTGCCTAACATGTGAGCCTTTGGGATCTTTCCCACCTCTACTTTAGAGAGTTTTTCTCCTAACCTTTCCTGACTCTGCCTTCTCTCCCCTCATGCAGACATGTGGCTCACAGCAAATTAAGCTAGCATTTAATAAAGTAAATATGTATTGCTATTTTCTGTGGTTTTAGAAAACAGTCCACATTATGAGTGTGATGCATTTAGCATTGAGGATACCCAAACCCAGCATTTCTGGAGTCTGGAAATCAGAGAGACTGAACATTCATTCATTCATTCATTCATTCAACAAACGCTAGTGAAGGGTATGAGTCCACTGCCAAGCATGATTGCATATGTTGTCTTAGTATGGGCTGATGGCCTACTGTGTGCAGGGCCTCAGAAGGCTTATCTTTTCACCACCGCCCTACACTGGAAACACATTGGAAAGTGTCTGGGATCATAAGGGAAGGGCGGTGGCAGAGAAGGTGACAGAGCATGATAATGAGGATGAAGGTGGACTTCAGAGAGAGAAGTTGGCAAAGCAGATGTGGCAGCAGCACTGGGTGCCTGGCAGGGGAGCAGAATGTAGTGGGTGATGTGTGGGTGCCGTGGGTGCCTGGCTGAGGTCTAGGGCCTTCATCTGAGGCTGTGGAGAGGCAGGGAATGTGTCAGGTCTCAAGGCCAGAGTTGGGATCTGCGTGGCTCCCTGACCACAGGCGGAGGATGGCCTGGGGGGTCCAGGTTTGTGGGATTTATACAAAGAGCCTTTGGAGCATTTGGAACAGCACAAGCAAGAGCTGCATGTTTGTGACAGGACTGTTGCAGCAGCAAACAGAGAGGGCACACTGGTACATTCCAGGTACACACAGGGCAGGTAGGCTCAGCATTGTGGCGTCTCAACCTTGAAACTAAGCTGCCTGGTTCAAATCCAGCTTCACTTCCTCCCAGATATGCAGCCTTGGGCAAGATCTTCCCTCTCTTTCTGCCTCAGTTTCCACATCTGGAAAGTGGGTTTAATGGTGGTAATTATTTAGTAAGGCGCCATGAGGATCCATTACCTTGGCATACCTACAGTAACTGGGGAAGTCCTTGGCTGTCATCAGCACTCAGTGAGTGTCAGCTGTCCAGGATATTTATTTTCAACTCCTCTCTGTGTGATGAGACTAAAGAGGAGGTCTACCTGCTCCCACTTGGCCCCACGTTGTTGTCTGATGTTCCACTGGTTAGCTCCCTTCAGAGGGTGAAAGGTGAAGGGGGTGGTGGAAGCCACTAACACCCTCCCCCATTAATTATTATTATAGCTTTTGTTGTCAGATGTAGTGGTTTCTACTGACAGTGTTTTTATGTCTAACCTATATTGAAAACAACCCTAAGACACATGGGGAGAGCATTATTTCTTTCTTTTTTTTTCTTTTTTTTTAATATTTATATATTTTTTATTTTTTTGTTTTTTTTACAAATAGTTTATTGTCAAGTTGGTTTCCATATAACACCCAGTGCTCATACCCACAAGTGCCCTCCTCTATGCCCACCTCCCCCCACCCCCCCACACCCATCAGTCCTCAGTTTGTTCTCAGCATTCAAGAGTCTCTCATGGTTTGCCTCTCTCCCTCTCCCCCACTATTTTTCCCCTTCTTCTCCCCCATGGTCCTCTGTTAAGTTCCTCCTAATCCTCCTAGACGTGCAAACATATGATATTTGTCCTTCTCTGCCTGATTTATTTCACTCAGCATAACACCCTCAAGGTCCATCCATGTTGCTACACATGGCCAGATTGCATTCTTTCTCATTGCCATGTAGTATTCCATCGTATAGATAAACGACATCTTCTTGATCCATTCGTCCGTTGATGGACACTTAGGCTCTTTCCATGTTTTGGCTATTGTTGAGAGTCCTGCTATGAACATTGGGGAACATGTGCTCCTATGCATCAGCACTCCTATATCTCTTGGGTAAATTCCTAGTAGTGCTAATTGCTGGGTCATAGGGTAGTTCTACTGTTAATTATTTGAGGAACCTCCACACTGTTTTCCAGAGGGGCTGCACCAGTTTACATTCCCACCAACAGTGTAGGAGGGTGCCCATTTCTCCACATCCTCGCCAGCATCTAGAGTCCTCTGATTTGGGGAGAGCATTATTTCTCTCTTAACTTTGTACAAATGACCCAAACAGAGCAAGCTTTGCAGACAGCCTGACCTTTATTCTGCTTTGACTCACACCTTGATGATGGGTTATGCTCAAACCAGATTCTCCTGGGAGTGAATCTCTATTAGCTCTATTAGCAGTTATGCTGAGCAATAGCATGACACCTGACTCTTCCAGGCAAACCAGGTCATGGATCCCCTAATTATGGGGGACTCTCCAGTTTAATTTTTGAACTGCCACATTAAGTGGCAGAAAATAAGGTTTGTGAAGCACCAGATTAACTTCTAAGGGGCTGTCACACCTCTCCCCAGAGCATCATCAGGAAAGGGATTTGCAGTTATAAAGATGAGGTGTGCATTTCACTGACAACACCAGAAGATATTGAAGATTAAATTGAAATGTCTGTGTCCAAGGCCAAGAGCAGGGAGTCATACCATTTCGAAAAATAGTCTCCCCAGACTTTTATACTTAGAGAAGGATCAGAGAAACATTTGAGGCGTGGACCACTCATGCAATAATGAATTCTCCAGAGAATGAGTACTCACAGTTCTGAATCCCCTCCTGCGATGGACCTGGGGGACATGTGCCCCTAGGTCACATTCAGCTTGCCCTGAGGTGAAAACTCTCCTGCCCATCCCATTTCTCTACTTTGCTCTCAAGTTTCATCTGGCCTCAAACCCTAGGCCCGGGTTGGGAGTGGGATACAAGGATTGGAGAGAGTATCAGCTTTTGAACAATTGCCATAATGATGAACACAAGATTGAGTTGATACCAAGAAACATTGCCTTCCCTGCAGCAGCATCATAATGGTAAAACCTCATGGACTAGAAGAACAGGAGGTTGGGAAATTCAGGTGTGATATGGAGGTTCTTCCTCCAAGTCAAGAAAGTCATGAGGCTGAGTTACTATGACTTCTGTTTGAGCTGACAGTGTGGGGTGGAGGAGTAATTCTTGAACAGCAGACATTTTGGGAGACAACATAACATAATGTGACTGCTTTGATCTGAGTCCTGACAAGCTCATTGCTTGTCAGGTATGTGACCTTGGGCAAGTTACTCAACCTCTCTGTTTCTCTACTTCCTCCCCTGTAAAGTAGCCTTAATCCTAGTCCTACCACAGATGGGCTGTTGTGGGGACTGAACAGGTTGCCATATGTGAAGCAGTTTCAAGTCAGTCAGGGTCTGACTCCAACAAACACTACATGTTTATTATTATTAACATTTCATCTGAAGTCTCTGGTGCTTGGTAGCTCAAAGCTTCTCATCATGTCTGGTTTTGCTGACACTAAGCAGAGGCCCCCCTCTGTCAGCATCAGTGAGCTGGAAGGTACAGGAACATGGAACATATGTGCTGCTGGGGTGTCAAAAGCCAGGCACAGACCCTCCTAAGGTAAGGTTGGCAGAGAAGAGAAGGTCCCATCCATTGCTGAAGCCCAAGACACAGGATCTGACACAGCCTCAGCTTCTGGAAGCTCACTTCCCTGACAGCCAGCCACCCTCTGCTGTAGGTTGGCACCCCTGGGAAAATTCACAACCACGGATGGCTGGGGGTCATTTGGTTTGGAGGGGGACTCAGGCATCTGAATATTTTGAAGGCTCCCAGATAATTCTAAAGTGTATTGATGCATGGCTTAATTAAATGAAATCATAAGAGGCAGGCAGCCTGGGGGCCACAGTGTGTGGAAATCACTGGGGCTCCAGGGAGGCTGAAGGGGTAGTCCAAAAGAAACATCCAGGAAACCAAAGAAAGGCCCCTCTGCACAGAGAAACAAAGAACTCAAGAAGGGTGAGAGGCAACTGCTGGACCCCAGGTGGGAAGAGGTTGGGGAGGTTGGATCCCCATATCTGTCCTCTCCCAAGGCACTAAATATGCCACTGAAGGGGACCAACCACATTTCTACATGGAGAGAGAAAACAGAGTGCAACATTCATGCTGAGTATAAGTGGGGGGAACGAAGTGCATTTATAAGTTTTTTTTCAGCTCACCTGTCCCTTTGCTGTAGGATGTATATATGAGGGGCCTATTTTGGGTCTGTTGATTCAATATCTGGAACCAGGCCCAAATTGCTCACCTGTACATAGTTATAAGCAGTGAAGTGCTAGGTCTAGGCTGGGACTGAGGGTCCTTCTCTCTCTCCTCCAGGTGGCAACAGCTGGCTTCAGCTGCTGGAGGGCACCTATGGTTTCCCAGGTGAATGACAGTGAGAGGGTGGAGTGGGGGCCTCACAGCCCCTCCTCGAGCCAGGGGAAAGTCTCCTTTGTGGGCAATGTGAATGCCTCGTCTATTTCCACACTTCAGATGTGCTCCCCTGGCCAGGAGTCATCTGGCTTCCAAGCATCTGGGTGGCAGGTCTGTGAGAACAGTTTCTTCTGCAAATAGCAGCACACCTCAAAGAGACTTGACCTTCGGCAGCATGAGGTCTATTGTCCCAAGAGCCACTTCTGTCACCTGCTGATTAGAAAATCATCTGAAGAGCTCTCAGCATCTCCGCTGGGCTTTGATAGCTTCTGCTGAGTATATTAAAGCATAATTTACCAGGGGCTGAGTGCATGGCATTGTCAGAAGTGATTTACATAATCACGTCTTCTTCAGATTGCCATCTGAACTCTAGTGACATGTGGACAATGTAATGATAGTGCATCCCCACTCCACCCCAAAGACATTAAATATGAGGACAAGGAATTCCTTTAAGAATTTATTACTTATTAAATGACTTTCTCAAAAGAAAGTGAGCCCAAAATCATATGAGCTAAGCAGAAAGTTGGCCTGAGAAGGGCACAAGTCTGATAGGAACAGTGTCTATTCAATATCCAGATATGTCCAGACCCTGCTGTCAACCATTTGGATCGAGGAAACTGAGCGCCTTGAGCACTGTTCTGTTGTCTGGGAGTTGTTTCTGACTGTCCCAGCATCCTGGCCTCATCTGTATGCATGTAGAAGAGAATGAGCTGGAGAATGAGCTGGAAGACAAAACATGTGTTTCATTCTGGATGCTTTGCTCATGACAGGTGTGAGTGCGGTAACTGGTTTAGAGCATTGTTGCTTCAAGAGGGCCTGGGACAAGCAGCACCCACACTACCTATTAGAAGTGTACATCCTGGACCTGTGGCATCACAAACACGGAAGGTGGGGACCAGCCATAGTGCTCACCAGTCCCACTGGCATAGCCTTTCTGAGCCTCACTTTTGTATCTTCCCAGAGTGGTGAACCAGTACCAGGAAATATCATTTGTCATGAGTGCTCTGAAATCTCTAGACTACCTTGGCCATATGGCTCCTGAACACTGGAAATGTAGAGGTATGCTAAGTGTAAAAGACAGCATATCTCAAAGACTGAGCATGAACAAAATAATGTAAAACATTATGTTAATATTTTTATATTGATTAAGTGTTGAGATGATAATATTTTGGATATAGAGGTAAAGTCAAGAATACTATAAAATGAATTTTACCTGTTTCTTTTTACCTTTTCTAATATACTATTGGGAAATGTAAGTTACCTTTGTGTCTCACATTATATTTCTCCAGTGTTAGAACCCTATTGGATGCCCCAGAAATCCTGTTAATGTGCTTTTCCTGCATGGTCACTCAACCAATGTGGCTCTTTGAATTAAACTTGGAAAAAAATTCAATTCAATACCTTACTCATATTAACTGTATTTCAAGTGTTCAATAGTCACATGTGACCACAATACAGAACAGAGGAAATCTAGACCATTCCATTGTCATGGAAAGTATAGCATTAGAATTTAAGTGTAGTGCCTTTAGGCCCCAGAATTCCAGTCTGGCTTTGACAAAGTTTCAGCCATTGTTGTATGCCTCCCAAACACCACTGCCGCCTCTTCCTTGTGGGTAGATCTCTGATTTTGCTTAGGACTCCAACTTTAAATGCACTCAGGTGCTCAAGTTGGCTTCCTTCACAGAATCTGTGATTTGTTTGGGGGTGGGCATATGCTCTAACTCTGACCAAAGAGATATAAGGGTACATTATTGAAGTTTCAGGGGCAACTTCTGGGAAAGTTTTTGTTATTGTCTGTTAGGAATATAATGCTTGGAGGGGCTACAGCCACTTTGTGACTATGAGGTGAAAAGCTTATCCAATATGAGAGTCAGTATGTTGAAGATGGTAGGGCAGGAAACAGGAAGGAACTAGGGTGCTTGGTAGTAGTGAGAGCTCATGAGACAGCCAACTCTGGACGTGCTCCCACTGAACTTCTTTTTATGCTAAGTAATTCACATTCTTGTTGTTTTATTGCTTTCAAATGCTTCTTCTGCTACTTGCAACCAGAAGCTTTCTAGCCCATTATCCTTGGGCCAGTCACTGGCCTTTATAAGCTTACGTTTCTCATATCTAGGATACTAAGACAAGAGTTCTTACCTCATTATACGAGATAATGGGATAATCATGTTAGCAGGCATTTATGTCACACTTACAAGGTCCCAGACTCTACACAAAACATGTAACATACATAAAATGCTTAGCATGGCATCTTGTACCTAATATACCCTCAGCAATCACCATGAAGTGTCACTGTCATAGGAACCAGGTGATTAATTAAGATCTTCTTTTCCTAGACATGTTATTTACTGTGGGAAGAAGTAGCCTTTCTGGTTCTTCTCCCACCTTTCCAGGAGGATTAGGGAAACATATGAAAAATCTTCTTGCTCCTAGGCCATTTTTGGAAATTCAAATTCTTTCCCATTGATTGACATAGGAATCAATACATGGAAAACTGCCTTCCTGGTGTTCAGGTTATAATAGTGTATATTTAAAAATAGACTCACAATAAAAGTTTCTGCAAATCTATTTCCAAGCTAAAGAACTCATTGTAAGAATGATCCTAGATGGGAATGTGGTTTTGTTTTTTTGGTGCACCACATATTGTCTTGTGCAGAATTAGCATCTCAATCAGTCATTTGGTTTTAAATGCTTTGTCAAGAACTGTGAAGGGTTGAAGATTTACCCTACCTGGAAGCTAACCAGTTAGCCTATCACAGTCTCATGGAAGCTGGCTCAAGTCCTAGGTCAGAGACAAGGGCTTTATCTCTCAGGGCTCAGCAGGGGCATGAGTTTCCTGTTTATATCACTCTGCTTTGTCCCCTGTAGCCCCCTCTAGTCCCCAGTTCATGAAGATGACAGGGAGGTGAGCCCAGAGGGATACTGTACACACAGTGAGTTTACATCAGAGCTGAAGAGTTCTGAGTTCAAGCAATCTTTTTTTTTCTTTTTTTTTTAAATATTTTTATTTATTTCTAGGAGAGAGAGAGAGAGACAGCGTGAGTAGGGGAGGGTCAGAGAGAGAGGGAGTCACAGACTGAAACAGGTTCGAGGCTCTGAGCTGGCAGTCAGCACAGAGCCCGACACGGGGCCCGAACCCACGAACCGCGAGATCATGACCTAAGCGAAAGTCGGACCCTTAACCGACTAAGCCACCCAGGCGTCCCTGAGTTCAAGCAATCTTAATCTTGTAGAATAGTCACAAACCTGCCTCACCATTATACCAGCAAGAAATACAGTCTTTATTATCCTGATGAGGAAACATCTGCCCTCTGCTCCCAAGGAGACATTATCCTTGTCTTCTAAGGCTTTTGCTGTACAAATTGCCTTGGGAAAATAGTTCAATGCAAAGGCCCGGGTGCACAAGACGTGCAGAGATGAGAGGGGCTGTGATGAATTATCTCCCAACACTTTGCTCATCGCATGGGGCAGAGTGGAAACCCCATACTGTCTCACTTCTAACACCTTCTTTATGTATACTCTATTGGCATCTAGCAGAGATGCTTGCTGTTTGCGTGTGGCTCCAAACTGCCCTCCACCTACAAATTTTATGTTTTGGAGATCCGTCACTTTCTAAATAAACTACTTTCTCAGTGGTCTCCATTCAGATTACCAGAGAAGTGAATTTGATTGGTCTAGCTTGGGTCCTGTACCCTGTTGGGGTTGCTGAGCTGTGGCCAGTGGGCAAGGTCAGTTGGCAACAACACTTTGCCCTCCCCACCCCCTTCTGGATGGGCAGAAGGGGCAGATCCACCTAGAGTGAGGGCAGGGAGGTAGCCTTAGGAAAGATTCATCCAATGAACATTTATTGCATAACTGGTGTTATCATCATTAGCAGCACCCTCTATAAGAAGCCTTATAAATCACTTACATTAAAGAGTCATCAAACATGACTCAAATAACTTTCAGCAGAAAACAGTCACCATAATAAAGCTATTTAATTACACAGTCAGAATAGTCTGGATATTTATAAAAAACTGGATTGTGTCACCCTGCTGTGTGTGTTCAGAGCAATGCTTGACAGCTCTTTTTATTGCTAATGGCTTGCTGGGTTTATGCTCTTTAGAAGGTGCCAGAATCATTTGTATTGCTACTCAAATGTGCTGTTTATGTAAATCTTACTTCAAAAAGCAAAAAAAGCATTGCAAAAGCCAATCAAACAGCCAGAGAAAAGGTAGCCCATTGAAAAGGGATTACCTAGGAAAAGCAGTGGAATTCTGGAAAGCAAAGTCAGTCTCAACAGGAAGAGGATTGGCAAGAAGCTGTCCTAACAGGGCTTCTCTCTGTCCTGTTTTGCTGGATGTGGATGGAGGGGTCAGAATGAGCAATTGGGTTCTCCTCTTCACAGCCTTTCTTCTTTGTATCTTCATCAGTGGACCCCTTTCAGTTTCCTCATTACTGGCTTCTCAAAAAACAAAGTTCTGAGCTTCTGAATGAGTACTTTAGTGTTGAATGAATTTTTCATCCTGCATTATCCTCCATGGGCTTCTCTACATTTTAATTATTCTCTGATAATGAAATGAAAGAGCTATCCAAAGAGAGAAGCCCAATTGAAGGTTGTTCAAGACAAGTCAGAGGGCAAGAAAGAGTCAATTGTGCACACTCAGTCAGCACTAGTCTCTAATTTAGAAAATGTCAATGACCAACATTTAACGGGCAAGTTTGAGGTGAGGGGAGCCGGCTGATTTCCTCTGCCCTTGGAAGTACTTGAACCCATCTGCTTCCCTGCCTTGTGGCCCATAATTGTAATTGGAAAGGCTTCACCTCTACACATTTGTTAACCGCTTCCTATGCTTTGGGAATACTTGTCCCCACACAGTCCTGCATCAGACACTGAGCATTGAGTCAGCCTCCCTCCAAACACATGTGAGAGGAATTTCCTTCCTCCTCCTTGTCCTTGTCCTTGCACTGAAGACTCTTATGATACCCCTGCCTGTGGCTTTTCTCTCTTCCTTGACATGTTGCTCTGGGCTCCACAGCTTGACTGTCAGACAGCAGCTTTTCCCCTCCAATGCCCATTGTCTTTCTAGGGCTTGGGTATTCATCCCTCCCTCCCTCCCTCCATCCATGTTTATTTTTGCATGCTCCAGACATTGGGCTAAACATTTTGAGAGTTACAGGGATGAAGGTAAAAGCCTGGGGTCTTCTCTTGTGAGCTCACAATCCACTGTGGGAGAGAGATGGGCAAGTAAACAAGGTGCTCTTCAAATGCATGCAGGCCAGACTGGGGACTGCATTAGGATTTAGGTAGCATGGGCTTCCCCTTCAGCTTGGTGGCCCTGGGGCAGATTTCATAATGAGAAAGAATTTGAAGACTTGCTCAGACTTCTGTAGATCGGAGAAGAAGTAGCCGACATGGAGCCAGGAGGGTAGGGGTGGGGAGGCAATCCAGAGACCACAAGTCTAGAGAAAAGGGCTTCCCTCTCCTGTTTGTTCCAGGCCCTGATGGCACTCTGGTTGGTTTTACCTTGCAGGAGATCATTTCTCTCTTTTTTAAAAATATAATTTATTGTCAAATTGTTTTCCATACAACACCCAGTGCTCATCCCAATAAGTGTCCTCCTCAATGCCAATCACTCACTTTCCCCTCTCCCCCACCCCTCATCAACCCTCAGAGAACATGTTTCTTTATCAACTTTGGCAGCTAAGTTACATTCTGGGCAACATCTGCCCTGAAGGGCCTTTGAATGTTGACACTGTCTGAACAGTTTAATATGACTAGAAAAGTGTGCAGGGATCATGTTCAAAGTAAGCAAACATGTATTTAAAGTTGACATGTGCACTCTCTTCTTTTTTCTGTCAGCCCTCTAGAAGTTGGGTGGAGGCAGTCTTCAAAGGCAGCATCTGGAACAGCCTGGGAGATGTGTTTTTATACTATTAGGAACAATTACACTAGCAAGTTCCAACTCCTCTGTTTTGCTAACACAATTCATGCTGAAAATCAATATTTGCTGAGTTATGAGCTGACTCTCATTGTGCAGAGCCCCAAGACAGAAGCTATCACTTTCCTGGGGAACGGCGCTTTTCAGAATCAGCTGGAGCATGTGGTCAAGTGCAGGCTCAGGGCCCACAGCTGACTTGAGACCATTGAGATGAGGTGAGGAGCTGTGGTCCAGGATCTGCATTTTTAACACACTCCCCAGATGATTCTAATGAATGCCAAAATTTGAGAACCTTGTTCTAGAAACTGGATACAAGGACCTAATAAAGAAGACTGGGAATTGCTATAGCTGATCTGTGTGGGGACCATGAGTAGGGTTTATGTAATGCACCTCTGAGATTTTCTGGTTAAAGGCTGGATCCTTGAGCTCCTGATTAGATGAATCAGAATCTGTGGAGATGGAGCTCCAGAGTCTGCATATTTTATAAGCACTTCGGTTACTTATAACTAAGGAAGGAATGACTTTGGAGTAGAGCAGCTGGAATGGATTTTCAATTTTCCTAAGGTCACAATTTTTTTTTTGTCAGAGCTTGTGATTCAAGTGAGGTAATTTTCATAGCCAGTAGCCAACTGAAGTGACATGAAATGCTGAAGTTCAATAGACCTTGAGATGGTAGCCAAGGACTTCTCAGAGAGGTGGGTCCCCTGTTTGGGCAGGGCACTACTCGTTGTTGTCATTTTAAAGAAGTCTAGACTCGGGGCGCCTGGGTGGCTTAGTCGGTTAAGCGTCCGACTTTCGCTTAGGTCATGATCTCGCGGTTCGTGGGTTCGAGCCCCGTGTCGGGCTCTGTGCTGACTGCCAGCTCAGAGCCTGGAGCCTGTTTCAGTCTGTCACTCCCTCTCTCTCTGGCCCTCCCCTGCTCACGCTGTCTCTCTCTCTCTCCTAGAAATAAATAAAAACATTAAAAAAAATAAATAAAGAAGTCTAGACTAATGGTTCTCAAAGTGGGATGATTGCCTGAAACAGCAGTGCCAGCATCACCATGAGCATTGCTAAAAATGCAAACTCTGCACCCCAGAATCTGAATCATAAACTCTGGCTCCTAGGAAGCTATGTTTTCATGAGCCCTCCAGAGGGTTTCAATCATGTTCAAGTTTGAGAACCAACACTTTTGACTTTGGTTGCCAGCTAGAGATCACCTGGTGAGCATCTCCATGACCTCAGATGTGTCCTCTCTCTTACTGCCTCTTGATAGGATGGGAAATGGAGAACAGATCTCCTCACTTTCTACTGCACTACAGAGACACTAGAACAAATCCCCAGTTGCGATGTCCCCATATTTTTTACAGCCACCTTTTACCATCTTTGTCAGATTCAAGTGAACTGCTTTGTCTTTTTTGAAATAAAAGTGTTGTATAAAGTCCTAGTAACGTTGCTTAATGTAAGATTAAAAAAAAAACAACTAAGATTTTTGCTTTTAAAAATTGTTGGGTGAAAGAGGCACCTGGCTTAGTCAGTAGAGCATGGGATTCTTGATCTCAGAGTTGTGAGTTCAACCTCCACATTGGGCATAAAGCTTACTTTAAAAAATTGGCATGTGAAAGGGGAAACTAGGAATTGTTGAGGGGAGAGAGCTAGTGAACACCACCTTCAACCAAGGATGGAAGCTCAAATCAACAAGATGGGCACAAGCTGATATCATGTAAAACCCAAGATGATACCTTGACAGGAACACCAAGCATGTTTGTGGCATTACTGCCCAGAATGTATAACTTGAATCAGTCCATTAGGAAACATCAGGCAAGCCCACTGGAAAGACATTCTTCAAAATAACTGACCTATACTTTTTAAAGCATCAAGGTCAAGAATATCATGTAAGGCTGAGGGGCTGTTTCAAATCAAGGAAGCTCAAGAGAACTGACAAATATGGTTCCTAATTGGATGTTGGGTGAGGGCCAAAGTACTAGCAACAGGCATCACTGGGCAACTGACGACATTCAATGTGGCCTGTAGATTTGATAATAGTATTGCTCAATGTTAAATAATTTGATATTGATTATTGTGCTGTGGCTATAAGAGAGTATCCTTGTTCTTAAGAAAACACAAGTAGAATACCTAGGGAGTGAATATGCAGGATATCTATAACCTACCCTTGAATGGCTTAGACAGAGAGAAGAAGAGAGCATGAGAGAATGATAATAAGGCAAAATGTAAGCAATTGATAAATCTCCATAACGACTATATGGGAGTTTTCTGAACAATTCTTACAACTTCTCTGTGGACATTTATTTTTTTAAAAAAGTGTGTATAATAAATAGAGGGAGTATTCAAGTTGCTATCATTGTTTTTCAGTAGTGGGATTATAGGTGGTGTTTCTTTTTATTTTTAAAAATCTGTCTTCTCCCAAATATCCTATCTTAAGTGTTAACTTTCCTTGAAATCAGAGAAGAACAAATGAAGTGAAAAAGGTGATTCTTTCTTTTCATACATACTCACCTGAGGCTTTCTTTTCTTTCTGATGGCTAAAGGTGTCCATGTCCACTTCTCTAAAGGATTTTCAGTAGCGTAGAGCCAGACACACAGGCAAACCCTCACCACATAGGGCCCAAATCATAGACAAAAGTGGGTGCGGAGAAGAACTCATGCAACTGTAGATGAAAACATTTGTTTCTTTTGCCCCTCTTATTCTTGGAAGCTGGAATTTTTCCCCAACCTATGTCTATTGCACATGCACAATTAACATGTTTCCAGGAGAGCTTCATCAACACAAGAACACGCTTTCTACTTCCCTCGGCATGCTCCTCAGTCCTGTCATGTGAGGCTTCCAGGTCTTTGAGGAGGCACTAAAGTACCTTCCTTTTGCTTTTCCTGCCTTGCTAAGTATTTCTGTGATATTATGGAGATAATTATCTTTTCTGGTATTTTTAGCATTGTTACCATGTGAAGATCTAGACAATACTTGGCAGATGCCAAATCCCCGAGATAATGACTGTTATTTTAAGGATCTTCCTCCTCTTCAAACATGGTTACCAAGATAACACATGCAGATCACAGAGTCCTCACTACAATGAGCTTGGTTTCTGAATGTATAAACAGTGTGATGTGCAAGTCTCTGGATTAGTTTAAGAGCTGAGGGGTGAAGTCAGAAAGGCAAAACTCTGCCTCTGCCGGATTGCGAATGTGCTGGGGTTTTCCTTCCAAACAATGGGTGGTGAGCCTGGAGGAAATGCCTCCAGCAAAGCCCACTGCTGAGCTGGGCCGCCCAGTCTTCCTCTTAAAGGGCCACCTCGAGGCTAATGCCAGCCCACGCCTAACTTATTTTATATATGCTTCTTTGTTTTTTGACATATGTTTATTCCTACTTTACCAGTTGTTAGAAATAACACAATTTATTTTTATGTGTTTGTGATACCTTTCCAGATCTCTGCACCCCTGCTCAAGGGAAGGCTCCAAATAATGATGGCTGCAAAGCACTCTCTCCTTAATAGGCTGACCATAAAATAAGGCCTTTGTATCATAAAAGAGCTTTGTCTATGCTTTGTCTATAGCACATCTGTTCAATAAATACCTGTTGAATAGACAAATAATTGAATGACTGACCAGCTACTAAGAACTATTCCTAGCTAAATTTCTTTTGTGGAGTGGGAGTTCCTGGATTACCCAGAGTAGCAGGGACCCCTGCATCCTTCTAGGTCAAACAGAAGGGGTCCATAGAGCCACAGCCTTGCCATTGGCAGGGAGCTTGTCAGGAATGCAGAACCTTAGACCCCAGACTAGAACTTCTGAGTCAGAATTGGATCCCCAGGGCATTTGAGCTCCATCCAGGGAAGGATGCTGGTGTTGCCTGCCAACTCCCACCTTCAGGGGTGAGGGGAGATGGCGGCAGGGCTTATGAAAAAGCTGGGTGAGGAGCAGGTTGGACAGAGGGTGGGCAGACCCTCCTCCAAAAGGTATTTTAAAAGTGCTGTCCATCTTAAATATATTTTAGAAGGATGTTATTTAAAGGGGGCTTGTGGTGAGTCTTGTTTTCTAGTAGAAGGAAGAGAAATGTGCACTGCAGCCTGAATTCTTTTTTTTCTTAAATAGTTTATTGTCAAGTTGGTTTCCATATAACACCCAGTGCTCATCCCCACAAGTGCCCTCCTCCATACCCATCACCCCCTTCCCTCCCCTCACCCCCATCAGCCCTCAGTTTGTTCCCAGCATTCAGGAGTCTCTCATGGTGTGCCTCCCTCCCTCTCCCCAACTATTTTTCCCCTTCTTCTCCTCCATGGTCTTCTGTTAAGGTCCTCCTAATCCACCTATACGTGCAAACATATGGTATCTGTCCTTCTCTGCCTGACTTATTTCTCTCAGCATAAAACCCTCAAGTTCAATCCATGTTGCTACACATGGCCAGATTTCATTCTTTCTCAATCTGAATCTGTTCTGAATACCCCACTAGGTATACATGTGCGTATATGACATACATGTGTGTACATGTGCGTACATGTATGTATGTGTGGGTACAAATACACAAAGCTATGCATATACAGTTGACCCTTGAACAACATGGGTCTGAACCACATGGTCCATTTACATGTGGATATTTTCCAATAAATACAGCCCAGTTTTGTAAGTGGATCTTCTCTTCCTATGGCTTTCTTGATATTTTATTTTTTCTTATTGACTCTGTTGTAAGAATACAGTATATAATGCATATAACATACAAAATATGTGTTAATCAAATGTTTTGTTATTATTGAGACTTCTGGCCAACAGTAGTTAAATTTTGAAGGGAATCAAAAGTTACACTTAGATTTTTTACTATCCTCAGGGTCAGCATCCCTAACCCCCATGTTGTTCAAGAGTCAGCCATATATACATGTGAATCTGTGTGTATACGTATATGTATGTGTATGTATACATGTGTATGTATAAATGGATCTCTTTTCTTCTCAGAACCTGGGCATTTGGCTACTAATCCCACCTTACAGGTTAAGCAGGTGATGCTTGGGTTGTGGGGAGTCAGCAAGTGCACATGAGGAGTGAGGGAAGGACTTGTAGGGAAGTCTGATTTCTTGCAAACCCATGCCCTTCTAGCTCTACCTTACTTCCTTCTTTTTGCATTTTAAAATAAAGAATCCTTTTCTGATCCCAAGCTCCTCCTAATTTGTTCTGATCATTGGATTCTGTGTATGGGTATGTATACCCATACACATAATGTGTACCACTGCTGTGTAATAAAACACCTGACCTGACAAATGTCACATTTACTGGAAAAATCAAACCACACCAGGTTCACTCTGGGTTCCTGAGAAGGATCCAAGCAGAGGCCAACCCAAGGAATGGCAAGGCATGGCAAGACCTAGTCAGTGGTCCTTCCTCCCCATCTTCCCTGTGTTCTGCAAGCTCGCCATTCACTCTCTCTGCCTCATTTTCCACATTTGTAAAGTGAGCTAATAGTAGAAATGGCTCCTATTATTACTATCAAATAGTATCAATACCAAATATGGTAAATATCAATGGAGATAATACATATATTCCTTCTAATATGATACCTGAAACAGAATAAATGCTCCAGAACTAGGTGCTATTACTGTGGGTGGTAATAACGATGCTTACTGAAGAAGTTCCAAGGTTGACCAATTAATGTGAAAAAGAGGTGCTGGAGGGTATTTGCCCAGAGCTCTGCATGACCCAGACTCTAGGTTATCTGACTCCCAATGTAGGAGTCGGGAAGAAGCTTTAAAGTTGTGTGTGTGTGTTTACCACAAACTTTTAAATATGACATTCTTTTTTTTTAAATAGTGTGTTCGATTGAAACAAACTTTCTTTAAAAAGTACCAGGTGTCTTTTCACAAAGAAGTTTCTAGTTGTTGCAATGTTAAGGGCTTGAGAAATGAGGACTTGAACATATTTGAATAAATTTTTGTTTTGTGTTTCTTCTTTTGAAATCTGACAACCAAGATGCCCAGACAATTTTTTAAAAACAAACAATCCATGTTTATGACTTGCTGGATGCATAGGGGCACAATTACCCCAATGTTCATAACAGCACTCTCAACAATAGCCAAAACATGGAAAGAGCCTAAGTGTCCATCAATGGATGAATGGATCAAGAAGATGTGGTTTATCTATACCATGGAATACTACATGACAATGAGGAAGAATGAAATCTGACCATGTGTAGCAACATGGATGAACTTTGAGAATGTTATGCTGAACGAAATAAGTCAGGCAGAGAAGGACAGATACCATATGTTTGCACGTATAGGAGGATTAGGAGGAACTTGTCGGAGGACCGCAGGGGAGAAGAAGGGGGGAAATGGGGGAGAGGGAGGGAGACAAACCATGAGAGACTCTTGAATGCTGAGAACAAATTGAGGACTGATGGGTGTGTCAGGGGAGGGGAAGAGAGGTGATGGGCACGGAGGAGGCCACTTGTGGGGATGAGCACTGGGTGTTATATGGAAACCAACTTAACATAAACTATATGTAAAAAAAAACATTAAAATACAATTTAGTTAGTATCAAAAAAATAATAAATAAATAAAAAGATGCAGTGATTTTTTTTCAGAGTTCTTGAATCAAACCAAATTCTTGCATCCCTAAGACTGTATTGCATTCCTCAAACACCTGCATGGGAAGAAGGTTGCAGCCTGCTCAGTGGGGCCCTTTGGCTGCTTCTCTGCCCCAGTGGGGAAGCAGGCATGGCGAGAGCAGCCGTGTTGTCTGAGATGAGACCTGGGCGAGCTGCTGTGAGCGTCTTCACTGGCAGTCCTTGAGTGGCACTCTCCTCAAGGCACCCAGATCCTTGCACAGCAATTCTGTTTAAATATGACTATGGTAGCTGGGGACAAGCCTATAGGTGCCAGGACACTTCAGACTGGAGGTGACTTAGATTCTTTCACAGCCCATGGCCAGTGACTTATGGAGGTGGGTACAAAAGGTTGGCTTCCTCTGCCTCCAGGAGAGACCTGATTAGCATACCAGACATGGTCCAGAGCTTTCCGTGGGATCAGGCTGAAGCCAGTCCCCTGCTGTTCCCATATGCTCACTTAACTTTCTGCTTCTCCACCCTTCTTCCATTGCTGACTTTCTCCTCATCCTAGAGAAACCAGAATCCCCTTCCAGGCTCTGCTTCTAGAAATCCAGCCACCAGAGCTTACAAAAACTGGACACAAGAAGAGTGCCCCTACCATGTTGTGTGTGAGCACAGAGCACCGAACCCAAGGAGCAAACCACCAACCACCTTCCAGATATGCTGCCAGACAAAATACAGGGCATCCTGTTCAGTTTGGATTCCCAGTAAACAACGAACAATCTTTCAGTATAAGTAAGCCTCAAGCATTGCATGGGATGTACTTACACTAAAAAAAGGATTTCTTATTTATTTGAAATTCTAATTTAACAGGGCATCTTGTATTTTTATTCGTTAAATCTGACAAGTCCCTTTTGGGTCTGTTTTTAATTGATGGAGAACTTGAGTATGAATGCATTTGTCACAAGCCAGCTTCATCCCATGATTAAAAATTGCAATGGTAGCTCAGATAATATACAGGTAAGAAAACAGGCACTCAGAGGAGAAGCAACTTGTCCAAGGCCACACAGTAAGTAAGTAAGGTAAGTACAGTGGGGTGAGCTCCAGACTCAGACCATCCAGGGCTGATGCTTTTAACCACTGCACCAGTTAAGCTAATCAGCAGACTCTTAGAAAACCAATGGATAACACAAGTTTTCTTGAAAAGTAGAATAATTTTTTGACCAAGGCCTAAGAAGCTTTTTTGGAACAAGTGGGAACAGACAGGGAAAGAATGAAGGATTCATACTTTTCCTAACATGGCCTGTTTCCCCTCCTGGTCCTGCCCACACTCAAAACCCAAAAACCTGGAGCTCCTAGGTGGCTCAGTCATTTAAGCATCCCCATCTTGATTTCGGCTCCAGTTATGCTCTCACGGTTATGAGATCAAACCCTACATCGGGCTCTGCACTGAGTATGGAATTTACTTGGGAATTCTCTCTCCCTCTATTTGCCCCTCCCCCACTCACATGCATACTAACTCTATCTCACAAAATAAATAAGCATTTTTAATTTTTTAATGTTTATTAATTATTTATTTATGGAGACAGCGTGAGCTGGAGAGAGGGAGACACAGAATCTGAACTAGGCTCCAGGCTCTGAGCTGTCAACACAGACCCTGACGTGGGGCTCAAACCCACAATTAGAGCATGACCTGAGCTGAAGTTGGACACTTAATGGAGGGAACCACCCAGGTGTCCCAATAAATAGCTGACTATATGGGAAGCTGGTAAGGATTCTGACTAAAATGGAATATACTGGTATTCATAAAAAGCTTAGGTTGCAGAATTAACCGAGAGGCATCAGCAAGGCACCAGGCTACATGATAAATACCTAAGACTGCTCTGTCTAATACAGGAGCCACCGACCCGTGTGGCATTGAGCCCTTGAAGTGTGGCCAGTTGGATCTGAGATGTGCTATATGTATAAAATGCAATCTGTATTTCAAACCCTAGGTATACATTTACAAAATATAAATTGTAACCTTAAATTTTTTCATAGCCACTGTATGCTGTAACAATATTTGGGATATATTGGTAAACTTGTATGCATATATATATTAAAAATCAAGTATGCCTGTTTCCTTTTACCTTTTAAAATACAACTACTGAAATATTTAAAATCATGCTTGGATCTGTTGAAAGGAGATGAATAAAATGGAAAAGAAATAACATCTGGCTTTGGGGAAAATGATCCTACAAATGGGATCTACCTGTCAGTGGGGTCTTTCTTGTCATATGTCTGGGTTTTACTGTCTGCTTTTCATTTCTCCTAACAAGAAACAAGAAGCATGGTGTCAGGAAGAAAATGATGTGTGTGGACTGACCTGGGGAAGCGAAGGTTTCCATGAGGCCTGCCTCAGGCAGGAAAGGACATCGGTCCCTTAGGGCACAATGTTGTGCCATCAGGGCATTGGGGGAGGGGAGCCCCATCCACTGAGCAGAAGGCAGGGGAAAATCTTATCATTTATGGAAGATGCCAGGTTGCAGGACCTTCAGGATTAGGATTGCCCCTCAGTGGACATCATTCCTGAATGTCAGGACCATGATGTCAGTAGCCCTCCTACCTCCTGGGTCTGGTTCATCTCTCCTGCCTCACACTCTTTACTGGCATTTGAGACTCTGCTTCTCTCTGCCAACTTTCACTTCAACTCATGCTCTTCCTGTAAACACGGCTCTGACTTGTTTTTTCTCTCCTCTTTTAAAACAGGACTACCACTGTCATATCATCTTCATCCCCCAGTGAGTCATGGATGATCATCTTCCAGAACAGTGACAAATCAGCAGTAGTTGGACTAAATTCTGTCTCTTTGCATGGGAGCCGGGAGTTCATGTCCAAGTCTCTATCTGTTTCTTATGTTTTGTCACCCCTCAAACCCTACACTGGTTGCAAATGATTAGTACTGCCCTGATCACTTAGTGTTTCAAACCATCTTTTAGGATGCTGTTCCTACCAGCAGGAATGGCCTTCCCTCTCTGATAAATTCTGCTCATCATCCCTGAAGACCCAAATCAAAGCCCAGGTGCTTCTGCTTCTGTGACTGTCCCAAACTCTGTCTCCTCCAGCAGATAATTTCCTTTTAGTGGTAATGACCCTGCCCCTGCCACACACCTGTATGCAGCTATTTGATTGCAACTAGATTCCTCATTCTTTAACATGCATATGAACCCTTGGGGCACCTGGGTGGCTCAGTGGGTTAAGCGCCTGACTTTAGCTTAGGTCACAATCTCATGGCTTGTGGTTTGAGCCCCACGTTGGGCTCTGCACTGAGAGCTCAGAGCCTGGAGCCTGCTTCAGATTCTGTATGTCACTCTCTCTGCCCCCCCACTCATTCTCTCTCTCTCTCAAAAATAAATAATCATAAAAAATGTGTTTCATGGTTCAGCAACTCTGAGGTGGAGCCTTAGATTCTGCATTTCTCATAAGCTCTGGGGGAACTGATGCTGCTGGTCCATGCGCTGTGTCAGGATTAGTGGTAGTTTCTGTTACTTCCTTGTCTCCTATACGAGATATCTAGAAGGAGACGTGTCTGTCTGTTTTAACTTCATAGCCTCTCTCCTGCCTGAACCAGTACACATCTCACAGACTCACATGTTGGTGGGTTTAGTTAGACTAGTGCAGCCCTGTGTTCCTTTAAGCCTCTCTACTAGGATGTTATTGGCATGCAGATGGAGGGAGAGTTTGCCTTCATGTTTTGGATCTGGTAGTGCAGAGCTCCATGCAAGGTGCTTCAAATTACTCTGTCTCCTTTCTCCTCAGTGCTACCCAATAACAAAACACTGCTTCTCAGACAATGAAACGGGGAGGCATTAAGCAACACAGGGAGGAGCTGGTTAGTAAGCAGAGGAGTTCCAGTGTGGTCTTGCAGATCAGATGCCAGTTACCACTGCGGTGCCATAAGGAAGAGCCTCACTCTTGCCCAGGGACCTGTAGGAATCCATAGCACCAGGTTTTATCAATGACTATCCAGTTAAGGAGGTTTTACATCTCTCCTGTAAGTACTCTATAGAATGTTCTCTGCACATCTTGAGAAAGGCATAGTTTGCCTTTCCCTGTCAACTCAGCTTAGTTCAGCCACTGCGATGACTCGCTGTTTTTGCTTCCACTTGGAACTAAAGGGGAGGAACCACAGCCCCATGTCCCTGAGCTCTGTTCCCAGGGGCCTTGCTGACACTCTCTGCCCTGTACCCATCCCTAAGCACCTCCCTTCACTTTGTGACCCTCTGCCACATGCAACTCAGCTTGTACTGATGGCTGTCTTGCAACCACTGCTGAGCCAAGGCAATGGTGCCAACCAGAGATGGTGCCACAGCCTGAGGAGTAAGGATTGGGGCTTCAGAGCCCAGCTGAATGAGGCTTAATTCCTGGCTGTGACATTTACTAGTTGTGTGACCTTGATCTTGAAGCCATAACTTACTGTCTTTGAGCCTGGGTTTCTTATTCCGTAAAATGGGGGTGACTACTAAGCCACCACTCTCCTCAGGGGTGGCTATAAGGTTGAAATGAGGGATGCATTTATGTTTTCAGCAGAGTCCCACAGAAAGTTCTGGGAGGGAATCAATACTTGAAAGAAGGGAATGGAACAGTATTGTTCAGGCTTCTAGCTGTGGGCAGGCCCCAGTCTGTGCCATTCTGGGAGGCTAACAAACACTCCATTAGATGATTTGCCTCTTTACTGGCTTAAAGAGCCAGGGTTAGAGTTCAAGTTCACTGCAGCTGCTAGAGCCTGAGAGTCTTGAGAAGGAGCATCAGAGTGGGTGGGGGAATCTGCATTCGTGTCTGGCTCTGCCTACCTGTCAGCTGATGCCTGAACAGCAAGCTCAATCAGCCCAGCTAAGGGTCAAAATGCTGAGCTAACATCTCTTCTCCTGTCAGGGAAAGGGGGTTTTCAGTTAGAGCCCAAGTGAGTTATCTTTTTGAAAAAACAAACAAACATTAGCAATATAGTCCCAGTGCCCAGAAGAGAATCTAGAATCACTCAATATATTAAGAACCAGGAAAATGACAACGGAAACCAACCTGGAGATGACTCATATATTAGCATCAGTAGGGTTTTAAAACAACTGTCCTAACTATTCACTGTGAGGTAAAATAAAACATGCTCATAATAAATGAAAAGAGACTTTTTTGGCAAACAAATGGAAACTATAAAAAAATGGAAATTAGAGAAACAAAAAATATAATATCTGAAATAAATTGCTTATTATAAAGGCAGGTACTTAATAAATAGGTAGATATTAAAGCAACACAGAATGAAAGATATCTTCAGTTTATTTTCATTTTTTTAATGTTTATTTACTTTTGAGAAAGAAAGAGAGACCGAGCACAAGCAGGGGAGGGTCAGAGAAAGAGGGAGATACAGAATCTGAAGCAGGCTCCAGGCTCTGAGCTAGCTGTCAGCACAGAGCCTGACACAGGGCTTGAACCCACAAACTGTGAGATTATGACCTGAGCCAAAGTGGGACCCTTACCTGACTGAGCCACCCAGGCACCCCAAGAGATCCTCAGTTTATTCAGAACTGAACTATAGAAGATTATAGCATAGTTTTAGACAAAGAATGTTGTTCAGATTGATTATGGAGACTGTCTTCTTTGTGAAATTAAATTCCTTCCTGAATTATTATTATTATTTTAAGATTTTATTTTATTTTTTATATAACCTCTACACCCAACGTGGAGCTTGAACTTACAACCCTGAGACCAAGATAGTCCCACGTTCCACCAACTGAGCCAGCCAGGCTCCCCGTGAATTATTTTTTGAAGGGAGGTCTGCTAGCAACTGCGCCGCATTAAGCTTCCCTCGAGGCCTACTGCATCACCTAACAGTGCCGGCGCAGGTGAGTAGCTGGGGGCTTGTGATTTCGCCCACAGTCCCTGGGTTTTTGAGGCAGGCTGCTGGAGGGAGGTGCTGGTTCAAATCCCACTGATGTCTTTTACTTGCTCTGTGACTCTGACATTTTGTATTTTCGTTGTTGTCCGTTTTTCAGCTATAAAGTAGGTATTTGTGCAGTTGTGCTTATAAACTTGTTATAAGGATTTAATACAAATGCCCATTCCAGGTATGAGCCTGGAACCCAATATTTCCTCTGCTTCTGTAGAGGTGAAAACGAGAGACTTAGCTGGGTCCCACAGGGGCTCAGGAATACTGCTGTGGGGTCGATGGGATGGGTGACCTTCATGCCTCGTTGCAAAATCAGTTTGCTTGAGCACAAGGGCCAGCCCAGGCCCTGGAGCAGAAGGCCTACTGTGAGTAGTCTCAGATTGATGGCCATATTATATCAGAGGCCTGTGCAAAGAGCCTAAAGAAAGATTCTGTAGGGGTCATCTTAGGGACGGACTCTGTCAGATACAGGTATGAGGGCAAGAGCACATCCTGTAGGCCTGGGTAATAAAGTGTGTCACAGAGGGGCTGTGGCCTTCCGGAAGGCGATGTCTCCCTGGTACCTCCAGAATTCACAGCTTTAGCAAGCATCTGCTGTGCTAAGGGCGCCCCTGGAGTGATGACCATAGTGAAGTGCTGCCCCCATGTGGCAGGTAAGGGCAAGGACCATAGAAGTGATCACGACTTCTGTTCTCCAGAGCCCCCAGATACAGGGGTTAATAATGGATGCAAACTAAGCATTCTTTTTTTTTTTTTAAGTTTTATTTATTTTTGAGAGACAGAGTGTGAGCAGGGGAGGGGAAGAGAGGGAGACAGACGATCCGAAGCAGGCTCTGCACTGACAGCAACAAACCCATGTGGGGCTCAAACTCACCAACCACAAGATCATGACCTGAGCTGAAGGTGGATGCTCAACCGACTGAGCCACCCAGGCGCCCCAACATTATCTTAAAAATATTTTTTACTCTAACTTCAGAAGAATCATAATTCAATGTTGAGGACAAAATATCAAGGTGGTAATTTTTATTTTCTAGCTTCATCTTCTTTTAAAAATAGATTGGAAAATGCCACCTCTGAGCTCAGAACACTCAGGGTCTATCATGGTTCTGCGAATATCATCCTAACTCCTCACTTTGACCTGTAAGACCTTGCCTATCTCTTAAGCCTTATCTTTTACCTCTTGATTCCTTGGTAGCTCTGTCTCAGACTCACTGATAAGTGTCAGCTGTGTCCAACCAAGCCAGCACTTTCCTGCCACAGGGCCTTTGTACATGCAACTTCCTACACCTGACACTTTGTTGACTTCATATCCAAAGCTTCCAATGCCCACCTTTTATCTGCCAATTCCTACTGATATCACAAGCATCTATGTAAGTATTTGTTAGTCTGAGAAGCTTTCCCCACTCCCCAGGCTAGGCTGGACCCACATTTTATCCTATTTTATTAGAATAACTCAGCACTAGATAATTAGTTATGTAATTCTATGTTTATTGACTCTCTCCCTGGCTCTGTGACAGCAGAAACTTTGTCTACTTGTCCATTCCTCTGTCCCTGGTGATGGGCACACAGTGGGCAGTCAAATATGTGCCAAACAAGGGAACAACTATTAGTTCTCTCAGTGTTCTAGTTATTTTCTTAATTTCTATCTCCTTCCCAAAATCATTTCTAAAAAGAAGTTGATGAATCCAGATATGTTAATTGAGGACCAAATAACTCCTTTTCAACTAAATCATTTTGCAAATTGAACAAAATTGTATACATTTGCTAAATTCAGATTTTGTTTACATACAGTTTTCTTATATGGGTCCAACTGTGCCCCTCGATCTGGAATTCTCAATTAATTACATGCTGGCCACTTCAAGAGCAGCACTGTTCAGTCCAAGAGCGATGGGTGATGGGAAGAGAGGCCAGCATGCTGTGTGGCCTTGGGCATTCCAGCTTCTCTTGCCTTGGTTCAACTCTTAGAAGAAGAGGGACCACAGCACCTGCCCTGTGATGCTCAAATGGTTATGTGGAAGAAGTAGTGTGAACTTATAAGTGCAATACGAAATGGGCAGGTTATGAAGTTTTAAATAATTTCTAGAATATGTTTTTCTATAAATACAGTGTTTACTATCCTCACTACACGTTCAAATATCGTTATGGATGGATTGTTGGGGTGTTTCATACTCTTTTTATGTCATCCAGATTTTTCTTACACAAACAAGACTTCTGTTTACTTCTTTCATCAAGAGTCCCAATTTTTATTTTTCCTGGAAATGAGCTCAGTCAATATACCTGGCTCTGGCCCTTCTCCCCTTCCATAAGTCAGGGAAGGATACTTTCACGCCTGCTAGCTTGCTCTCTGTCTCTGTGTTGTATTTTTATTACAGGAAAAAAGACAATACTGATAGGGAAAGAGAAGAAAACAATACCATAAGCCCACCACTCAGAGAGAGAATTCGGAATATTCTTTACGTCAATGTACATATCTAAATTTATTTGTTTGTTTAAAATTAGTAGCATTTATTATTTTATTCACTTTTTTTTACAGCTTCTGGTGTACAGATAAAGGGACAGAAAGTTCTGAGAATTCCCACATATTCTCTCCTTCTCTACACCCTGGCTTCCCCTGTCATGAATATCTTGCAGTAGTGTAATACACTTGTTACAACAGATGAGCCAATATTAATAAATTATTATTAAATGAAGTCCATAGTTTTCTTTAGGATTAACTCTTGATCTTCTCATTCTATGGGTTTTGACAAATATATAATGACGTGTATCCGTCATTACAGTATCACACAGAATAGTTTCAGTGCCATAAAATATCCCTGGTGCTCCACGTGTTTGTCCCCATCCTTGTCCTGATAAATCCCTGGCAACTACTGATAGTTTTTTACTGTCTCCATAGTTTTGTCTTTTCCGGAATGTCATGTGGTATGTAAACCTTTTCAGATTGGCTTCTTTGATTTAGCAATATTGATTTAAGTTTGCTTCATGTCTTTTCATGCCTTGATAAGTCATTTTTTAAATCACTGAATGGGGCACCTGGGTGGCTCAGTAGGTTAAGCATTTGACTTCTTCTTAGGTCATGATCTCATGGTAGGGGAGTTCAAGCCCAGCATCAGGCTCTCTATTGTCAGCACAGAGCCTGTTTCAGCACCTCTGTCCCCCCCTCTCTCTGCCCCTACCTTGTTTGTGCTCTCCCTCTCTTTCTCAAAAATAAATCAACATTTAAAAAAGTAAAATAAATAAAATCACTGAATAATATTACATTGTCTACATCTATCACATTTTGTTTGTCCATTAACTTATTGAAAGACATCTTGGTTCATTCCAAGTTTTGACAATTACAAATCAAACATTCATGTACAGGTTTTTATGCGGACAAACATTTTAAAGTCCTTTGTATAAATATCAAGAAGTGGGATTGCTGAATTTTAAAAGTATGCTTGACTTCGTAAGAAACCACCAAACTGTTTCCCAAAGCAGAGGGTCATTTGCATTCCTGCCAGCCATGAAGAGGGCTCCTGTGGCTCCACATTCTTGTCAGCACGTGGTGGTGTTGGTGTTTGGACTTGCGGCCACTTCATCGGTGTGCGGTGGTGTCTGTGCAACCCCCCAAGGGCACAGGGAGCACTTTCTTCGTATCTTTATGTATCATCTGTGTTTCAGATCTGGTGATGTGTCTGCTCAGATCTGCTCATTTTAATAAGGTTGTTTATTTCTCTTTATTGTTAAGTAGTAAGAGATTTTTGTGTGTGTGTATTTTGGACACCAGTCCTCTATCAGGTAATTGTTTTACAAATATATTCTCCTAGTCCATGACTTATCTTTTCATTCCTTTACCAGTGTCTCTCCCAAACCAGAAGTTTTTAATATGAATGAAGTCCACCTTATCATTTTTTTTTATCTTTCATGGATCATACTTTGGGTGTATCAAAAAGGCCTGGCCAAATGCAAGGTCATCTGGATTTTCTCATGTGTTATCTTCTAAGAGTTTTATACATTTGTGTTTTAGATTTAGGCCTATGATCCATTTTGAGTTAATTTTTGTGAAGAGTATTAAGGTCTGTGTTTAGATTCCTTACTCCCCACCCCCCACCTCCACATGTAGATGTCTAGTTTTTCTGGTACTATTTACTTGTAGAAAAGGCTGTCCTTTCTCAACATTTGCTCTTGTTAAGGGTCAGTTGACATAAATGTGGGTCTATTTCTGGTCTCTCCATTCTGTTCCATGGGTCTATTTGTTTACATGGTTGTTTTTTTTTTTCAATACCGCACTGCACCTTTACTAAGACTTGAAGTCTGGCAGTGTCATTTCTCCAAACTTGTTCTTCTCGAGCCCCCTAATTTTGTCTCGCATGAGTTTTATCTTTCCAGCTAGGCTGTCAGCTCCTTGAGGACAGGGTTTTGCTTCCTTTTTCTCCCCTGGACCCCTCACCTCCCCTAGTGCCCTGAGAGCCACTGCTGGGGCAGCTCACTGACTGTGACTCTGTCTTGGAAAGCATAGTCACAGCTGTCTTCAGCCACAGTAGGCTAGTTCTCAGCATCTTTGGCCTTCAGTTACCCAGTGTGTTAATGATGGGAAGGGACCTTGAGCAAATAGGCTTGAAGTTTCTTCTCTGGAGCTTGATAAACCATTTTCAAATGGAAACAGAGCAAGACAAACCCACCACCAAAGGTACACTGATGAGCCAGCCTGGACTCAGAGTGGGGGAGCCTTGGGTCTGCGAATTCTGCTGTGTTCTCATTTGTGAAGTCATTGCACGTGGTTGCCACCTGTTCTATAGCTATAGTGCCCTAGGAATGGCTTCAAAATTGCATGATGCCTGAGAAAAACTTAAGATTTTCCTATCAAATCCTTTTTATTTAATTGGGTGTTTTTTTTATCTTAAAAGTGATTCTACTTATCTAAGTTATATACAAGTAGATAGTGGTTATGGGAAAAATGGCATTCATTATTCAGTTAATAAAACATGCCAAAATGTTGTGGCTTAAAACAGTAATGGTTTCTTACTTTTCATTGTGCTGTGTGTTGACTTGGCTCAACTGGATGGTTCTGGTCCTCATAGCACTTGTTGACGGCACTCATTTTGTACGTGCTTCTGGCATCTGGGCTGGGCTGGAAGGCCTGGGAAGTACTCACTGGCATGACTGGTGTTTTGGTGTTGCTCCATTTCTCCATGAAGCTAAATCAAGCTTCCTCACAGCATGGTGGTCTCCATGTGGCCCACCTTCTTCATGATGGCTGATTTTAAGAAAGAAACTGGAAGCTGTGAACCATATAAGGCCTAGTCCCAGGACTGTTACGACTATTATGGTGTTACCCTGCCATGTTGTTTTGGTCAAAGCAGTCACAGCCCAGCACAAATTCAGGGTGGTGGTGGACACAGACTACATGTCTTGATGAATGAAACAGCATATGCTTATAGGGAGGGAATTGGTGGTGGCCATTCCTGAGGACCATGACCTAGAGCATCAGATGTAAGAGTCAATCCCTGGTCCTGTTGATGACCAGCCGCATATCCAGAGCATGGTCTTTAAACTCCCAATGCTCCAGTCATCTTGTTCTCATATAGGGAGAACACTAACAGTGTAGATTTGCTGGAGGAAGCAAATGAAGTATTATATACTGTGGGCACGTTGTGGACGCTCTGCTAGTTACACTGGAAAAAGTTACCTTAGTTCTCAGTAGCAGATGAAGTCAATGTCCAGCCCATATCCCCTGGGTACTCTGCTGAGGTTACCTGCCATTTCTGACCAGCCTGTGGGGGGTTGATGTCTTCTGTCCTTGCCCTTCCACAGCAGCTCTGAACATGTTTGCCCACCGTCTCTCAGTTCACCAGGGACTGACCTCCATTGGCTTTCAGTGGTCGCCCTCCTAAGCCCACCTTTTGAAAGCCTTTCCATCTCGCTTCTGCAAGTCCTCAGTGTGCTTCTCAGGATCACTTCCCTAATAAAACACTTGGATCCAAGCCTTTGTCTTAAGGTCTGTGTGGGGGTGACCAAAACTAAGATATAGACCATTAAAATTCTCAAAATATGAGAATATTTTATCTAATAGAACAAGTTACCCAATGTTTGTGAAAATTTTACATAGTCTACCTCTTGGTTTCAGGTTTCAGACAGAACCTAGCAGTACCCATAGGTAGAAGAGAAAGACTTAATTTTCATGGGCAAAATAGTAATTTCAGGTCTTTCTCTGTTCTGAAAGCCAAAATGTATAACAACCAGCAGCAGCTCCCAAAGAGTAAGATTAAGAAGTAGAAAGGAGATTTTTTTCTTTCTTTTTTTCTTCTTCTTTCTCTTTTCTCTCTTTTTTCCCCAGAACACTGACCTGATTAACTCTGGTCGCCAGCTTGCTTAAACAATCACAAGTCCATTCTGTAAATGTAAATTCTACACCTACCGACATTTTCATCTCTTTCTCTCAGGAGTAATTAGACTACATAGTATCTCTGGATAATTCCAGCATCCTTCTCTCACCTATCCAACCATATTCTACCCTTTATATCTTTGAAAAAAAGCTTCTTATCCCTTCTGCCTGTTCATTCTATTTCCAATTTTGCCTCATCCCGCCCTTCCTTCTCTCTCTTTCTCTATGCTCTTCAACCAGCACTACATACACACGGCTATTTAACTGTAGCTGGGAAATCCNTAGAAAGGAGAGCCCTCATGGAGGAGTAAACACCCTGGTTATTCTAAGAGCCTGAACCATAATTCCTGATGAGGAGGGAACTACTCTTGTTAAGAGAGAATCTTGGTGGGCTCCTTGGGACAGAAAGAGAGTGAATGGGCTGGCCAGAGCCACAGCATCAGTGGTTGGCTTAACTTGCTTTCCATTAGAAACAGAATGGACCCTGGAGAAATGGAGGAGGTGAGTGGAAAGAGAATGGACAGAGAAAGCACAAAGGAAGCTTCAGAGGCATGGATGGTCAGCAAATTGTTCAGGTGATGGAAGGGATCTGAAGAGCAGAATCATCTGATATTGAATTGTAAGTTGTTTGTAATTTGTAGTTCTTCGTGCAAGTCTTTTTATCTGCAAAATATTTATTTAAGTGCCCCCCAATATAAACCTGTGCATATGTGTGTATGTGTGTATTGGTGAAATTAGGCTGTCCTAATCAAGTATATATAGGCTTGAGTTCCCTAAGGAACAATGAAATGGAGACCAAAACAAAACAAAAGAGTGAAAAATAATGTCCCAAAATAGAAGTGCTTGAGAGACTACTGATTCACAGAAATTTGCAAAAAGCCTTAATGAAGACTTTCCACAAATTAGGGGAGGGAAGGTTGAATGAAGTCTTTCTGGATGCCAAGGGACAGCAAGAGTTCACATCTGGCCTGGAGATGTATCTGAATGCCTGACTCAACATTTGCACAGGTATTAAGTACATATTCTAGTGTATCTGTTGCTAGAGATCATGCTAGCTACATAGAGATTGCTATACAGAGCTTCCCAGGGTAGGTTTAAAAGTGCGTAGTTGATCTTCCCATCCTCAGGGAGCATGAAGCACTAGTGACCAAGCCTCTCTCCACTTAAGATATCCCCACTAACTGCTGGAACCTACTACCTTCTCTACTAGTTTCAGTTAAAGAAACATGATCAGCTGTCATCTCACTCCTACTTCTTTTGACCTTTCCCCTGGCCCAGGGTGGGAGTCAGGGAAAGGGCTGTTACACATTCATTTCTCACAGTGTTTATCTTGTGGCAATCAAATGGCAGGGTTGGACATCTATGTTTATGTGACATGAAGCTGAAAGGCGGACAGCTGGCGTGGGTGCAGATGCTTGCCAGCCCCTGTCACTATCGGCCTATCATTGTTCCGGCTTGAGAAATTCAGAGTCCCCTCCATGGGAGCTTCAGCATTTTCCTTTGAGAAAACAAATTTGCAAAGATTCTTCAGAATCCTGGTGGGTTCCAAGCTAGCCTTCAAGGAGCCTGACATAAGAGAGTCATAATCTATAAACCCAAACAGCAAAGGAAAGTATAGATTTGATACTCAGCTTCTTCAAATGATCACATTTCATTGTTCAAACTGTGGCAATTGGCATGAAGGTGGGGAGAGGAAGGAGGAAGAATTGTAGCAAGGATACCCAGCAAGGTGTTTCCTTGTTCTTTCTGTTCCAGCATCTCCTGAAGACTTGAGCTTTGCCTTGCCCACCTGGGTATGTTCCAAGCCACTGTGTGTACAGACACAGACAAAGAAGATGTCATTTTATTGGGAGAAAAGACTCTGGTTCAACTCACCCGTAGGAACACTTAATAGGAGGTAATGGAAGGTGGTTGGCCCCCTACTCCAGGTTTATCTTCTATTTGTAAACTTATAAAAAGCATTTCAAGTACCGTCTCAGTTAGTTCCACCACTGTTCTGTGAGGTACCAGTAGAAGATATCATGACTTGTTTTGGAGACAAGGAGCCCGCAGTTTAGAGTGGTTACATGCATGCTGGAGGAAGCATCCAGCCAGGCGAAAGCAAAGTCTGGTCTTCACAGGCCTTTTGATTCTATTGTCCCAGAGATCACAGCCCCCCAAACCCACATGGGCCAGGTAATAATACATGTGAGTGAAGTGGACCAAACTAGCAGTACAATAGAGAGCGGTAGAGGACTGTGGCCAACTGGGGAACTCGTCCACATCTAGAAAGGGAGCTGCACTTTAGCCCAGAGTATTGTGGGCATGTGGGGATATGAGCCTCATTTGCTAGATTCTCCAACTTTAGCATGGTTTCTGTTTTACAAGAAATCTGGCAATTTACTGAAAACATCCAACTATGTGCAAACTAAACAAGACAAGTTTTTTGGTGGCATTTGGCCCACAAGATGTGATTTGTCCACCCTGTGCCTTGGTAATAAGAGTCTGCATGGTGGGTGTGGGTGACCAGGACAGTGGGAGGGCAGGTGCTGCATCCTCAGCAGCCCATCCCCCAGGTTCTGCATGTTGGGTCTGCAGAAGAGGAGCTGTGGGGCCAGGGCTCTCAGCCACAGGTCTTTAGGAGGGAAAGTGAAAAATGGTGGTTGTTACCCTCATTAGCCTGGAAGGTAGACATATAGAGGTACTTGTTCCTGAGTCTACCTCCCTTCCCAATCCCTGCTCCCAGCAGAATCTTGCATAGGGTAGTGTTCACTTCTGTACAGGCATTCTTGGGGCTGGCAGTAAAGCTTCTATTTTCATTAGTAAGGGATGCAGTTCATATCTAAGCTCTGCCTTTCTCAGCCAGTCTGTTTTTTGTCACATTGCTTCTGCAAAGATGGGATGACAATGACACCACTTGACCTTATCTGCAACTGTTATCTTGAGGTGGTTTATGGTTTTTCTTGAACACTCTAGCCTTGTGGGTGGGACCTCCCTGCTCCTGAACATCACTCTCTGTGATCTTATACAGATCCTTCCTCATGCGCAGTGAGAGCCACCTGCTTTAGTTGGTCCCACTGGGAAACACCGGCTTTCCTCTTCATATGGGTATACTTCGAAAGACTCCTGGTGTGTCCACAGCTTCCTCCGGCAGCTGGACTTATCTGGAAGACTCACGGTTTCTTCCATGGGGACTGATGTAGTCCCTGCAGATAAAATGTGTCAGAAGAACGCCAGCAAGCATGCAGCCCTCTATTCTCCAAACCTGGGTCCATGCCAAGCAGGGGGCATTAGGCAGGGGATTTACTCTTAATGGAATCTTTTCCAGCCCTGCCTTGGAGCCTCTCCTATTTTCAAAGACAAAACCAAAACAAAATATAAAACAATGGAGAGTGGAGGCAGCCCTCTAGTAAAAGCAGGAATGAGGGGTTCAGGCAGAATGTGAACTTGCCCCATTTCTGCCTTTTTCATAGTGAAAACACGCCATGAGGCAAAAGAAGACTCACTTTCAAAATTTCTCTCTCTCTCTTTCCCTTTGATTCTACTTAGTCAGAGTCTTGAACTTATCAGGCTTGATCTGGAACAGTTCTTAAAAATTATGAGTAGCTGGCAGAATTTCAGTCCACACACTCAGGTATGCAAGAAGTAAAATTACGTCTAGTCCCTCAAATCACTTCATTCTGACTTAAAACATTGACCCCTGCTAAATTCCTGAGAAATACCACCCTGGCATTACTGGTGACCCCTTCCCTCAGATCTTCTTGGGGAGCTTAAATGGGTCAGGGGCAGCTGGGGCATGGGTGCCTGACTTCTCAGTCTGGAGCCCAGCGATTGGATGTCTGGACTGCTCTGATCCTACCACTTTCTTGAGTGTCCCATCACTGAGCATTGTCAGCCTTTCACCTGAGGCTACACTTCCCATTGTCCTCCTGGCTCACCTGGACACAGTCTCCACTGCTCCTTTCCTGTGTCCCTGGTGCTGGGTGCAATCTCCAACCAGCATAAACCTTGGGGAAACAAAATCAGGCAACTGAAGTCTTTTGCAGACAAATTCTTCTTTTTCCAACCAGAAACCTCTTCCAATGTAAGAAAGCATGGGAGCTTGTCCATTAGCTTAAGTGGTGAAAGTAAAGGGGAGAGGCATCAGAGAAACACAGAAATCAACATCCCCCAAATTAGCACAACACTCGTGTGCACTGAACAGACCCAAGGGGGAGATGCAAGACTTTGATTATTTGGTACAATTCAAGGAGTCACTGTTAGAAGTTTCTATCAGTTTAGAATCTTTCAAAGTGTTATTCTGCCTAAAATTTCCAGCACTGAAAATGCAAACAGTATTTTGTCTCCAGGAAAGGGCTCATACATCAAGTCAGCATTGTCTGTAGTCAGCATTATCACAGCATGTGACCACCACAGGAGATGAGATAGTCTCTTCATCAAGTAGCAAAGCTTAGAAGGAGGTGAGCTTTGTGGTGTGGGGCTGTGTGGGGCCTTGCCCTAAGAGATATGTCTGGGTGGGCCTGGCTGGGCCCAGAGATGGGCTCCACGAAAACTCAGGCTCTTGGTTTGAAGGAGAGTACCCCAAGTAGGAGGTCACACCAGCAGTGTGGGTTCTGGCTGATCTGGGGACAATGGTTGCTGCCCACACCATCTGACAGTGTCCATTCTTGCCTGAGAAACCCAGACCCAGGCTAGGAAAGTCATTACTTCATGTTAAAGGGGCTTTTTGTAAGTTCATCTTTTCCCTTCTCCTTTTCTTCACAGGTCAGGAGACAGCTTTAAAATACTGTATTCAAAACTTCACATTTCTAAGTAACTTGGGTTTTTCCTTTCCTTAGTCTTGAACTCCAATTTCTCCAAAAATTATGTACTTCTTTTAAATGATAGTATTAGTAGTGTTCCATTAGTTTTTTGTTTTTTGGGTTTTTTTTTGGGGGGTGGACGGAATGTGTATAGTACAAAAGATCCCAGTAGATCAAAAAGTCTATTATGAATGTCAACTCCCCCCTGTCCCACCCATCCTGAAACCACCCCCCCAAGCAGCCCCTGCTTCTGGCATCGCCTCTTCTGGAGGGGATATCAGGTTCTGTACTCTGGTCTGAACTTCTAGTATTTTCAGCTTATCTTGGAAATTCCTCCACATCATAACATAGAGAGTCACTTCATTTTTAATCATATTGACCTTTTATTATTTAATTAAACCCCTTAATAAATATTTAGGTATTACATTTCTTCAGTATCAGGCATCCACAATAATGCCTCATTATTCACTCAATGTTTCTGTGTACACATTTTTTGTCCTTAAAAATGTTTTCCTGTTCCTGATTCATTATCTCTTTCCATTTCATCACATCGTCTTTCCTAAAGTATTGTTTGTAAATGTGTGTGTGTATCCTGGTTTAAGCCATCCTGACTTTTTTTTTTTTTTTGTAGACCGGGAAGAGGCAAAACAAAACAAAACAAAACAAAACAATGAATATTCTCCTTTCTTGTGCCATCTTCAGTGGAGTGGGATAGAGTTGAATTTCTTTCACATGATTCATGCACTCTCCCTGACTTTATTGCTGGATATTTAGATCTGGTATAAATTTATCTTTTAATCTAAGGCCCTTTCTGGGCAAGTGATAACCCACCAGTCTCCTAAGAAGTTGCAAAGCAAAAAGATGAATTTCATTGGTGTTCTTTATTTTTTTTTTAATGTTTATGTTTGAGAGAGAGGGGAACAGATGATCCAAAGCAGGCCCCACGTTGACAACGGATAGCCTGATGTGGGGCTGGAATTTGCAAACCACAAGATCAGGACCTGAGCCAAAGTTGAAATAGGATGCTTGACCAACGGAGCCACCCAGGTGCTCCCAATGGTGTTTTTTATCAATCACTTAGAGCAGAGCTATGGAGTTCTCTGGAGTAGTGAAAATGCTGACCTGGTTAACTCATCCTTCCTAGATTCCTTCTAAAGGACTTACCCATGTTTTGTTGGAGTCCCTGAGTTCTCCTAGCTTCTCCTATAGTCAGGGATGTTTGGAGTACCTCTGTGTTCTCAACCTGTATCAAAGTTAAAATCACCTGGGAAACTTTATAAAGAGCATAATGCCTAGTCCCGGCATCTGCCTCTGCTGTACCCGCAGGGCTGACAAACCTGGATGGCATGATCATTGAAACCCTTCCTACCGCTGAATTGTTGACAATTGTTATAACTTGCCATAGAACTAGAGGCCTTGTAAACTTAGCCAATTTATCAGAGTTTTCATGTTCACAGTTTAATTTTTTCATTAGAGTTTTCCCTGTATATTTCTCATTGCTTGAAGTAGAAAAGTCAAAGTTGGGGGTTTCAAACCCTTCTTAAGGGGATAATAAGAACACAATTTTCTCAGGGTGAAACATTGAGGATCCATACAGCTAAGAAGCCAGGTGGGTATATTCTGGCAGCTTGGAGTAGAGGAGGGAACGCACAGGTTAGACCTTCCGCCCAAGGCCAACTCATGATCTTTCCATGTCAATCTTTCAATTTTTTCTCTCCTAGTTTCACCAAATGTCAAGACAGCACATAATATTGGACAATCATTCAAAATCTTACACTACCATGGATTAACAGAAGGAAAGAAGGAAGAACAGATAGATGGATGAACACATGGATGGAAGGAATGGAAAGGGGAGAAAAAGATGGATAGTTGGATGCACTGGTTCAGAGTTCCACAGAGGCAGGGGGTTGTTTGGCTCCTGACCCTGCCTTTTGCTACCTGGGTAGGATTAGGGTGTTACTTAACCTAACACAGCCCTCTCCCCTATCTTGTGAAACATGGACTTAGTGACATCTATCATCTGGGGTTTTCATGGAGATTAAAGTAGATCATGGTGGGTAAATTCTTTAGTCCAGTGCCAAAAAATGTATGCTCACTAAATCGTATTTATTCTTTATTTTACTTCATTATATTCCAAAGGTGTTTTGAACTGGCTTTGAAAATACACATATTACATGCATTGCAAACTTTTTTCCAAATCTGTGTATTAATATATTTGGATGACACGTTTTTATTTTTAAGATTGGTTATTTTAGTAATGTTTTGTTCTGAAGTTCTTGCTTTTTATATACTGGTTTTGAAAATTGCCCACCTGAAGGTCATGAAAATATTCCCATTTGCTTCTAAAATCCATATCATGTTACCTTTTACATTTCAGTGTACAACCTGTCTGATGTTGATTTCGGTGCACAGTGTGAGGTAGGGGTCAAAGTTAAATGTTTTTTTCCCATGGCAGACCAACAGACTCAGCGGTTTATGAGGAGGTCACTTGTTGAGATGAGCACTGGGTGTTACATGGAAACCAACTTGACAATAAACTATTTGTAAAACAAATAATAAATAAATAAATAATAAAAAATAAAAAAAATTTAAAAAGAATAAAGTATGTAAGTATAAATTACATACTGGATTTCTAAGATTTGTATAAAAATGTATATTATCTCAGTTTTTATATTGATTACATGTTGAAATTATATTTTGGATATATTATGTTAAACAAAATATGTCACAAATCAAAAAAAGAAAGAAAGAAAGAAAGAAACCACCCTTCCTCACCATGTCTCACAGGCCCCTTTTTCATCAATCAGGTGGGTCTGGTTCTGGGTTCTCTAATCTTGTTCACTTTCTTGTCTATCCTAGTGCCACCTGCTCACTGTTGTAAGAACACATATCCAGAAAATACAAAGAACAGTCAAATAAAAGACATAGTCAAATAAAAATGTGCTAATGAATTGAATAGGCATTCAGGTCCATTCTAATTCTTTGATTGTTATCAAAGATTTAACATGCATTTTTTGAGTGCCTGCATTATTCTGAAATGGCAAAACTTGTTGTATCTGTGTATGTATGTACTTCTTTACTTATTCAGCTTTACCTTTATTTACCTATATATATATAAATATATGTAATATAATATATATCTTACAAATTATATATATATTTACTTTCTTTGTTAATGATATGTGACCAGAGAGACAAGTGTCCAAGGATTTTGAAAGTTCCAGGGCTGAATAATGATAGAAATGCAAACAGAAGCTATGGTTTAGGTGATGGGGCCAAGTGTGGCTCACATGGATAAGCTGGTGTTGCCCAGGTGACAGGTCTTATTCCTGTTACAAGTTGGAAAAAATCCAATTAGAATGCATACTGATTCTTATGTATGGGAACCAAATATTACAGGCATTCCAGAAAGCTGGGGTTGTCCTCTCCTGGAAAGAATAGGCGGTAACAAAGAAAACTGGGAAAATGGATGAAGTGTCAAGGATGCAAATGGTTAATGGTTGGCTCTCAATCTTAATAAAAGTTTTAAGGATTAGGACTCAAGCGTAGCACTCATTGTAAACATCCTGGATATGCAAGAAAAGTTATATTTCCCATTTCAATATTGTTATGGTAGCCATTTACTATGGATACTTGCTATCTTTTTTCAAAAGACTTAAATATCAGGGATACCACGAAATTACATTTAAGCTTGGCCTGCAATTGCTTGTTTACACATGTAGTATGCAACTGCCAGAAAATGCAAGTTGGAGATAAGGAGCAGAGAAAGGAAAGAAGTGGCAGTGCTTGGGTTTATTGCTCAGCTGGTGGGAATCCAAAGTTTGAAAAGGGCTATTAGAATTATTTCTCAAAGCTCCCAATTCAGAACTAAAATGTGCTTGTTATTGTGATGTGACATATTTAGCAACTTTAATAGGAAAACTTCACTTTGATCACAAGCCTCTTGGTTTATATAAACTAAGTTCCTGGCAAGATCTTGAAACAGAATCTTATGACCCTGAGAAATGGGTTCTCTCTCACTCTAAGTGGAGAGAAGCCTCCTTCTTCCTTTTCAGTTTTGAATATGAGTCCCCAAGGGCTTGGGCAACACTGAATTTTCTGAGAGGTGGCAAACAGAGCCAACTTCAACACTCAAGTGTCTCTTGAGTTACAGTGCATGTGGTGGGTGTGGCTTCTGGGAGTGTTGAATTCTGCTCCATCTCCTCAGTGTGCTCAGCCAAAGTAGGGCTGAATTGCAACACAGCACAAGCTACTCTTTATTTATTCTTTAACAAAGAAGAATATTACCAAAGTTACTATGGGGGCTGTAATCAAGGGTTGAAAGCATCCCCACTCAGTATGTTGGGAAGAATCCCTCCTCTCTCAGAGCCTGGCCATATCAACTGGTGGACAAATGATGTAAAAATGCCTTACAAACTGTAAAATGTAATAGCACATGGAATTTCCATTTTGTGGTGAAATAGTTGACTTGCAGCAATTAAGGGTGTTTCTAGTCAATAGGATGATGTTGTTAGAATATAATAAATCCACTGTCCTTGTCTGTCATTGATTCATTTGAATATGTCACTTGTTCATTCACCAAAAGCATTTATTAAATGCCAGCTGAGCAGCAAGCACCACATTAAGTATCATGGATGGAAAATATTAAACAAAAGTAGAGGTCAAGAGAGAAGGGCATACTATGCTGAATAACTGATGAGTCTCTATGTTGCAAGAGACTTACAAATAGCTCCCCAATTAATAGAAATAGCTCCCCAGCATATAGTAAGATGTAAATGTGTTTACAAGTAATAGAAACAACGTGGGTTGAATTAAGCATTTCCACACACAGAGAAAGCAACTGACCCCATGGTTTCTGGGGGAACTCAGGGCAGTGACTCTCAAAGGTGGGACTATTACTACACATTGGAACAGGTCAGAAACCAGATGAAAACTGTTGATGACCATACAACAGTACTTCCATCTCTTGGGCCTCCCTCTCTCTGTTTCTGTTTCCTTTTTTTAGGCTTCAGAGATTCACTTCTCTGCTAATCACATTGCAGGAGGAAGCAGCTCTCCTACCTACAACCAAATTTGCATATTTGGTGTCCTGTCATCTAAGAACACCCAGTTCCCTGAATCCCGGGAGAATGACTGCTTGCATCAGCTGTCCTCCTCAACACTCTCACAGCTAATTGCTATCAGCATTTTGGTGACTTTACCCTCATATACGCACATACCCACACCCACATGCAATACTTAGTTGTCTGTTTGTGGATCTATCGGATCAAATGATTTGTCTTGAAAGACTATCATATAAAATGTATCATTCTACACTTCCTTTTTTCACTTAATTAATCTGAATTCCTTCCATTGTGGTGCATATGTGATTACATCAATTTTTATTAGCTGCATAGTATTCTATAAAATATGTTCTGTGGGCTATTTATTCCTTTATTGATGATTATTTCCAAATATTTTATGTTATTTACAGAGTCACATTCACAACTCACTTCTCTATAAGTATTTCTGGACTCTATAAATCTCACAGTGGAATATCTGCATTAAAGGGTATGTGCATTTTAGATTTTAATAGCTGTTTCCAAACTGCTCTCCAAAATGTCTTTAACAGTGAACACTTCTGCCAATATGGTATGAGAGTGAATGCTTCTTATCCCCTTGCTAACCTTGAATATTAGCAGTCTTATTAATGGACTAGTCAAAAATCCTGACAAAGAGTCACATTGTAGCTTTGCTTTGGAAAGTCTGGCTCTCAACTTGCAGCTGCCTCCCCTAGCAACAGGGGTTTCACAGCTTCAAGACCTGCCTTGCTCCCAGAGGAGCTGAACCTCTGAGCTACTGGCCCCCACAAGGGTTTCGGCAAGCATGGTTCCTTGCAAGACACTGACATCTTCTCAGTTATGACTTTAGAAAGCAGAAGTAAGAAACAGCTGAGTTTAAAAGTTTCAAAATTCTAACCTACAAACAATCAATTCATTGGAATAAACACTTTAAACATTAAAGAGGAACTTATGAGTAAACTCATTTTCATTTGTAACTAATATGAGGCTCTACTCCATTGTTTATATTTCTTTCAGAAGAACCAAACACAGAGCCATCACCCATCTCCCTGCCTTTTCCTGAATCAGAAGGAGGGCCTGTGCTGGCCATGTTCCCTGTGGACCCTGGAGAAGGCCTAAGTGTGGGATTCCTTCCTTTTTCTGTTTATATGACATTGGGGAGGAGAGATGTGAGATATAGCTGGGAGGCTAGGAAGGAAAGAGATTTATTATTATTTGTGTTTCTTTCCTATTCTCATTTAGTTCAACTATTAAATTTAGGTTTTCAGAGAACCCAAGCAGTCAGATCTTGAGGTTTAAAGGTCACCAAGCTGCTGTTTCCATTACAAATTGGAAATAGCGCATGGTATTTGGTGACCAGAAGTGGCTATGATTTATGCTGTGATGCTTTTTGTACAAGGGGCCCCACCGAAATGCCTTCTGACTCAAGATAGAACCCAATGACTTTGCTCAAGGACATATTGGTGTTCATTTTTCATAAAACCACAGGCAATATTCCTGATCACTCTTTAAAATGATGTATAATATGAAAGTATTTTAGAGGAACCTGGGTGGCTCAGGTGGTTAAGTGTTTGATTCTTGATTTTGACTCAGTTCATGATCTCACAGTTCGTGGGCTCTGCACTGACATTGCAGGGCCTGCTTGGGATTCTCAGTTTCTCTGCTCCTCCCCTGAACTCTCTCTCAAAATAAATACATAAACTTTTTTTTTTTAAGAAAGTATTTCATTGAACTTTTTTGAAAGTGGAAGTTGTAGAGTGTTGGAATGAAGCCAGAAATCAGGTCCTCTGACAATCCCTGGCTTACACTTCAGATGCCCAACCGTGGACTTATCCCATAACCACCTCCATCTGTTGCCTTACCTGCAAAGCGTTGTGAGGTTATTCAGTTAAATAACACAATATGTCTCTAAAGTGTTTGCTACAACATCTGACTCAATATCTGTGCTCAAATATCAGTGGAGAGGAATGAAACTTAAAATGCTCAGACATGCTCATAAATTATCTGTTTATAAATAGTACACTGAGCTGTGGGGAGCCTTCAGATCCACAAAGGCAACCTTGCAGGTACCCACAATGAACACATAGACAAAGGTGTGAATGCAGTGGATCTGAGTCTTGGCGGACACTTTGTGGTCCTCCCAGAATATGAGGACACACACACACACACACACACACATACACACACACCTGGCCTCCCCATGCCCCCCGAGGCTGTCAGGAGACAATTTCTCATGGATGTTTGGGTCCGGATGAGACTAAAGCTTCCAGCTTCTGTCTTTAGGTACAGCATGGTGCAGGCCCTCCAGTGATGCCCAGCCACTGTCACTCTGTTATCCTGTTTGACATGTGGGATGAGGACCTGGGAGCTGGCACCTACGTCTCCTCTCTTTGCTCCATCTGTGTGAGTTTCCCAAACTGTCTTTATTTAAAAGTGGCATCTAGATCTTAGCTGAGCAAATCAGTCTAACTGTGGTTTTGGCCTTGCCTTCTTTTGGGGATGGACACAGACATGCTTGAGGTGACTTCTCTGCATGTGGCACCAAGGACCCTGTGATAAATAAGGTGTTCCCCAGGTGGTCTCAACCTTGTCCTGTGTCAACAGCGATGATGACCACATGGGGGTGGCCCACAGGGACATGCCTCTTCAAAGAAGGGGGCACCACTGGCCCTTCTAGGGCATTCAGTTTGACTTTGATCTCTCCTGACTATGGAGATCCTCAGACCAACTCTCCAGGCTGTCACCCTACCCCCATGTGCCTGGAGGCCATGCTTGGGATCATCAGTCAGCTGGTGAATGTTTCTGGGCTCAGATGGAGCTTGGAGTGATCATCACAGAGAAATCCCCACAGCCCCCCCTCCTCCAGACTCTGATCACATGCTATCCACCCCAGGCTCAAGGTTAGGTTCACCAACAGTGATTTAAGGGCAGTGAGGCACTAAATGGCTATGTGTCAGTGAGTCCTAGGAGAGAAAATGGATCTAGCAGTTGTTTCAATACTTTCCCCAAAACTTTCTTTCTGTCTCATTGAAAAGACTTTCCCAAGAGACCCTGCAGCATAAGGTTCTGTCTTAAAGTGGACTCCTCAGACATAGGTCTGGGAGGAGGAGGATTTAAGGGAAAGGGGTGTGTTTGCTTGGAAAGTGAACCCAGGATGCACCCTTGGGGAGAGTGGGCCAGGGAAGGGAAGAACCAATGCAGGGCATGATGAACAGATATGCATCATGAGTGCTTCAGATGTGCCAGCTCCAGGAGGTCATGTTGAGCATGCAGCATAGTGGCCTGCTGCCCACTGCCAGGCCTGAAGGAGCTGGAGGATCCACTAGGACTAGGGTTTCCAGGACCTGCCGCTAAGTCCTGTCCTTTGTTGCCCAGGACAATTCTTGGGGACATGGTTTCCCTGGGGGGCAGAAAGCAGGAGTACAGGTCCTTGCAAAGGGACACCACGAACATACACTGGACCAGCGAAGGGGTAGGGGATGCGGGTAGGTAGCCAGTGCACCAATGTCCACCCTCTAACTCATACAAAGGTTTGCCCCTTTTGGAGCCAGCTCAAAGCAAACATAGGTAGACACAACTGGCCTGGAAAACTCCAAATGCCAAAATACCAGTCCCGAGCACATGATCCACTCAGGAACCCTACACGGCTTCTCAGGATGGTGACTGGTCAAGAGCAGCTCTAAATACAGTGTCTCATTTCAAAACGGGTCCAGGTTCCTATGAAACTAGTTTATCCTGTGAGGAGTTTATTGAGAACACATGTGGGGAGAAAAGGTGTGAGTGTGACATGGAGGCTTCCCAAGTACGCACGGAGAGAGGCAGGTCTCCATCTCACAGAGCTATCTTTATGAAGTGTCCTGCCTGCCATCTTCAGAGTGTTTGTAAATCTGCTTTTAATTTTTAAGTATCATCAGGCAGCATGAAAAGTTAAACTGCCTGGGTTTGATTTGTGGAAGGGATGGAGAGAGGGGTTAGCTCTACTAATCATTCAACAGGCACTGTTACATGCCTCGTTGGAACCAGTTCTGTGGTGAGCTTGGATCCAGAGCAGAGGAACACAATTCAGAATACTCACAATGCCCTGCACAGCCTGTGGCTGAATTTGCCTTTACGGAAAAGACCAGTAATTCCTTCCATGTGTATGCCATTGTATGGTCTGCTGAGCACTTCACACATCATTTCACTCCATCTTATCAATAGGCAAGGGGTTTGAGTTACTTTATTCCCATTTCATGGAAGAGACAAGCAGGTCAGAGCAGGACAGGACCTGCCCACTTGGCCCAGAAGAAACTGGGCCCAAATCATCTCTTGATTGTCAGCAACCAGACACTGCCTGGCGTGTAATCTGTGCCAAGTAAATGTCTGAGTGACTGTTGGGCTGGGTTGTTGTTTAATCTGAGTCTTTCCATGACAGGAAGATCATGGGTTGACATTAGCAGAGACAGCCTAGACAGGCTGCAGGAGGTTCCCTTTGAAAATTCAACATGTGCACTTTTAGGGTTTGTTTGGGTGTTTCTGCATATGAATTTATTCAGGTGACAAAGCCGTTCCCAGCAGCTGCTTCCCTCTCTGGTGGACTTGTCTCCCTTAGTCCACTGGACATGTCCCCATTCATGAATTTGCTGCATG
Organism: Crocuta crocuta; assembly: GCF_008692635.1. Lineage (NCBI taxonomy): Eukaryota > Metazoa > Chordata > Mammalia > Carnivora > Hyaenidae > Crocuta > Crocuta crocuta. The sequence continues at coordinate 1,481,792 of NW_027532855.1, forward strand.
CAGGTCAGGGACACCTCTCTCAAAAGTGTGCACATGGCAGTAAGGCACTGAAGAGAAAACATCTTCCAGATCCAGCTGAATGAATTTCTAGACTGGGATGTCTGGTTCTGTGGCAGACATATTAGGATGGCCATGTTCCGGGGCACCTGGGTGGCTCAGTCGGTTAAGCATCTGACTTCGGCTCAGGTCATGATCTCACGGTTTGTGGGTTCGATCCCCGCATTGGGCTCTGTGCTGACAGCCAGCTCAGAGCCTGGAGCCTGCTTCAGATTCTGTTTCCCTCTCTCTCTGACCCTCCCCTGCTCACACTGTCTCTCTCCCTCTCTCTCTCTCTCTCTCTCACAAATAAATAAAAAACATTAAAAAAAAGAAAAGATGTGGAGAGGGAGACAGACTGCCTGGAGTGATTATATGTTTGTAGGTGCCCACACTGTTCATTCCATGTCCAGCCCTACTCGACCCAACCACTTCCACAGTAGTACTGGAATAGAGAAGGAACATAAAAACCCTGTGGGGAGGAATAGTTACTAGACACTAGTGTTGTTGCTTGTTAAGGAAATTCAAATAAGGCAACAAGACTCCTAAAATGCCTTTGGTGATTTCAATGCTTACAGCGATTTCTCAGCATGTGGAGACACACTGTTTCAGGACTACCACACACACTAGAAGCCGCTTCCGATTTGGGTTTCTGCTGCTGGATATTTAGGATTTTCTTTCTTAATTATTAAGAATATCTTAGGAAAAGCTTTCAGTGGAAGTTGGGCAAAAGCAGATCATATTGTTCTGTGCCTTCCTATAAATGCTGACAAGCCCTTTCTTAGCAAAGTAGTAGTATGTTGAAATAACCATTCTTATGTGAACCAATCGGTAACTCACCCCAGGACTGCACAACAAGTTTGAGCTACCAAGCTAGGGGTTAAGTCCCATCCCCTGAAACTCCAGGACATTTTTTTATTTTATTTTTTTTTATTACTTGCTCCAGAGCCATTTAATTGCTTAAAACTTTGGCTAATCCTTTTCTGCCCTAGGTGACCATTAGGGGCTTTTGAAGCAATGAAATTTTGTAAAGGAGAACTCTTGGCACATATTTTTGTGTAAATTCTCATCAATTTCCACAGCTACAGAGTTGTCTCTTGGAGACTGTGGACTCAAAATCCTCCACCCTCCTTCCTCCAGTGCTGGGCCAAGGAACCCAGGGGAGGGTGCAGGCACTGTCTATGGTGTGAAAAGCAATAGAGCTTCTCTTGTATCTCCATCCACACCAGACTCCATTCTCCATATTCTGTGATGCTTTTAATGGCAGGATGAGTGTAGGATCAGGATATCCGGGTCTCACGTAAACTCTATCCTCAGCTCTGATTCTGTGGAGGATCCTTCTGGTCCAGCTGGACCACAGCACACTATCTGGTGGTCCTCATACCACATGACACCTGTTCTTGGTTGTGGGTGTTCCTACTCTCAGTACCTCAACACCCTACTGTGGTGTATCTCATAGAATAGGCACACACTGATTATCACTGAAACGAACAAAACTCCTTCATCCGGAACCAGTGCACATGGCTGATGACTTCCAGGCAAGAGACACTCAGTGATGACCTGGGCTGAGCTCTCAGTCCAGTGGGCTCCTGTGGTGATTTATTCATGAGTGGCAGGAACTGTGTCCATCTCATGGTCCAGGCTTCTGACCCTATGTTAGGCTCAAAGAGACCAGGAATCTGCAATACTGGCTTGGCTGCACCCAGGATGCATATAGGGAAATCCATAGTTTTCCCTCCAAACCTTAAACAGCACTCATACATGCCCATCCCCCATCATTAAGACAAACTCATTTTTTTCAGTTAAGTGACCAGTAGATCTTTGAGGGGAGGAAGAATTGAGAATGGCTAACCCAGTGGTTCTCAAACTTGAGTGGACATCAGAATCCCCTTGAGGTTTGTCTGCACATACGTTGTTGGGCACACCCTTCAGGTAGCTCTGGAGCCATCACCAAAGACTTGCACTTCTGGTAAGTTGCCAGATGCTAATGGGGCAGTTCTAGGCAGCATATCGGAGGACCGCTGGAGCAAACCCACAGCACCATACCTTACAGTTTCAACCAGTCCTTCGCTACAACATCAAAGGCCCATTGGAGAGAAGCCAGCTCCTTAGGATACATCAAATAGGAAAAATTTTACTATCAGCATGAGTTTGAGACAAGAATTAATAAACACTTCTTATGTTTCCACAGGCATAGCTAGTGAAGCAGGTACTCAGAACACTGCAGGGTCAGCAATGAAAGTAGGCACAAGTCTCGTGTTGAAGTCCCATCCCCCCAAAAAACAGACAAAAAGGGGAGAAGAAACCTAGAATACAGGGAGGACTGAAGGTGGATTTGGGATTTTTTATTAATTCTAAGTTTTGTGTTTCTAGAAACATCTGATCAAATAACATCTTTCATAACCAAATGGAATTTTGACTTATCTTCACTATCGTGGTCATCAAGCCAACCCACAGTAAGATGAGTCTTGGCTTTCCCATTTTGGAAACTGCCAGAAATGCTATTTGGATTAATTTCTATTTGGGAGTTGGCTAAAACTGGCCACATTCTCTCATACCTCAGGATAAACATCATAGCATTGTCATATAAATTTATATTCCCCAAATTAAGTTAAAGTAGGCCTTTTTAGGGAGGTGGAAGCTGGTTTTTTTTTCTTTTTTGGAAAATTACTCCTCAAATATGTTCAGACACAAAGTTTAAGGTTTTTATTCTTCCATATTCCATGTAAATCAAACTAAATATCTATATTTCTGGAATCATATTAAATGATAGTATATTCTTCAGTTACATATAAAATTCAATTAGTATTTCTTTGTGGAAATTTTAATATCACATAAAAGATAAACAAAAGAAGATTTAAAATAACATTTTTATACTTTGTAAGAAGCAACAGAAATCAACTTTTCAAATCACAGCCCAATCATGCCATTGGAGTTCATCTATAATATTTTCCCTTAACAGAGCATGTTCCAAAATAAACATAAGTAAACCTTATTCTCTACAATAAACTGACTTTCAAAAACTGTGTATACAATGTCTACAAAGTAAATTATCATACACTTGAAATAGAAGATTACAACAGCATCAAAATCTGGAAAAAGAAATCACCCTAATTGCTGACCCTGAAACTATCTTATGAATTTAAAAGTATTTTTAATTCTGGGCCTTTTTATTCAAGCCATTGAACTTTTGTGTTTTTCAGAAACAAGAACTCGATCACTGAAATAACTTCCTGATCAGACTCTTAATTTTGTTCAGGTATCTGCTCCTTCACTATTCACCCAGAGGTGATGATGACTCTGCCATCCTTAGGGGGAAACACATGCATGGTCCCGGCTGTGGATGGCAAGCTGATGCCTTGGCCATGACTAGGTTAGGAGTGGACACTGGCCCAGTCTGACCAACGAGTCAATGAGATGATTGCTGGAGTTTCTGGAAAAGTTGTCCTCATTTTTAAGGACTCATATGAAGATATGGTCCTTTTGTGTTTCTGCACAGTGGATATTAAGGTCTGGTTTTTAATATCCAGAATTCCTGGAGCCATATTACAACCACAAGGGGGAGCCAGGTGGGGGCAATTCCAGCCCACAGAAAATGGCAGAGCAGAAATAGGAAAGAGCATGGGTTCTTGATGGCTGTTGAGTCGACCAGCCCAGAATCCCATCAGACCCTCAAATAGCTCTCACTTAATGTAAGAAATTACCTCATTGTCTGTGTCTGTGAGACGAGTCTTTTTTAGCCTATAGCAAATATATCCTAGATAATACAAATGAAATCTGAAAATTAGAGATTTCATGGAAACAGTATTCTGTCTGTTCCTGTTCGTTTTCATTGCACACCTTTTATTACTTTTTTAAAAAAAAATTTATAGTTTTTGTTTATTTTTGAAACAGAGAGAGACAGAGCACAAGCAGGGGAGAGTCAGAGAGAGAGGAAGACATGGAATCCAAAACAGGCTCCAGGCTCTGAGCCACCTGCAAAGAACCCGATGCGGGGCTCAAACCCACAAATCTGAGGTCATGACCTGAGATGAAGTCGGACGCTTAACTGACTGAGCCACCCAGGCGCCGCCATTGCACACTTTTTAAATGAGCTCTGTGTTGAACCATTTTTAAGGTCTCCTCTATTGTTAAAGTTTTCCTCTAAACTATGAGTTTTTCTAAATTGACAGATATTTGTGTATTGGATTTTCCGAAAATGGCTCACATTTGTATTTGCTCGATTGGCTGTTCAACATGGACCACATTTCTTTGCAATTTAACTCAGTTTTCCCATAGTGTTCTTTAAAGTATGAAGTAAAGGGGGCAATAAAAAATATAAGTGAATTTATTATTTATTCTTACATATAACTGGATTATTTGTGGTAATTGAGGTCTAGTGCACCACAAGCTTTGTTAACAATTTATGACATAATCATCCTATCATCCTGCCAGAAACATTTCCTGGATTCGAACTCAGGGACCTGACTTTTTTCCTAAACTGTAAATATGTCTTCCTCTTGTTCATGAGTCTACTTTCTCCCTGTTCAAACAGTGCATGAAGAATGGATTTCTTTTTTCTCAGATGTTTTCTCCGATTGCTCACATCTTATCAACCATACTGCAAGGGAGCACAAGGTAATCAACCTGAGATGTGGAAAAGGCAATCCTAGGTCTGAACTCTCTGTAACCATTATAACTTTTCAGTCTTTTGACTGCCAAATTTTGACCTCCAAATTTTGTTTAGCTTTGTGTTTAGAAACTATGGTCATGGCAGCACCTTGTCTCATATTTACACTTGATCATGTTCATAATGTGTAATATAATTTGGCAATGTTGGCAACTTCTTGGGGGAGGGAATGGGTCAGAAGTTTCTGATCACTCTTTGCCTTCACTTATGTTTCCTCCTTTCAAAGAATAAAACAAGACCCCTCTACTACTCCCCTTAAGCAGGACTCAAGTCCTTACTACCAAAGAAATTATATCAATTACGGGGCCGTAGATTTGATATTGATACTCACTTGAATATTAATCAATAATATTTCATGACAGTATCAGGCAGGACTAGAAAGAAACAGGCTGCTTGGGGTAAACATGTAACAAAAACAATAATCTCTAACTCTAGAGGCACCTGGGTGGCTCAGTTGGTTAAGTGTTGGATTTCAGGTCAGGTCATGATCTCACAGTTCATGGGTTTGAGCCCCGTGTTGGGCTTTGTGCTGACAGCTAGCTCAAAGCTTGGAGCCTGCTTCAGATTCTGTGTCTCCCTCCCCTGCTCATGCTGTCTCTCTCTCTTTCTCAGCAATAAATAAAACATTAAAAAATTTTAAATAATAATCTCTAACTCTAAAGTGCTTAGTGTATACCTGCCCTTCTATTCAATGCTGGTGTGGGCCAACTGGGGTAACAGACTCACCCCTTTTGCCCCAGTGATTGTGTCAGTGTATATCTGTCAATTGGCCTTTCTTCTCCCATAAGGATGGCTCATGGGTGGACATTGGCCTCATTGGGAGTGAGTGGGACTCAAAAGGAATTTTGCTGGTGCCCTCTCTAAAAATTACCCCAAGTTGTTCAGCTAATAAGTGGAGAAGCCAAGATCTGTCCAGGGCAATCTGCCTATGGAGGCCGTGTTATTGATTGTTGAGGAGGAGATACAGGAAGGGAGTGAAAAAGGGGCAGGCTAAAGGATGGGCTGCATTGGTGAGAGAGCCCAAATACATAATCTTTTCTGGGATCATCTTTGGTCTTACCCCTAAATCATTTCATTTCACGCCTTTTTGAAAGTTGGGATTTCAATAGAGCCTCTAAATTATATCATTTGGGGAAAATAATTGTATTTGTGATTTATCTATGAAAACTGTAGATTCTGAATTTTCCATGAAGATCCCAATTCTTTCTTGATATTTCTTTTTTTAAACTTATTTGTGTAAATTCAAGTTAGTTAACATACAGTGTAGTATTGGTTTCAGGGGTAGAACCCAGTGATTCATCACTTACATGTAACACCCAAGTCTCAGTCTTCTTAATGCCCATCTGCCCACCCATCTCCCTTCCAGCAATCCTGTTTGTTCTCTGTATTTAAGAGTCTATTATGATTTGCTTCCCTTTCTGTTTTTTTTTTTCCTTAAATAGTTTATTGTCAAGTTGGTTTCCATATAACACCCAGTGATCATTCCCACAAGTGCCCTCCTCCATGCCCATCACCCCCCTTCCCCTCTCCCCCACACCCCCTCAGCCCTCAGTTTGTTCTCAGCATTCAAGAATCTCTCATGGTTTGCCTCCCTCCCTCCCTTTCTGTTTTTATCTTTTTTTTTCTTTCCCTTCCCTTACGTTCATCTGTCTTATTTCTTAAATTCCATATATGAGTGAAATCATATATCTGTCTTTCTCTGAATGACTTATTTCATTTAACATAATACATTCTAGTTCCCTCCAGGTTGTTGCAAATGGCAAAATTTCATTCTTTTTGATTGCCAAGTAATATTCCACTGTATATTTATACCACATCTTCTTTTTTTTTAATTTTTAATGTTTTATTTATTTCTGAGAGAGAGAGAGACAGCATGAGCAGGGGAGGGTCAGAGAGAGAGTGAGACACAGAATCTGAAGCAGGCTCCAGGCTCTGAGCTAGCTTTCAGCACAGAGCCCGACACAGGGCTCGAACCCACGAACTGTGAGATCATGACCTTAGCCAAAGTCGGACGCCCAACCGTTTAACCGACTGAGCCACCCAGGTGCCCCTATACCACATCTTTGTTATCCATTCATCAGTCAGTGGATATTTGGGCTCTTTCCATAATTTGGCTATTGTTGATAGTGTTGCTATAAACATTGGGGTGCATATTATTTCCCCAGTACATTATCCATATTGTGACTTACAAATATATAACCCCTAATGGAACCAGTTTTGAAACCAGTTTATTTTCTGTGTAAATGACAGAAAGTTCAATGCAAACAGGTTTGAACAATAAAAGGCATTTATTGGCCCCCACACCTAGAAAGCTCAGGGACTAGAGGCTCTTCCATGATGCTGAGACTTACTAGCTGGCTCAACAACAACATCTGTCCTGCATTCTCCCCACCTTCTATGCTGCCAGTTTCATCCCAGGGAGCTCAGCTTCATTTATGGTGTGGCTACTACAGTTCTCAACCTCACACTCACAAACCACCTTTTAAAGGGACTTTGCCAGGAGATATGCTCTTGTTTTTCATTGGCCCAGACTGAATCGTAGGTCTTGAGCCAGATCTTGAACAGGACTTACAAGGGACCACCAAAGCCAGGGAGGGTAGATGACAATTCCCCTTGACTGAGAGCAGTCAGGTTCCCCTCTCCCACAGCTGCTCCCCAATGGAAGAGTGTGGAATAGATGCGGAGGGCAGGAACAAAAGTGACTTTTCCAATGACTGTATCCAGATCTGTGTCACATGGTGCCATGCCCTGTAACAGAGCTTAATACAATGCAATATTCTCTTTTCGATTTTTAAGATAAGTCACTTTTGAATTTCCCCATTCCTAAGGGTTAGCCGTTAACTGGGTCTGCATAAACCTTCCTTTGGGCCCCCGCACTAACAGAGCTTAGGCCTCTGCTCCATGCTTTGACAATTCCCAGGCTCAAAGACGTCATGGGATGCCTCAGAGCAAGCACACAAATCTACAAGTGCACATTGCATACATCACGCCATGAGAACAATCAAGAAATGTGAAGGTGCAGGAGGAGGCAACAACTAGAATAACATTCAACCATTAAGGATATAAGGGAACTTTGAACACACAAGGATACAACGCCAACACGTGGGAGATATACACTCTACTTAAATAATTCTGGGGTGCAGGAGATATACACTCTACTTAAATAATTCTGGGGTGCTGGCCTGGCTTCTAGATCCTTCTCCCAGGCACCTATATGTACTGCAGCTTCATAACCAATGCCAGCCCACATGCCAGAGCACCAGACACAATTTAGCTGTCCTTGCACAAAGGCCTGACACTTTCCCTCCCTGAAACCTTCTTTCTACCTAAACATCACTACCTCCCATTGCTAGGCAGTGTCCCCAGTTGGCTGGTAATTCCCAGGGCATCTGAATCACATTCTCCACAGGGTCAGTTGTGAAGCCAGTGCTGACAAAGTCCCTGCATGAGAACTCTGAGGGCTCCGCCCATAGCTCCCCACAGGCACGCACCATCATAGGGATGCCGTGGGCCCTGTCTGCATTACAACCATCCACAGCGCTTTTCTGCATGTGCTTATTTTGCTTTTAAAATAAGTTTTATTTCTAATTTTTGAAAGTAACGCATATTCATTGTGGAAGGCAATGAAAATCCAAAATAAATAAATAAATAAATAAGTAAATAACTCAACACACACACACAAGCTCTATCGACACTTTGGTCCATTTCCTTCCATTTCTGTTTTTCCAATTTGATAACAATTCATGCAGGTTTTTTCATTTCCTACCAGGTTTTTCATGCACTATATATTTTATGCTTTTTATGTATAGAGAAATCATTTCATAACCATGTTTCTGTCTCCTGTTTGCCAATTTCCTTTAGTCTAAATGATGGAAAACCTTCATAAACATTGCTGTACTGATTGCATGTTATTTTATTGTGTAAATGGACCATAACCGACTCGGGCATCCTATAGGATGACATTTAGGTATTTGCAGTTGTTTTCATTTTATAAACATTGCAGAGCATTTTATAAACCATGCATTCACATAATGCAGCTAACACATTTTACATTATAGTTTTAGAATTATTTCCCCAGAGGTGGCATTAATGAAGTGAGGTTTATAATTTGAAGGTTTATAATTTAAAACCATTCTTCATACACGCAATAAGAGAGGGAGTAATGTGTCAAGAATGCTGGGTCTCGGGGAAAAGCTCATCAGAGTCACTCCCTAAGTTGGAAGTTCACTGGACCGGATGTTTCCCAACATGGACATTTTTGATCAAAGTCACAAAAAATCTCAAAAAATGTATACTTTCAATTTGTATGAAACCTTTTGGAAATCATTGCGATTTGCAATTTATGATTTGTGATGGGTGCTGTAGCCTCTTAGAGGGTGGATGGAATGAAGACTGGCAGTAGGTGACTTCTTTCAGATTGGTGTGGTACTGTCACCCATGTTCCTCACATATACCTTCCTCCCCCACCTGGCCCTACCATGCTCATGTGCATGTGCACACAGACACACACTCACAACACACATGCTGACATAACTCTGCACACTCACACTCACTAGGATTGCAAGATAAATACAGGAAAGAACAAGATACTCAGTTTAAATTGATTTTCAGGGGCATCTGGGTGGCTCAGTTGGTTAAGTGTCTGACTCTGGATTCTGGTTTAGGTCATGATTTCACAGTTCGTGAGTTTGAGCCCCCACATCAGGCTCTGTGCTGACAGTGCGGAGCCTGCTTGGGATTCTCTCTCTCTCACTCTCTCTCTCCCCTTCTCTTTTTGCCCTTCCCCAGCTTGCTCCCTCTCTCTGTCTCTCTCTAAGTAAATAAACAAAAACATAAAAATAGGGGCACCTGGGTAGCTTAGTCAGTTAAGCGTCTGACTTTGGCTCAGGTCATGATCTCAGTTTGTGGGTTTGAGCCCCGTGTTGGGCTCTGTGCTGACGGCTAGCTCAGAGCCTGGAGCCTGTTTCAGATTCTGTGTCTCCCTATCTCTCTGACTCTCCCCTGATCATGCTGTCTCTCTCTGTCTCTCAGAAATAAATAAAACATTAAAAAACATAAAAATAATTTTAAAAATAAGATAAAGTGAGTAAGTTTTTAGTGTAGATATGTTCCATGCAGTATTTGCACATGCAGAGTTTACAATATTGCCAGCCAGTATTTGGGACATACTTAGACTAAAACATTAATAAAATTCAAATTTAAGCTATGTCTAATATTCTTATTTGCTAAACTTGGCAAATCTACCATTTGCACACCATACATACATACCCACTCACCTATGCTCATGTGCACTCACACACATTGGTACACACACACATGCGCACACTCTTCCTTTGCATTGCACATTCAATTTAATTGCTTATTATAGTATAAATGGGTACCAGAAACCTTCAAATAGAAAGAAAATTAATGAAATTACAAAAAAATTTCTTTTCATGCAGGAGACCATCCTAGAGTGTCAGAAATCGATTCCATTGTGGGTAGGATTCTAGCATCCATATTGAGTTCCACCTTCTGGCAGCCAGGCAATTTTCACAAAGGCAGCCGCCTTCAGATAGCCCAGGTCTGTGGCCCTGGCTGGGCAGCTCTTAGATCTCCTGTAAACATTTCCCCTTGCACTTCCTAAGTTCAGGGCATGTTTATTTTACAGAAAGGGGTCTTGGCCCATCTGGGATTTGTTTGGAAGGGATTGCCTCTTTTCTTTCTTTATAAAAATAACCCAGTGTCTTTATGTAACTGGGCTGGACCGTCAATTTAACGAGTGGGCCTCACCTTTTCCTGGGTGTGTTCCTGGAAACAGTGTGCAAGGCTGGCCGGGTTAACCATTCCTGTGTACTGCCTTCAGCTTGGCCTCGTTTAAAATACACTCGGCT
>NW_027532855.1:1492601-1510062 GCF_008692635.1 Crocuta crocuta
AGCCTCCACAGGGCCTTTCTGTCTTTCTGTTGTCATGCAGGCTGCAGGGGTGCAGGGCGAGTGCGCAGGTGTGGTTTACCTTTGATGAGCACATAAGTGATTAAAAGAACTGGAGACTGGATTCCAGCTGCTTTTGACCTATTTGTAGCTTATAATTCTCACCCCTGGAGCAGCAGACTCCTATAGTCAGTGATCATTTCATCCCCAATATAGGGATAGCTCGGAGATACTGTGGATTTGGTGGCAGACCACCACAAACAAAGGATTAGCACAGGGGTGCCTGGGTGGCCCAGTTGGTTAACCCTGGGACTTTGGCTCAGGTCATGATTTAGGGTGTTTGGGTTCAAGCCCCGCAAGGAGCTCTGTGCTGACAGCTCAGAGTCTGGAGCCTGCTTTCGGATTCTGGTCTCCCTTCCTCTCTGCCCTCTCCTGATCGAATTAAAAAAAAAAAAATAGCATAGTTAAGTGAGCCACATGACATTTTTGTTTTCCCAATGCATATAAAAGTTATGTGTACATTACCCTGTAGTCTATTAAGTGTGTAATAGCATTATGTTTAAAATAACAATGTACATACCTTAGTTAAAAAATACTTTACTGCTAAAAAATGCTAACCATCCTCAGAGCTTTCAGTGGATTGTCACTGGTCACAGATCACCAGAGCAAATATAATACTAATAGAATATTTGGAATTTTGCAAGAAGTACCAGAATGTGACACAGAGACATGAGGGAGCGAATGCCATGGGAAAAATGGCACCTATAGACTCGCTCCACGCAGGGATGCCACAGACCCTCAATTCGTAAAAGGGCCGTATCTGCGAAGTTCAGTAAAGGAAGCACAATAAAATGATGTGTGTCTGTAACAACGTCTACCATGTCCAGGACATTTAAAAAATCTTAATTTTGTCTATAATTCCAAGAATAACTTGAGAAAGATGCCAGATGCCTTCCTTGGTAAAACTAAAGTTATGTGTTTTAAGGCAAAAAGCCAAAGGACTCCTACCCCAAATACTTACATGCAACCACTTGCTCCAGTGACACTTAAGAAGTGGAAAGAAAGGAGCCACTGCCTGTGAAAGCTGAGGACAGTTAGAGAACAAGGACTCTAGGGGATGCCATTGAGAGGTGACGGCTCTTTTGGGAGTTGCTGAGTGGGTAAAGCATAGGGTTAGGGTTTGTTTTCAGACTTTTTACACTCAGGCAGGTTTGTGCTACAGGGAAATTAACTCCCTCCCATAAATCTGGAGAAATTGAAGATCTGTGCATATGCCTCACAGCAGAGAAGTCGGCCTCACACAGACAATATTCATTCAACACAGGGCTTTCCCTTTCCTCCAGGGAGCACAAAGAACTTTTTAAATGCTTATTTCATTAGCCCCCAGAAGTGCCTGGTGAGACGGGGAAGTGCCAAGAAATGCAATCTGTGTCCTTCACAATGGAAGACAGAGATCTTCCCTAGGACAAAGAAAACTGTGGAATGAGAGAAAAGCCTGGAAACTTAGTCCCCACACACACAGTTCTGGGTTTCCAATCACTCTTCTTAGGCTCCTCATTGCCAGAATATACAACTTTGTTCAAACAAACACACCCAAGAACCTAATAATTTTCTGAAATCCACATCTAAGTATAAATTTGGCCCTTTGGACCCCCAGGAGACCTCCTTACATGTGGCTGCTTGCTTGTAGAAAAACCCATTGCCGTGATGTCATGGACATGGACTTTGTTTCTGAGAAAAGGCGATTGTTTTATCTCAGGAGGAAGGATGTTGGGGGCAGCGGAGGACAATTTGGCTTTTGTCTTTAATGAATGATGTTTAGAGCGACTTCTACTCATCCACGGACAGTCCTAGGCAAATTCAAGCATCTAAATCATTTGTGGTTTTGTAAAATCAAAACTTTGTGGGGGAGGGGCTCAAGAAGGTGTCATCCAACTTTCCACTCCCAAATGTGGATTGCACTTAGTGACTTCTTTCCAAAAAGTAGAACATGGAGGGGTGCCTGGATGGCTTAGTTGGTTAAGTGTCTGATTTCAGCTCAGATCATGATTTCATGGTTCATGGTTTCAAGCTCTGCTTCGGGCTCTGTGCTCACAGTTCAGAGCCTGGAACCTGCTTGGGATTCTGTGTCTCTCTCACTCTCTGCCCCTTCCCCACTCATGCTCTGTCTCTCTCTCTCTCAAAAATAAACATTAACTTTTTTTTAAAAAAGTAGAACTTGGAAAAGAGAGAATCTTTAGAGTGACCACCTGCATAAAGCTTAATACCACCAGACACGTTGATGGCATGTTTCTGTGATATGATGTGTTGAGAATGGCACTCTTCCTGCCTACATGCCCATAACCTCCATCTAACCATGAGAAAAACACTGGGTAGACCCACACTGAGGAACATCTACGAAATGCCAGTCCAGCAGTCTTCAAGGTCATCAATAAAGGAAAATCTGAAAAACAGTCATCAGCCACAGAAGGCTTATTATGGAGACATGGTAACTAAATGTAATTTCATCTCTTGAGAAAAATCCTAGAACAGAAAAAGGACTTTAGAAAAAAAAAAAACTAGTGAAATCTGAATGAAATGTGAAGTTCATTAATAGTAACATGTTGATGTTGGTCATTTCCTTAGTTGTGATCAATATCCCTGCTAATATAAGTTAATAGTCTGAAAAACTGGATGAGGTGGATTACACAGGTGCTTTCTAGAAACAGAAAACTACTATAAAATGTAAAAAATATTTAAATAAAAGTAATCATATAAAAGAGTTGGTCCTAACATAGGTGTTGTGTAAGTCTAGTCCTTCTGAAGTGTTTTTCTATAATATGATATAAAATTGAAGCTCTGAATTCTTTCTAAGTTAGAGTAGGCAAGAGGGTTTTGAGGAAAGCTGGTAATAAAATGGTGAAATTTTTCAGGGAAAAAAGACTAGTCATATAATGCTAAGAATACAAATAGAAATACCTAATACTGAAAAAAATTCTGAAATCCAGCCCCTTTGTTATACTCTATTAGGTTTGGGTACTAGTGGTCAAGGACACTCTTAATACTTGGCCAGAGTGACTGTAAGACTATGTGGGCCTAACTCCAAAGGGTCAGCACGGACCTCTTGTTAAATGTGATGGATCAGTCTTTGTCTTTACTACCTCCCCAAAATTACTACAATGATAAAAGGTGAGAAAAAGTATAATAAACCTACTAGGACAAAGAAAACAAAGAAGGAGATATCCCCGGAATGTTTAGACAAGAAAATAGCTAACACTGACTGAACATGCATCATTGTAGATTTCTTCTATATGATAATCACAGATGAACTGGATATGGTAACATATCCAGAAAAGTAGGAAAAAAAAAAAAAACAAATAAACCAAGTGCCTGTGGAAAGTAGGAGCAGCAAGGAGTTAATTGATTCTGCAGGAACTTGAAACAGCCAATGTGTCAGAGGTGCCCAGCACCCCAAAGGGTAAGGCTGAGGAACAGGGTAGAAAGGGGAGGATGGTGCTGCCTCCCTGGATCCACCTTGCTGAGAGATGACTTCCCTGGTCCCAAGGCAGATCAGTTTATTCTCTGAACACACAAAACAGGCTGGGAAATGATTCTGGACACACATTGAGGAGACTCAGTCCTAGGACTAACTTCTGGAAGAGTTGAAAATTCCCACTGTGAACAGGAAAGCCATTTCCTAGGACCTGTTTCAAAAGGCCCATAGCCTGGCATGTGCTCCCTAAACCATGAATTAGAGGATTCTTCTGAGGAAATAGACCCCAGTGCACTTAACTTATCCAGAGAGACACCTCCAGATATAGATTTTTATGGGCTGAATTGTGTCTCTCCCAAATTCCTATGTTGAAGTCCTTAACCCCAGTGCCTCAGAATGTGGTGATATTTGGAAACAGGGCCTTAAAAGATATGATTAAGGGGTGCCTGGGTTCCTCAGTGGGGTAAGTGCTAACTCTTATTTTAGACTCAGGCAACATCTCACAGTTCATGGCTTTGAGCCCCACATGGGGCTCCATGCTGACAATGAGGACCTTGCTTGGAATTCTCTATCTCCCTTGCTCTCTGGCACTCTCCTGCTCTCTATCTCTCTCAAAATAAAAAAATAAACATTTTTTTAAAGAGATGATTAAGTTAAAATGAGGTCATCAGGGTTGGCCTTAATCCAGTCTGACAGGTGTTCTTATAAGAAGAGGAAATTTGGTTCTACAAAGAGACACCAGGGATTTGCATACACAGAGGAAAGGCCATGTGAGGACACAGGAAGCAATTGGCCATCTGCAAGCCAAGGAGAGAGGCCTATGGAAGAAGCCAGCACTGCTGGCACCTTAATCTTGGACTTAGGATCTCCAGAACTCTGAGAAAATACATAGCTGTTGTTTAAATTGCCCCATGTGTGGTACTTTGTTATGGCAGCCTGAGCAAACTGAGGCATGGATGCTTGGATGTCTTCCAGTGAAAAGGCCAATGATGAAACCATGAACTCCACCAGGTCACAGGTCTTGCCCAACTGCATGGAGCTTCTGTATTGATCAGGGTCTTGGTAAGAAATATTGATGGCACTCTTAAAAGGGGAGGTAGAGCCAAGTTTAATAAAGGAGCTACTTACAGCACTGAGGGTATGGTTAAGAGAAACCAAGACGGGGTAGTGCAGGCCCTGGGAGGAGCAATGGAGGTGGCTATTATCACTTCTGTGTCTGAAAGTCAGGATGGGAGTGTTTCCTAGAACCCAAAGATGGTTGAGGCTGTCAGAGAAGGTCAACTGACAGATGTCTATCACCTTCAGCAGAGGAATGCAGTCCTTCTGCAGAGTTCAGCAGAAGACTCGGGACATCAGTTTCCCAAACATTCTCTCATCCTGATGTCTGAACCCCTGCCAGTGCTCTGGTGCCAAATCTCATCAGAATCCAGAGTGTAAAGGAAGCCAGGTGATCCAAGTAGGTCAGCCTGCAGGGCACAGAGCAGGGTGGAAGGAGTGCAGTCTGGAGTAGCCAGTAAAAAATATACAGCTCACCTTCCAATCAGCTCTCAGTTCCTCTGTTTTAAGTCTGAAATGGCTTCCAGGAGCAACAGATAAGTGAACCCCTTCAACATGGAAGAGAGACCAAAGCCAAATAAGCACACAAATATACAAATAAGCAAACAGAGGGAAACTAAGAGAAGTGGACATGCAGTGAAGAGGATAAACTTTTTTTTTTTTTAAAGAAACTCAGAGGAAGTAATGTAGTGGACATTGAAACATATATACACCAAGAATCCAAAGTCAAGTCATTCCGTTTTCAGAAATATCATATTATGAAAAATGGTAAAATCAGATAATGTGAGGAAAGCCTTCTAAATTAAAAAGTACAATCACCAAAATTAGTAAGTAATAAGATAGAAGAATTCGTTCAGAAAGTAAAACAAGCATAAAGAAGATATAAGATTGGTGAGAAAAGGTAAGAAACTTAGAGAAGCAATCCAAAAGACACAATACCTGATTCTTTAGAAACTCAGAATAGTGAGAAGAAAGGGTAAAGAAGCCGCCCCCATCACATAAGTAGTGGGGGACACTTCTCCATCCCCAAGTCCATGAATCTCCAGACTGAGTGAGCCCTAGGAGTACCTAACCAAAGAGATGAAAACATACACACCAAAGCACAGGGACCTGAGGTTTTAGAATTCTAGACAGAAAGCAGTATCCAGAGAGAGAGAGAGAGAGAGAGAGACTGGGGGTGGACAAAGGAGAGGAAGAAGACTAGAGAGAAGGAGAGAGAGGGAGAGGGTAGAGAATGGGAAAGAGACAAAGAGAGGAAGACAGAGAGAGAAAGGGAGAGAGAGAAAGAAGAACCCATTCAAAGGGAATGAAATCAGAAGGCAACACTGGAAGAGTAAAAGTTACTGCAGCTACACTGTTAAGTTCTGAGAATGACCTAGAATTCTATATTCAGACAAATAAAGTATAAGAGAGAATAAAAATATTTCAAAAATATCAGGACTTCTGCTGGATATTCTAGGAAGATCGAATATATGTACTTTCCCTCTTCCTCCTGCCAAGAACAACCAACATCCAAGACATCCTATGTAAAGCAAGCATAAGAAGACTCTGGAAGGTGGAGAGAAAGCTGACTGGCCAGGAACCTCAGGATCCAAAGAAGACTATAGCAGGGGAGTTGCAAGCTTTTATCTCACCTCATATATCCCAGATTTGGAGCTGAAGAAGCCAAGAACTCAGAAATGCTAACAGGCACAGATAAGAAAGGCCCTAAAAAACCCCTGTTTTCTCTAGCCAAAACACTAGGCAGGTGGTTGGCCGCCTAGGAAGACAGAACATTTTTCGACAAGAACCACTATACTCCAGCCAAACTCCACAGAAAAAACAGGGTCCTATACTTATGCACCCCAGCCAAGGCTGCGTGAGGAACTTGGAATTTCTCCCTCACTGGGCTGTAGCAGGGAGGCTCACCCCCACAACAGGGTGGTATCAGAGGAGCCCCTTAGGGAGCCAAGACTTCCATCTCTGTCAGCCATAAGAACTCCCACACTCATGCAGTCAAGAGAGACCTTGTAGGGAAGCCAGACTTGTAATAGATGTTCCTCATCAAGTTGAGAAGTTCTAACCTCTTCTATTTTTCTGAGAATTTTCTCATGAATGGGTGATGAATTTTGTGAAATGTTTTTCTCTTTTATCAACTGATATGATCATGTGACTTTTTTCTTAACCTGTTAATATGGTGGATTACATTGATTTGTTTTAAGATATTGAACCAGCCTTGCCTTGCACTCTAGGAGAAACACCCACTTAGTCATGATATATAATTATCTTTATTAAGAATCACTACATCTTGGGGCGCCTGGGTGGCATAGTCAGTTAAGCATCCAACTTTCACTTAGGTCATGATCTCACGGTTTGTGGGTTCGAGCCCCATGTCAGGCTCTGTGCTGACTGCCAGCTCAGAGCCTGGAGCCTGTTTCAGAGTCTGTGACTCCCTCTCTCTCTCTGACCCTCCCCTGCTCACGCTGTCTCTCTCTCTCTCTCTCTCCTAGAAATAAATAAAACATTAAAAAAAATAAAAATAAATAAATAAAAGAATCACTGCATCTTTAGGGTGCGTGGGTGGCTCAGTCGGTTGGGTGTCTGACTTTGGCTCAAGTCATGATCTTACAGTTTGTGACTTCGAGCCCTGTGTGGGGTTCTGTGCTGACAGCTTGGAGCCTGGAGTCTGCTTCAGATCCTGTGTCTCCCTCTCTCTACCCTCCCTCACTCTCTCTCTCTCTCTCAAAATAAATAAAAACATTTAAAAATGTTTAAAGAATCATTGCATCTGTATTTAGTAAGGATACAGGTGTCTTTTTTTTTCTTTTCTTTTCTTTTTTTTTTTGTATTGTCTTTGTCTGGCTTGCATGTCAGGATAAAACTATCTTCATAAAATAAAACTGGCACAGCATCCTTTCTGCAATATTCTTTTGGTCAAGTAGTCACAGAGGCCAGATTCGGGGGGAGTGGTACATAGACTCACCTCAATGGGAAAAATACAAAGAATTTTGAGGCCATGGTTTAAAATTACCAGGACTTCCTAGAAAAGTATTAGACAACTAAATTTCAACTCAGTATACACTTTTTTTTTCCTGGAAACAATTAGCTTGTGAGATAGTAGTGTGTTTTCAAAATATCATAAGCTAAATCCTTTTTTGCTGAGTGGAAAGATAGCTATCCCATGTTGGTGCCTTATCTCCTTTATTTCTAGGGGAATGTGTTCTGAGTTACTGAAGCAATGTGCAAACAAACTTTTGTAACCCAACCCTTTCTTTGCTGTATTGTATTTCTTAATTCTGCAGTTTAAAAAGTCAGTGGGGACAAGTTGTGCAAGGAGACTGGCAGAATCCACTGGAGGCTGACAAGGAGATGGATAAGAAACAGTGGTGATCATGACACAGGATATTAACAGTGCCCAAATGTGCTCTCCTGAAAGCCAAGGGTGAGCTATGTCTGCTCTGTGTCTCATTCTTAGATAAGGGATAGACAGCCAAGAGTGTGTGCTTCCTCCTGGGTCCTGGGCCAGTACCTTGGGGGTAATGTGGTTTCCTGGTGAGTCTTGGTTCTTATATTACTTTGTTTTGATTCAAGTGTAATTAATATATGATGTCATATTAGTTTCTGTTATACAATATAATGATTCACTGATGCTATGCAGTTCCCAGTGCTCATTCAGATAAATGTACTCTTAACTGAATCCCCTTTATCTGTTTCACCCAGCTCCCCACCCAGATCCCCCTCTGGCAACCATCATTTTGTTCTCTGTATCTAAATGTCTGGTTTTTCGTCTGTCTCTTTTTTCTTTGTTTTTAAATTCCACGTATGAGTGAAGTCATATGGCATTTACCTTCTTCTGACTTATTTCACTTGCATTGTACCTGCTAGGTCCATTCATGTTGTTGCAAACAGCAAGATTTCATCACTTTTTATATCCCAGTGAGTATATATACCCCATCTTCTTTATCTGTTCTTCTATGGATGGACACTTGGACTACTTCCAAAGTTTGACTATTGTAAGTAACACTGCAATAAACATAGAAGTGCGTGTATCTTTTCAAATGAGTGTTTTTCATATTCCTTGGATAGTGGAATTCCCAGTAGTGGAATTTCTGTATCATGTGGTATTTCTATTTTTAATATTTTAAAGAGCCTCCATACTGTTTACCACAGTGGCTGCACCAACTTGCATTCTCACTAACAGTGAATGAGGGTTCCTTTTTCCCTGCAGCCTCACCTTGGTTCTTTATAGCTTTTGGTCAACAGAAAAGCGGCCCCATGCTTTCCCACAAGCTAGGTGAGGATTGGAGAACTCCCCATTGCTGTACAAATACAATTTTTTGGTGGTGTCTCTCATTTAGAATTGCCAAGTGTCAGTTACAGAGTAATGGAAATAAAGATGTATTTTCTCCCCACCCAGAGTCCCGTTCTGAGTCTATCCAGGGATCCCAAGGTAAACACTTCTGTTTCTAACAGCAGAATTCTTTTCCAGAGTTAGAACTGCACACTGATTTGGTGAATGGATCTTTGGTTTGCAGAGGAGGCCCCTGGGCTGTGCAAGGAGCAGAGCAGCGCTGCTGATCAGCATAATAAATAGACAGTTTTTTTCTTGCCCCCCCTGAAGCCTGGATTCCAGCATTTCTGGTGACTTGAGATAGGAAAAAAGTTGCAACAGAGAGCCTATGAGAGTGATTTGGACCAGGGCAATGCCTTGGACTTGTCCAAGGCTTGCAGAGGAGTGACCAAGACCAGGGAAACAATTTTTCTGCTCAGTTAATGCTTTCTCCATTTTTTCCTGAAGTTCTCTATTCTCTGCATTCAGGTCCCTTGTGGGGTATCTAAGGATGACAGAGAAGGGGCTATGCCAGTACCCAGAAGAAATGAGAACTAGAGAAGCCAATGGGAAAAAAGAAAAGACATTTACCCTTCCATTCAAATTTCTCTTTTAAAACTCATGTGGGGGGCGCCTGGGTGGCTCAGTCAGTTAAGCGTCTGACTTCAGCTCAGGTCATGATCTCAAAGTCTGTGGGTTCGAGCCCCGCGTCAGGTTCTGTGCTGACGGCTAGCTCAGAACCTGGAGTCTGCTTCAGATTCTGTGTCTCCCTCTCTCTGCCCCTCCTCCATTCACTCTCTGTCTCTGTCTCTCAAAATAAAACAAAGACATAAAAAAATTAAAAATAAATAAATAAAAACTCATGTGGGAGTTCAGAGCACCATATGGAGTTTAGTCACAAGGAGTCTGTGAACTCCAGGCTCCACTGCCTGTGGAAGTATTTGGGTCGGTGGACTTCTCTCAGCTTTATGGAGTGAGCAAAACAGATGAAGCCAAAAGGATAGGGGATTTGTTTTTCAAAGGGTCCAACTTCCATCCCCAGGTCAGCTTTTTATTTGGAGTCCTGGACAAAGCAGACAATGGAATAGCTCTGACTCAGCTGAGCAGAGCTGGTACAATGGCTTCGGGTCGCCAGCACCCTCATAGCAACCTAGGCCCCACGGACACAGCTTGAGAACCTTCCCAATCCATGCACCACTTCCTGAAACTCCAAAGAACGGAACCATAATAACAAATGAGCTGTGCATCAATGTCTAGCACATTCTGTGATCCAGGACCAGCCCTGCCGCCCCTGTCCAGGCTTCCCTTTTTCCTTTCTCATTATCCAGGACTTGGAGGATGCATTCCTGGGCATGTTCCTGCAGTGTTCCTCAAGGCTGGGTCACTTGGCTCCCAGGCCAACCTGGCTGTCTTGTCCCAGCTTGAAGAGTGAATTCTTGGTACCTAAAAATTTCCCCAGAAATATCTTGGACTATTTGTCACAGTTTCTCTAGGACCTTCAGATTGGAGTCTTTTAGATGGGTTTTTAAAAAATTCTCCAAAGCAGACCCCCTTTGGGGATCTGTGGGATAATTCACAACATAAGGAAAAGGCAGTAAGTCAGCTTCTTCAAACTTCCCAATGGTTATTGTTCTTTCAGTTGTAGAATTTGGCCTAGGGTGCTATCTTTCTATAATATTTGTTTTTTTCTATATCTCTCACTTTAAAAAAAAAAAGTTTACTTATTTATTTGGGGAGAGAGAGAAGGAGAGAGACAGTGCATTCATGCACGCAGGCAGGGGAGGGCACAGTGAGAGAGAGAGAGAGAGAGAGAGAGAGAGAGAGAGAATCCCAAGTAGGCTTCACACTCAACACAGACCCCAACATGGGGCTTGATCACATGTCCATGAGATCATGACCTGAGCTAAACTCAAGGGTCAGACACCTCACTAACTGAGACACTCAGGCACCACCATACTTTTCACTTTATTTCAAGGAAGATTTGAGATGGCATATGTATATATATATATTTTTCAATGTTATACTAATTATGATAGAATAAATTGGAGAAGGTAATAAATCAATAGGAAAGACTGTCAGGAGTAAGGTTGGTCAAAATACATCATATGCTGTAAGTATTTAAAAATTAAATTCATGGGGCGCCTGGGTGGCTTAGTCGGTTAAGCGTCCGACTTTTCGCTTAGGTCATGATCTCATGGTTTGTGGGTTCGAGCCCAGCGTTGGGCTCTGTGCTGACTGCCAGCTCAGAGCCTGGAGCCGATTTCGGAGTCTGTGTCTCCTTCTCTCTCTGACCCTCCCCTGCTCACACTGTCTCTCTCTCTCTCCTAGAAATAAATAAAACATTTAAAAAAAAATAATAAATAAATAAAAATTAAATTCATGGGGCACCTAGGTGGCTCACTCAGCTAAGCATCCGACTCAGGTCATGATCTCATGGTTCATTGGTTCAGGCGCCGCATTGGGCTCTGTGCTAACAACTCAGTTCTGAAGCTGGAGCCTGCTTCAGATTCTGTATTTCCCCGCTCTCTTTGCACATCCCCCACTGGCACTCTGTCTCTCAAAAATAAACATAAAAAATAATTTTAAAAATGAAAATTTTGGGGGCACCTGGGTGGCCTAGTCGGTTAAGCGTCCGACTTTCGCTTAGGTCATGATCTCACGGTTCATGGGTTCGAGCCCCGCGTCGGGCTCTGTGCTGACTGCCAGCTCAGAGCCTGGAGCCTGTTTCGGGGTCTGTGTCTCCCCCTCTCTCTGACCCTCCCTTGCTCACGCTGTCTCTCTCTCTCTCTCTCTCTGTCCTGGAAATAAGTAAAACATTTAAAAAAATGAAAATTTTGGGGCTCCTGGGTGGCTTAGTCGGTTAAGCGTTTGACTTTCGCTTAGGTCATCATATTGCGGTTCGTGGGTTCGAGCCCCACGTCGGGCTCTGTGCTGACTGCCTGCTCAGAGCCTGGAGCCTGTTTCAGTCTGTGACTCCCTCTCTCTCTGACCCTCCCCTAATCACGCTGTCTCTCTCTCTCTCTTTCTCTCTCCTAGAAATAAATAAAACATTAAAAAATTTTTTAAAAAATTAAAAAAAGAAAATTTTAATTAAAAACTTTCAAAAAGAAATCTCCAGGCTCATAATAGTTTCACCGGAAAATTTTACCAAACATTCACAGTGAAGTAACGCCAATTTTACATATTTCTTCTAAAAGGTAAAAAGTGAGAAAACACTTTCCAACTCATTTTAGCATGGCAATATTGCCTGGAGGCTAAAACCAGAAAAAGGGAGGGAGGAGAAGAAAACAATGAAAGAGAAAGAATACTGCACACCAAAATCTCTCATGATGATAAACACAAACAAACCAAAACAAACCAAAAATCCTCAACAAAACACTAGCAATTCCACCCTAACAGGGTATAAGAGAAATGAATCATGACCAAGGGCGATTTTTTCCAGTTATGAAAGGTTTCAGCATTTGAAAATCAGTCGATGGAATCTGCCATATCAAAAGGCTAAAGAAAAATGATCATATCAAATGACAAAGGAAGTATATTTGACAAAATTCAATGCTAATTCATGACAAAATTTCTCAGTACACCAGGAATAAGGAAAACCTTTCTCAGACTCCTAAAGAACAGCTCAGAGGTCAAGAGCTAACAGCGAACTCTGCTGTGCTCTCCTCAAGGCCCTCCCAGTGCTCATGTGGTATGGACACTACTCAGGTGCTGGGCTGTGCTCCCTTGTGCCCACGAGCACTGTGGCATCTTGCAGGGGTGGTTGCAATGGCATTTCCTTTCCATATAGATAGTCTGGGATGGGAAAAACATTCTAACGATGGACTGATAATTGTTCTCATAACTTGGGAAATCCCATGAAGTTTTAAATATTTGTTTTTCTTAATTGACTGTAGAAAAGAAATGGCTAAAGCTAGAAGGTTCCCTTTGTCAGCTTTCCTTTATTGAAAACTGCCTGTGGGGTTCTGCTTTGGGCTGTTTTTATTTAGGGAGCTAGCTAATAAGAAGGAAATATGTATGGTGGGTGCAGTGGGGCAGTGCTCACTTTGGTGCAGAGACCCACCCACCTGAGAGATTCCTGGACACAACACCAACATCAAACACAGAGGATGCTCTAAGTCTCCTGCTATCTTTGCAAATACCATGGAGTCAACAGAGAACAGTAATGAGAGTCTGAAGATACAGACCTACCCACTCAACTAGTGGATTTAGCAGGATCTGAAAACAAAAGGAACCCATGCAGAAGGTATGAAAGTAAAACAAGTAGCTAAGAAAAATTGATCAATCATGATCATGGAGCTGCCTGGGCCCATTACCACTGCCCTTATCCATGGTAATAGAAAAAAAAATCAGTGCTTCAGAAACCCTAAACTCACCTTCTTTCTTCAGAATTTTCTTGGAGGTAATACTGTATGTAAAAAAAAAAAAAAAAAAAAAAAAAAAACTATTTCTCCNAGATTCCTGGACACAACACCAACATCAAACACAGAGGATGCTCTAAGTCTCCTGCTATCTTTGCAAATACCATGGAGTCAACAGAGAACAGTAATGAGAGTCTGAAGATACAGACCTACCCACTCAACTAGTGGATTTAGCAGGATCTGAAAACAAAAGGAACCCATGCAGAAGGTATGAAAGTAAAACAAGTAGCTAAGAAAAATTGATCAATCATGATCATGGAGCTGCCTGGGCCCATTACCACTGCCCTTATCCATGGTAATAGAAAAAAAAATCAGTGCTTCAGAAACCCTAAACTCACCTTCTTTCTTCAGAATTTTCTTGGAGGTAATACTGTATGAAAAAAAAAAAAAAAAAAAACCAAAATACCTGTTCCCTCCTTTGTAGGGAAAACCTCAGTTTTTCATCCTGTGTGTTTCCTTTACTACTTATACAGAACACTCTGCTTCTGGTCACCAAATGTGAGACAGAGTGAGAGAGAGAGAGAGAGAGAGAGAGAGTTTCTCACACTCCCAAGCAATTAACTGAGACCATTTGAGTGTCCTAAATTTTAACTCAATTCTGACACTATCTACCTAGAGACAATCTCATATCCCACAGGTTAAGGGTTCAACCCTGCATATCTGCCCTCCCAATTCAGGTGCCAATTATAAGGAGTAGGTCCCCAGGTTATCCACAGCTTCTGTCTGATTTGGCTATAGATCAGAAGTTCCCATGACTCCCCTCCTTGGGTTCCATTAATTTGCTGGAAGAGCTCACAGGACTCAGGGAAATACTTATGTTTTCCAGTTTATTAAAGAGTATGATAAAGGATGTGGATGATTAGCCAGATGAAGAGGTAGATAAGGGCAAGGTTGAAGAAGTCCTCAGTACCAAAGCTTCTGTACCCCCTGCAGTTGGGGTGTGTCCTGGAAGCTCTCTGAACCTTGTACTATTGGGATACACCACGTGGAAGCTTCCTCATGTAAGTGCCATGGATCATTAACTCCATTTCTAGCCCTTCTTCCTTTTCAAGAGAATGGTGGGTGGGGCTGAAAATTCCAAGCTTCTAAACAGGATGTGTTCTTTCTAATGGCTTGCCCCCATTCAGGAGCCATCCAGGAGCCCACCCAGAGTCACCTTAATAGAACAAAAGATACTCCCAGTGCTCTAATCACTTCAGAATTTCTAAAGGTTTTAGGAACTTTGTGTCAGGAATGTGGGACAGAGGTGTACGGGGGGAACTCTTTTCTTGCTTAATTTTGCTGTAAACTGACTAAAAGCAAGGTAGTGGGAAATGAGGGTAGCCAGAGACATGTGCACCACCAAAAGCTGGAGTGAAGAGGCTCAAGGAGCACCAGGTACAGGTCAGGCCCACTGAACAGAGATAAAGAGAAAGCTATACTAGGTAAACTTTTCTTGAGAAGCAATACCATTCTTTAAGAAATATGAGTAGGTGGGGCACCTGGGTGGCTCAGTCGGTTAAGCGTCCGACTTCAGCTCAGGTCATGACCTCATGGTTTGTGGATTCAAGACCTGCGTCAGGCTCTGTGCTGACAGCTAGCTCAGAGCCTGGAACCTGCTTCAGACTCTGTGTCTCCCTCTCTCTCTGACCCTCCCCTGCTCAAGCTGTCTCTCTTTCAGAAATAAATAAAACATTAAATTTTTTTTTAAGAAATATGAATAGGAAAAAAAAGTCTCCAGTAGAGAGGATTACCCATATGGAAGGCCTTATCCTCAAAAAGGAAAATCTAATCAGTCCACTATAATACTTAAATTCCAAGAGGATCAAGTAATGCACCTGGGGAAGCTGCAGGAGGCATTCCAGGAAAGCCTGTCTGAGGGAGTCTAACAGATAGGTTACTGTCAGAATTAAGAAGATGGAAAGACTGCAAGAATCAAAGATCAGCACACCAGACTTATAAAGTATGCTATGGAAAGTCATTCCTTCAGAGAAGGGAACAGAGAATGCATACTGATATAGCCTGAGTAAAGAAGCCCCCCCCCCAAAAAAAAACACAGGTATTCGGATCATTGCAAAACTACAAGCTTCTTCTGAAATACCTGGTACAGAGAAAAACATAAATGTCAGCAAGGATTCTCCCTTAAAGCTCCACAACAGCCAGGTTTACTAGCAAACACTGAGTAGTTACAAGCAAAAATAGTACAAAGTCAAAGCCTTGTTTGGCTTTGCATCCAAAGCAAGCATGTGAGAATTCAAAGTACATACTAGGAAATGGGAGTTAGAGCTTAAGTCTTTGCAAAAAAAAAAAGCAAACATTAATTATGACAACCTTTTTGATGCAACCAAAGCCTACAAGTGGCAAGAAGTTTCTCAGCTGGATAAAATTCATGCAGAAACACCAACACAGGCTCACTGACTTCAGGTTGGCTATGCCCAAGCCCTGAGGTGGGATGGCTGCCAGTGCACTGAGAATCCCAGCACACTAGGTCATAAGCCTAATGGTCAGCTCTTTCTGGGATGAATGAACAGGATATTGAGGGACTCAATATGGTGCAGCAACACTGTGTGTTTTTCAGATAAAGTGGGATGAAGAGGAACAAGAGCACCAAGGTCAAGGGCAGATTGGCAAACCACTGTATAGTTTTACATGGATGCAGGCATTTCTCTTAGCAGGAAGAACTAATTGTGCCAAGTTGTAGTAAGAGTGTCCCCTTACAGCTGAGTACCCCAGGGATGTAGCTCTGCATTAGGAATTCACCAACTCAGAACACCTTTGTGCAAAGTGGGATGTTTGACTTGAGTGTGGCTCTTTGCTCTGCAAACAAGAAGCTATCTTCCCTGAAATGGGAGTGTAGGTCATCCAAAGAGAGTCAGGACAAAGAACTCAACTCATTTTCTGAAAGACACCTGCATGTACAGCTTCAACTAGGTAATGTCAGATCAGAGAATAAAACTCCTGGAGCAAAAATCTCCCTACAGAGTTCCTGTGACTACTTACAAGAAATGATTTAGGGTGAAATGGGCCAACTTTCCAAAAACCAACACAACCACAGAGAAGAATGATATTCTGAAATCTGATCTTGTAATTGAACCAACCTGAGTTTGCTCCTTGGAATGTCACATAAACTGCACCAGTTGTCACACCAAGAAAACTTTATCTGCAGAAAATAAGGAGCTCACAGGGAATGGCCCCCAGAGCCATGATTCCCCAAGCAAAGGTGTATGTTCCTTTTGATTAGGGTTAGAATGAATATTTCGATAGGGAAGCCCTGTTATATGCAGAGGGGGGAATAAGGTTGTGCATGTGGCTTAAAGAAACATAGCTATACATACATGGTATGTTATGTAAATGTTCTGTAAATGAGCCTCAGCACCTCCTTGGGCAGAGATTTTAGTTTCATAATAAGGTAAAGGTACTCTTCAGTAATTTTACAGGTCACTCCAGGGGCCATCTGCATAGACTTGAGTTAGGAGCTAAGCTCAAACTGATCTGGGGGATCTGTCCCATCTTTGCATTTACTTGCAGCACACAGGACAGTTCTCACACACCCTAAGCCTCTGCCCAAGACTTTCTCCAATACCTATGCAGGAGAGGAGCAATACCATCAGGAGCCACCCTGGGCCCATATTGAATGGGAGTCAGTGACAAATATCCTAACCTCCCAATCCTTGGTGGAGTAACACTGAGGTACCCACACATCAGAGGGTCTAGGTGGAGTGGCACCCAGCTGTCCCTAGTGATAACTTCCCTCTCCTCCTTCTGTGTCCCACCTTCCCCCACTGGCTCCCAAAGTTCCCTGGGGTTATCTCCCAATGGAACCTGCAGCTAATCTACCTCCCAACTGAATTAGAGTCTACATTTAGGGAAACTCCAATAAGTTAATGGGGGTGCTCACGGCAAAGGAAATAATCCATGAAACTAATAGACAAGTGACAGAATGGGAAAAGATAGTTGCAAATGACATATCAGATAAAGGGCCAATATCCAAAATCTGTAAGGAACTCATCAAACTCCNAGGGAAGAAGGGGGGAAATGGGGGGGTAGAGGGAAGGAGGCAAACCATGAGAGACTCTTGAATGCCGAGAATAAACAGGGCAGATGGGATGGGGGGAGGGGAAGGGGGTGATGGGCATGAGGAGCGCACTTGTGGGGATGAGCACTGGGTATTATATGGAAACCAACTTGACAATAAACTATTTAAATAAATAAATAAATAAATAAATA
>NW_027532855.1:1510132-1612471 GCF_008692635.1 Crocuta crocuta
AAGGACTCATAGCCAAGTACCTGCAAAGTTTCTCAAATTTGGGGCTCTCTTTCATTTACTTCATTTTGAACAGTTAAGTGGTTTTTGAGGGAAGGCACAATGGCCCAAACGATCTCAATCAATGCTATTTTTTGGATTCTGGAAATCATTTGGTGAAGTCTAAGACAAAAGCAAAAACATTTAATATAAATTTAGTTGTTTGTTTTTGGAATATCAGTTCACAATTGCAGTTGGTAGTGTCTAAAGAACATCTTTTATAGATCTTTATACATCTTTTATAAATCTTTAAATAGATCTTTATAGATGTTTAAAAAGCCAAACAGTACATGTTTATGTCATAGAGATAAAACATAAACACCAACAAGATGAATACAAATAAAAACAAGAGATCTAATAGTACACAAATGGGTACTTGTTCCTGGAGGTAACATTACAAGTGACGGCTTCATACATGGAATCGAAATGCACTGATTCTCCAGCATCTTAGATGGAAATAAAAGTGCTGCACTCTGGAATACTGTGGGGAATGATTCTAAAAGTGTCTTTAGATACATTTTTAGTGATTTTTCTTATAGGGGAAAATAATGATTTTCTTTATAACTGTGGTTGTTTTACTTGGGGACATAGAGCCAAATGTTTATTTCTTTTGTGCCTTTCTGCTGTCTCTTTCCATTGACACCACACATCACTGAGCCACCCTGTGTTCCAGTTATATTCGGGTTTCACAATATATTCCTTAAGTCCTACCTAAATAATACAGATAAAAGTTACCCTTTTAAGTTTCATATATGTTTCAAGAAAAAAATGGAATCTTTGTTATCCCCCAAAGCTTGCTTTTGCATTTCTTGATGGGGGTGCTCATTTTCTAAAGTAGGGTGTCAAATTCTCTGATGATCCAGGGTGGATCATTGATTCTGTTGCTTCTAGGAAACTTGGAGATTTGGGTCGGTAACGAATATCTCTGTTTACCCCTCTCATTTCTGTTAGTTGTTTGGCAAGTTCTTGCTCTCACTCTTGATGTATTTTTTTTTTTTAAATCCAGCTCATTTAGTTAGAAAATGGGTTTCTAAAACAAGTCTCAGGACCCAAATTGCATGAAGCCACCAACTGATGAAAGGCTAGTCTTCCAAATTGTAATTTTAAATTTTTTTGTATGTTTAAATTTAATTTTAAAATATTTCAAATATTTATTGAGTGTTGTACCTGTTTTCTGAGCCTCTCCTTACCTTTGATTGAAGATACTCTCATTCCCATCACATATCAGGAGTATGGGAGCTAGCTCTCTTTTTTGTTCTTAATCACTGTTTACAGACAAGACCACTTCTCCTCCCTTCTCTTACAAAAAACCAGCTTATCTGAACTATATACCGTGAGATCATACCAACCTGGCCTCGTTTTTAGGAGTATTTTAGTACCTGACTCCTTTTTTGTCTTCACCAATACATGTTTTCACTCTTGAAAGGTTTCAACAATACAAGGAGATGATCTGTCCATTGGCCTGGTTTCTCAGTTCCTTAACTTCCTCATGACCAGGTCTCTTTCTCCACTGCATTTCAGCAATTCCCTTCCATAATCAAGTCTCATCCAAAGTCTCGACTGAGCATACTGCTCTCAGAATTTCATCCTCTCTTTCCAACTTACTTATTTTTCTACCTGCTTCAAACAGTGGGACCCAATGGACTAACTCTCTTTCCTTACTATTCAACACTTCCACCTGCCCTCCAGTTCTACTTCCCTGCTCCCCCAGTTATGATTCCAGGCCCCCCCATCTCTGCTCCCTGCATACATCCTCATCTCCCTTTGTGGCTCTCACCTTGCAAATCCCAACCCAGTTGGGTTAAACCTTATTCTTCCCCTAATACACATCCACATCTGAGGACTTTATTCAATCCACATAGATATCTGAGGACTGATGGTTGAGACAAAGTCTACATCATTGCCACCTGGTCACATTTGTTTTAATTAAAATCGTTTATTTTGAGATAATTGTAGGTTCACATGTGGTCATATGAAATAATACAAAGAGATCCCCTGTACACTCTGCTCAGTTTCCTCCAAAAGTAACACCTTGTAATAGTGCAAGGTGGGTTAGATAGTAGAATATCCCAACCAGGATATTGAATTCAATACAATCAGGATGCAGAACATTTCTAGCACAATGATACCTCTGGTTGCCATTTTATGGGCACACCCACTTTCCCCCACTACTACTTTTCCTAATGCCTAGAAACCACTAATGTGATTTCTATTTATTTAAATGTATCATTTCAAGAATGTTATGTAAGTTATATACATTGAACCACAGAATATATGGCTTTTTGAGATTGGAATTTTTCACTCAGCATCATTCTCTATAGATCATCCAAATTGTTGTATCAGTAATATGTTCCTTTAAATTGCTAAGTAGTGTTCCATGGTACAGCTGTGTCACAGTTTGCTTAACCCTTCTCTCACTGAAGAGCATCTAAGTTATTTCCAGTTTGGGGCTATTATGAAAGTTGCCATAAACATTCATATATAAGTATTTGTGTGAACATCTCTTCATTTCTCTGGAGTAAATACCAAGAATATAATGGCTGGATTCTACAATAGTTACATGTTTAAACTTTTCAGACAGTGCTAAACAGTTTTCTGGAGAGACTCTACTATTTTACATCTCCACCCACAATGTATAAGTAGTTCTGTTTCTCTGTATTCTCACCAGCGTTGGTGTTGTTACTACTATATGATGACAACGACGACGACGACGACGACTACTTAATGTTGTTGTTATTGTTGTAATTATTATTATTATTATTGCTATTCTGATAAAAGTGTGGTAGTCTTTCATTGCGGTTTTAACTTGTATTTCCTTTTTTGAAAATTTTAAAGTTTATTTTTGAGAGAGAGAGCGCAGGAAAGGGGCAGAGAGAGAGGGAGACACAGAATCTGAAGCAGGCTCCAAGTTGTGGGCTGTCAGCATGGAGCCCGCTGTGAGGCTCAAACCCACAAACCATGAGATCATGAACTGAATCAAAGTCAGATGCTCAACAGACTGAGCCACCCAAGCACCCCTTAATTTGTATTTCCTTAACAGAGAGTGATAGACAACTTTTCCTGTCTTAACTTGCTGTCAATTCATCCTCTTTGGTGAAATGTCTTTCCCCACTTTCTGATTTTATTTATTTACTTATTGTTGATGTTAAGAGTTCTTTGTCTATTCTAGATAAGAGAGCTTTGTTGGGTATGTGGTTTTCAAATATTTTATCCCAGTTTGTAGCTTTCCTTATCCTTTTAATAAGGTCTTTCACAGAGGAAATGTTTTTAATTTTGATGAAATTCAATTTATTAAAATGTTACAGACCATTCATGGTGTCAAGTCTAAAAACTTATTTGCCTTGTCTTTGAGCCTAAAGATAGTCTCCTATTTTTTTTCCTAAAAGTTTTATAATTGTATACTTTACACTTAAGTCCATGAACCATTTTGGGCTAATTTTTATATAAGATGTGAGATTTAGGTTGAGGTTTACTTTTTTCTGCCTGTGGCCATCCAATGGGACCATCTCTGTTGAATGGGCTGCCTTTCTTCCATTGAATTGGAGGAACAAAAGCAGTTCCTTTGTGGGGAAAAATCAGTTAGACATATCTGTGTGGGTCTGTTTATGAGGTATCTATTCTGTACCATTGATCAATGTCTGTCCCTCTGCCAATAACTCTGGCCGTGTTGTAAAAATTCACATATATCTCCGCTAGTCTTTATCAATGCCCATCTACCCACCATAACCAACTGCTTGTTCTCAGTCTCATAAGGATGACCATTTAACATCTCTTGCTAACTGTCTATCACCCCTCACCCACTTCACCCTCAGTCTATTTTCTCACTTCTTATTTCCCTGAGAAAATAGATGGCATTGAGGGAGTTACCTGACTTCTCCACCACAATGTCTACCAATAGGATGAAACTAGCTCCCATGTTCTTTCTTCTCTCCTGTGGCACCTGTGAAGGTTCCATGCACCTGTCTAAAGCTGGAGCTGCAGCTTGTGGCTCTGATATTATATCCTTCTCATGTACTCGGGGGCTTGTTCTTGCAGATGTCCCCACTCCCTCCTGAATCTACAAACTTTCCCCATCATTCGCATCAGCATAGAATGTGTCATATCTCCCCATAAATGACAACTACAAATACCTCTATAGGGAAAATTGTGAAAGACTGTAAAATAGACCAAAAGTTCACTATGTATCTTTCCAAGTCTCTTTTATGGAAAGCAAGACATTGTCTAAATACATTTCTCTTGGTGATCTGGTTCTCAGAGGGTCTGCACCTTTCACTGTCTTTGAACTGTTTTATAACTTTTGAAGTTATAGATCTGACAACAATGAAAATGATAGTTATCCTTAGATAGACAAATGCTGTCTTATGGAAAGGCAGTTAATTTCCTTTCTCTCCCAGGAAAAAATCTAATTTTGAATCTGCTTGTTTTTTGTTTTTATTTATTTAATTTTACTTAATTTAATTTTATTTTTTTAATGTTTTATTTATTTCTAGGAGAGAGAGAGAGACAGCGCGAGCAGGGGAGGGTCAGAGAGAGAGGGAGACACAGAATCTGAAGCAGACTCCAGGCTCTGAGTTGGCAGTCAGCGCAGAGCCCGACGCGGGGCTCGAACCCACGAACCGCAAGATCACGACCTAAGCGAAAGTCGGACGCTTAACTGACTAAGCCACCTAGGCGCCCCTATTTAATTTTATTTTAGAGAGAGATAGTGCATGCATGAGCTGGGGAGAGGGAGAGAGGGAGAGAGAGTGATTCCTAAACAGGCTCCATGCTCAGCAAAGAGCCCAATGCCAGGCTCAATCCCAAGACCCTGGGATCATGACCTGAGCTGAAATCAAGAGTCAGATGGTCAACTGACTAAGCCACTCAGGTGCCCCTAATTTTATATTCATTTCAGCATTCCTGACTTCGCTATGCATGTGTGGTGCAGTAATTTCCATTTTCTTTGGAACCAGAGAAAACATTTTACTAGTTCCCTCATTAATTAATGACTTACATAAAATTTTTGACACATCTTAATTCTCTATTCATTTGAGTAATTATTTTGAAATTTAAAAATTACTATTCCTTAATATATTCTTAAACCCATATCTCCCTGTGGGCACAGCTCTATTTACTGGCCTCCCTTTTACCAAAAACTGACTTGAAAGAGTTATCTGTAGGCATTGTCTCCATGTCCACAATCAAGTATGACTTCTTACGTGCCTGAATTGTGGACTGAGATTTGAACTAATCCCATGTGCAAGCATCTGTCTCTAGATGATGTCATGACTTGTTATAATCAATAACAATGTAGAATCCTCTATATCAGGCCTTTTGGGAGAGGGTACAGGAGATGGTGGAAAACTGAACAGGGATTTTTAAGCCACCTATGACTTTAACAGATGGAGTAAGAATTTGTGCTATATTTCACATAACAGAGAATGACATCATATGAATTTGAATTTTATTCACCCATATCACTTTGGAGTAGAGTTTCTCAACCTGGATATTATTTACTTTTGGGGAAGGATCATTCTTTGAGTAAAGGGGGCTGTATTGTGCATCACAGAATGTTTAGCAGCACCCTTGACCCCTACTCATTAGATGCCAGTAGCACCACACTGCCACCCAATCATGAAATCCGAAAGTGTCTCCGAGCTTTGTCAGAAGTCCCCTGGAGTGGGGTAAGGGATTAAAATGACCTCAGTTGAGGACCACGATTCTGGAGTTCTCGATCCAAATGATTCTTATGGTAGCTTTGCCTATTTCATTTTCACAGAGAGCCAAGGAAGTCCCCGAGGAGCACTTATCTCCCCAATGGCATCACTCAGTATTCCTACAAAAGCCTGGACAGTGGGGCAAAACAGTGAGCAGCCTCAGCTCTCTGGTGCCAGGAGTCCTAGGGCATCTGCAGTTAGAATAGCCTCCTGGGAGGCTCAGTCAGTTAAGCCTCTGTTTCTTGATTTCAGCTCTGGTCATCATCTCGTGGTTTGTGAGACTGAGCCCCACACCAGGCTCTGTGCTGACAACATGGAGCCTGCTTGGGATTCTCTGTCCTCTCTCTCTGCCCTTTTCCTGCTCTTGCACATGCACACATTCTCTCTCTCTCTCTCTTTCTCTCTCTCTCTCTCAAAATAAACATTTTTTTAAAAGGCCTCCTTTTTATTAGTTCATCACTAACAATTTAAATTGCTCTCCCTCATTCTCTCCCAAGGTGGCAGAGAACAATTGTGGATGATCTGAATTGAAATCAGGAGATAAACCTTGTAGGAGCAGCTCAAACTTTGACTGGCTAATCCCACCAGGCAAAGAGAATTTACTATCTAGGAATTGACTCCTCCTTCATTTCTAAAATGGGAGGAATTGATGAAAAACAGCTGGGGCCCTGTTGTCTCTGATGTGTATCTTCCTTTGCCTTGGCATATTACATGAGCTCGAATTTCAACCACCAGTCTTTGTCTTCATAGATTTCATTCCTTCCCCACCATCCTTTCAAGACTTTTTAAAGCCTCAACGTTTACAAGCCTGGCTACCCAGGCTGCTACCTTAATCATCTTATCTGTGTACTTTTTTTTCTGGGAAAAGAATTGCAGATTATTGTGCTGTCCAATAGTTGTCACTAGCCACAGGCAGTTATTTAAAGTTATAATTAAATGACATTTAAAAGTCAGTTTCTTCATTGCATGAGTCAAGTGCTCAGTAGCCACACAGAGCTGGAAACTGCTGAATTGGACATTGTTCATGTGGAATATTCCCATTATCAGAACAACTTCTAAGCATTTGAAACACTTTGTCCTCATAGATTTGGATATATTTTACTGTTTTCTTGCATCTCCCATATTTTTAATTTCTCTTCCTCCCACCTATACATCACTCAATGTTGAATTATTCTTGGATTTTTGACATGTCATTTCAGCTTTTATCCCAATTCTGGGATAATTGCTAAATTTAATCCACTAAATAGAAGCAGAAATGTAATGGGCTGAAGCCACACTTGTTTTTCAGCTGAGGTAGTGCTGGAGTCGCCTTCCTGCACATAAAAAAGAACATGGAGGTGATGGTGGTGCTTTCTTCCAACTTCTCAATAGAGCATACTGTGTGGTCCATTGTGGAGCTCTCCTGGGAGTATGGCTGGGGGAATTCTCTCTTTAAGCACTTCTACCACTGCTAGGTGCCTCCTTGATTGAAACAGCAACAACAGCAACAAAGAATGCTCTATTTCCCAGATTCAAGATACTGCAATAAAGGTTGATTCAGCACTTGAGTTTCTCATGTGAAAGCAAGTATACCCAAGATCCCAAATCATCATCCCAAGGTCCTACCTGTGCCTCCTTATAAAACAACAACAGCAAAAAATTAGTATTGCTCTGCCAAAATAACCAGAATAGGCCCAAGATGGAGTCATGCTAAGCCAAACATCAGCAAACCAAAACTAAACCGAGTTTCTATGTTCAACTATCCCAGAAAAGGAAGGCGAAGTCAACCAATAAGTGCTTGTCTGCTCAGTTTAAGTCCCCTGACCCAGCTCCCAGACTCCCCTTTGCTGCATATAAAGAAAGTGACCTTGCTTCAGCCAATCAGCAAATCTCCAGTGTAACTTCCTTGTTCCTGCTCACTTTTGTCTACAAAAATCTCTTGAATTGTAGAACTCTTTGGAGTTCTTTTCTATCTGCTATATTGGATGCTGCTTGATTGCTGAATAAAAGCCTACGAGGTCAGTAAAACATCTGTGGAAAATTTTCTTTTACTAGGTTCGATCCTAGTTCAAGCCTTCTTTATTCATGGAACCTTAATTTCCTATCTGTTAAGGGCAGAAATAATACTCACAAGATAGTTGTGGGAGTCTATTAACTAAGGATGTTTGTAGCTTTCATAGCAAAGTCAAATTCTGAACCAATGTTTAGGAAAGAGCTTTTTCTTCTTGAAGCAAGGGCTCCCTCTTGATTCTAGAGGTACAGATGTTTATGCTCTGTGTGGTGGTGGCTTTTTCATGGGGTGATTTTTATTCCTGTCTATGTTATGAGTTCCTTATGAAAGGGGCACATCTCATGTGATTTGATGGTCTTCATATATTTAGAACTTGGTCTTTAGGCAAATATTTACTGATAGGCAGATGATTACATAGTTAATTTCTGGCATCAATTGTGTTCTTACTGAATAGGAAGGCTGCCTAATAGTCTCAGGACTATTGGGAGATAATTTATTTGATTAATATTTAATTTACATGCATTGCACAACTACATGGGCATTGTGGGAGAAAGAGAAATATAGCTTCATCTCTGTCAGTTGAAAGAATAAACTTTCGGGTAAAAATACTCTTTAATCTTGGTTTCTCAAGAACGAAGTGTGGTCAGATTTCACAAAATCCTTTTGTGGGACCAAGAACTTGGAGAAGCTCAGGGCCAGTGGTGGGTGTCTGGGGTCTGTTCCCAGACTGTGGTTTGGATGGGCATTGTCTGTAGGGCTTGTGGTGATTGAGCCATAGGTCACTTTGGCTCTAAGTTGCAGTTGATAAAATAACTGTTATAGTTACATTTGGTTTTGCTTATAGCATAAAGTAGGAGAGAGAATGTTGGGCTAGGAGTCATGATAGTTATGTTCTAATCCAGATTTGCCACTTATATATGGCAGGCCCTTGCTGGTCATTCAGTTGAGAGGCTTTCTTCATTCAAGAAGTGGGGACACCAACTCTTTCCATTCCTATCCAGGAAAAAAATCACATGGGAAAATGGATATAGTATGTGAACATAGTGTATATACATACCATTATATGTGCACATGTATACATGTACATTTATACATACATGTATACATATAATTTGGGGGGTGAAAATAACACAACTTATCTTCCTTTCTGTGTGCAAAGTGAGAATGATAATATTTACTCATTCCTAAATACTTTTTAAGAATACAAGTAATATTTTTAGGGGAAATGGAAATAAACTGGTTCAATGCCTGTTAGATGGAGTGTAGTCACATTTCTAACCCACATGTGGCCAACACTAAAATCATAATCTCTACAAATAGAAGCACTGTCATTCCCCATTATCTGTCTCTTGAGATGGGAAAATGGACTAAGAGCATCTGTCACTTAAAAAGAAAGACAACACTGAGGATATAGGGATCCTAAATAATACTATTCTGATTCAAAATAATTTGGCACTTAGGGAAAAATTAATATTTTCTTCAGTTCAGAGCTTATTTTTCAAGATTCTTTAGTTGATAACTACCTAGTGGCTATGAAGCATCTTCTTTATAAAGATAATTTGTGTGCTTTGTTACTGTTTTGTGAACTAACTCTGGCTAGCCAATAAATGTATGAAAAAGTTGTTTAATCTGTTTGCATCAAATAGCTCTAACAAAAACAATAAGAAGTTTGAATGATCATATTGGTAAAGATAACAAAGATTAATAAACCTATAGCTGACATGAGTGTGGGGAAATAGGTACCCCTTCACTGGGTTGGTGGGAGAGAAAGTGCCTATGGAGGCTGTCCATCACAGCGGGATGGACAAATTAGTTTACAGATATGCCACGGGTTATTATGACAACTATAATGATGCATGTCTGTATTTGGTGATGAGGAAAAATTTGGAGTTTAAATAGCAACATAAAACAAGGTGAAGATTATGCTTAATGAATATTTTTTAAGTAAAATCTTGTGGGTAGACACATATGGACATACATGTTTGTTTATCAAATGGTAATGATGGTTATCCCTAGACCAAGGGCTTTCAAGTGACTTTTACCTTCCCCCTTTGTGAACTTTTTAAAAATAATTTATATTATCCAAAATGAATTAAATTTCTTTCATTTGAAAAGTGATGGAAATATATTTGGTATTTTGTAGCATAAATTAGACTGAAAGATAGCTTTCTCATTAAAACTTGTTTCACAGTTAGTGTATATTAGTGAAATATATGATTTAATAGATCTTTTGTGAAGATCTTTAAAGATATGCAGCTGGTATGGACTGAATCTTTATGCTCCCCCTCCCAGATCCATACATTGAATTCCCAATCCCAAATGTTACGGTATTTGAAGGTAAGGTCTTTGGGAGGTAATTAGATCTAAATGAGGCCATGAGTGTGGAGCCCCCATAATGGAATTTGACTTCTTTATAAAAGAGAGACCAGATCTTATTCATTCTTTGCCATATGAGGGCACAGCAAGAAGGCCACATATAAACCACAAAGAGAGCCTTCACCAAGAACTCAACTATTCTGGCACCCTGATCTCAGACTTCCAGCTTCCAGAACAGTGAGAAATAGATGTCTGTTGTTTAAGACACACAGTTTACAGTATGTTGTTATAATAGCTCAACTGACTAAGGTAGTGACCCATGCTTCCTTCCCAGCTCCAAGCTTCTGGGTGATTGAAGTACCATTTGGCTTGGAGGTTTGGGCTGAACCAGATTTAGGAGCAAGTTCTGTGAATTTTGCATGCAGGATCTCTCCAGTCCCAGTATTGATTTTCCTCTTGGAAGGAGGTAAGTGTTCAGAAACATTCTTAATGGGAAAGATGTGTTCTTTCATCCAGGCTGGACCTGACTCATAAATTACACTGCCCCACTTCCAGTCATCCTTGATGAGGGAACCAGAGTAATAATGTCATAAAACAATTTGAAGTTCTGTTCTGGATCAGAAAATGTCACCAGGACCCAGACTGTGCTGCTCAAGTTTTACAAAAAAGCTGACGTGCTTCCTCTATGTAAGGAAAAGTGAAAGACAGTTGAAATGCTCATTTTATTTTCAAATTCAGTGCCTTAAAGAAATGAGGGCTGGAATTGGAAAAATACATTTAAAAAATACTATTTCCTTTAGTCATATGTATGCATATGAATGCAAGATTCTCAGAGAAACTTTCTCAGTCACTTAGTGTATGTGTGTGTGTGGTCTGATGTGAACAAACTATTAGATTTCTACTCCTTGCTTAAACAAAAATATTCTTTGTGTCTCAGGGATTCCACTCTCTAGGGCACTCACACTCTAGGCCCAAGTGAAAGGAACACAAACAAGCATGTTGTCATCTGCCTTCTCCCTTGGGAGGAGGCAGGTATGACATTATTAAAAATGAAAACCACAAATACAGTATGAGCTGTAAATAAGGCAAGCTCTTCCTTGATATGCTGCATATCTTTTTCTAAACTTTACATTCAAACATTTTCTTATAAATTTATCTATACTGCTTCTTCCTAAAGAATAGTGGTCCATAAACATGGGTGGGGAGTGAGACTTATACCTCTTTAACTTACTGTGTGTTTGCATCATCAAATGTAGACAGCAAACCATGTCAGTTACTAGCAAAACCTTTGCTTGATCACTCCTAAAGATCACAGGTATTTTCATATCACATTACAGTCACCACAGATATCTGAGATCATTCTTTATACTCATCAGTAATTTGAAATCATGGTCACTATGAGACTCACTGGTAGATTATTTTTCACTTTGTTAAAAAAGAGATGATTATTATACCACAATTTAAAATATTTTGTTAAGTACATTTTAACTGGTTTCCTTTGTGATCTTTTGTGGGTTTTTTAAAATTTTTTCTTGATGTTTGCTTATTTTTGAGAGAGAAAGAGAGACAGAATATGAGCAGGGGAGGGGGAGAGAGGGGACACAGAATCTGAAGCAGACTCCAGGCTCTGAACTGTCAGCACAGAGCCTGATGTGAGGCTCAAACCCATGAACCACGAGATCATGACCTGAGTTGAAGTTGCAGGCTTAACCGACTGAGGCACCCAGGTGCCCCTGATCTTTTGTGTTTTGTGCATTGAAAAGTATTATTATGAGAAGGGGTTTGCAGGCCTACCTACAATCAAAAGGGTCTTTGGCACAAAAGAGAGCAAGGATCTGAATAGAGGCCATCATGGATTCTAGAATGTTTGGGGATGGTGAGTGAGTCTCACTCCCAAATGAAAGCTATTTTATGGAGAGAAGTGTGAGCACACAGTGGGTGCACACTAGATATTTGCTGATGAGTGAGCACTGCTTTAACTGCTTTGCTTAACTCTCTCTTTAAATCAACTGCTCCCAGTCTCAAATTTGGACAGTACCGTGGCCATTTGGCAGCAGAACCACAGGGCACATGGTAACAGGTAACTAATATACTGATGTACACATTGGGAGTTCTTGTGCAGGTAGAGCCTCAGAGCTAGAGAGGAAACTCAG
The DNA here is from genome assembly GCF_008692635.1 of Crocuta crocuta. Taxonomy (NCBI): domain Eukaryota; kingdom Metazoa; phylum Chordata; class Mammalia; order Carnivora; family Hyaenidae; genus Crocuta; species Crocuta crocuta. The sequence continues at coordinate 1,522,324 of NW_027532855.1, forward strand.
AGCCCATCCGGATGGCCTCCTCCTTCTGGGACTACTCTCTAAAGTCTGTTTCATGAGGCCATATTTCCTCATCTCTTTTCTGTTAGTTTCCACCTCACCACTGTATCAGGTGTGTTAAGTCAAGAGGATTTAGGATTGGAGTGTGTAGTGATATGATTTTAGAGCGCTTTCTTAGTACCCATTTTCCTATCTCTTCCCAGCCATGTCCCTGTGTCCCTCTATCAAGCCCTGAAATAAGTTGTGGGTGAAGTTGGTCACCTTGGGATAAAATTGGTTTAGCTAGTGATTGGTTCCGGTGTTGGTATGTGACCTTCTCTGGACCAATGAGAGGGTTTCTATGACTCTTCTGGATATACTAGCAGAAAAGTTTCTTTCTCCTTTGGACAGGAGGGTTGGGAGAGATTTTGGTTGGGCTAGCTACTTCCATTAGCCTCACTCAAGCCGTAGAGAACAGAGGCAAGACCTAAAGGAAACCAGTCCCTTGGTGATGATTAAGAGTATGCTGGGCTTCTACTTGGTGTCATCTGTATATTTCATCTATTGTTCTAACTATTAAAAAATAATTTATCATAAATTAAGACAGAGACAATGCACAGCTCAATGAGTATTATAAAGTAAACACATTTGTAACCACCCAGGTTAGGAAATAAACTTTGAGAATCACCTAAGAAGAACCTGCAATCTGAACATACTCCTCTCTCCAAAACCTAACCACTATGAACTTTATAGTAATCACTTGCTTGTTTCTTCATAGCTTTATCACAACCTATGCTTCCCTGGACACTGTAGTTTCATATTGTCCATGGTTATAAATTTGCTGTTATTTTAGTCCCTTTTAGTCTATTCATTGCCTTGCCACTCCTTTGTTTTCCTTGCAATTTATCATTAAACACAGAAGGCCTAGGACACTTGCCCTGTCACACAGGCAATGCCAATTCCACAGACATCCAGGGTATTTCCCAGAAGTTGACAGCTAAATCCAGTGGTTGACCTGGACTCAGGCTCAGTCACCTTAGCAGGACTCTAGGTGATATGGTGACCTTCCATCAGGAAGCCCATGATGTCTGGTTGTCTATCTTTTTGTGAAGTCATGACCTTTAGTGTGAAGGCAGTGTCTATAAGGAATATGAAAACAGTATCAGTGGCTGAAAGTTGTTCTGCTCTCTATTATAGCCACAAACAACCATCCTAACCACTATCAGCGACACTCCTGTCCCCTAGTCCCCACCTTAGTCCATTCACCCCCACTGGGGACTGTGGGATTCCTCTATCAGATTCCTCATTGCTTTCTGGTTCTGTTCTCTATTCCACCCATGTTAATAGCGTTCATGATTTGTGCTTGCTGGTTGGTTGTCTTCATCTGCTTATGTTTTGAAGCTTATAGGAGTCTTCTCTACTTTAATGTGAGAATGTGAAGAGATTCAAAGGCTATGTCCCATTTCCCCAGAATCCCCTTTGATTCAAGTCAGTTTCAGTGGGTTCTCTGATGCAAAGAATTAAAGATGCCTTAAATGAAATAAAGGCATCAGATCTTTTCGAATTGTCATGATATGAAGATGAGAAAAATGATGCGCAAGGACACTGTGGCTTGAGCTGGTGCCTGTGATGTGTTATTACCTGAGCTGGGATGTCTGAGTCCTGGATCACTGTGTTTCCTAACCATGATCTCCCAAAGTCAAGAGGTAGTAAACTAGTGAGTTATCCGGCAAGTGAGCTGCCAAACTCCCAGCCACTGAGCAGCATCTCCAGGCTCAGATAAGCCATCTTCCTCCCTTTATATTTCACAATTTGATGACATCTTCCCAGAGCTGTTGACACATCCTTTTATTGTTTCTGCATGATCTGAAATATAAGCTTTCTTTTGTGTGTGTGCGGCTTTTAGAACTTTCTCTTAAATAATGTGTTGGACATCAAAAAGAGAAGGATGATTTAGAAACAGCCATACATGTGAGAATCCTGGTCCTCAACAGAAGAATATGGTAAATAGTTTGATTTAAGCAACTCAGTGTACGAAATGCACATTGCCTAAAAATGTTAAGGAGGATTCCATTTCCAAAAGCATTTCCAACCTTGATTCTCTGGTGGACAACTTTCAAACTGGGTTCCCAGGAGCACACAGAGCTCATCAAGATGTCAGAGGCTTACCTAAGTATAAGAGGAAGTAGGGAGTAGACCCTATCAGGCTTCAGGCTTCGATTAATTTTATGTGAAGATAAGCTGCATAAAATGTCATTTGCAAGTGAAGTTCTTTTGCCAAAAGACAGAACAATGAAAAAAACCCACAGCCTAATGAACTTAATATGAATGAAAAGATTTATACATTCTCAGGAAAACATTTATTAAGTAATGGGTTTTCCTTTCTGGTTATTTTAAGGATTTAAATATGCCTTCAATATAACATTTATTGGCACAGAGTCATAAACTGGAATACATTAGAGAACTGAAGAACTTTGGAAATTCCCAAAATTTCTGGAAAGAGTTTTTATGAATTAAAAAGTGCTTGTATGTTTTGAAACAATTTTAAACTCACAGAAAATTTGCGAGGAAAGTATGAGGACTCCCTGTATATCTTTCAGCCATATTCCCCAAACTTTACGAACACCTAATTTAGATTTTGTCAGTTGACATGATAATGTCCTTTAAGGCAAAAGAATGATTCATGATCTTACCAAGAAACTTCAGTCTCCTTTCATCAGAAAGTTTTTGGTTTTGTTTGTTTGTTTTTTTCCTTTTTGAGTACAAGCCAGATATTTTGTACAAAGCCCTTGAACTTGGGTTTGTCTGATGTGTCTTAATGTTTAGATTCAGGTTATGAGTTTGGCAAGGTTAACAACTGAGATACCATTGTGTCCTTCTCAGCGCTTTATGTCACTGAGGCACACAATGTCTAGTTATCCCATTAGAGGTGAAGTTAACTCAGATCACTTGGTGACTGTGGTGTTTGTCAGCCAGATTTCCCCTGATTTTGTAATTAAAAATTATGGAGACATATCTGAAATAAGTATCCTGTTCCTCATCAATTTTCACCAGTTGTTTTAGAATCTATTCATCTAAATCAGTGACTATTAGGACAAGAATTAGTTCTGTTTTTCCCCTATTGCCTCTGTCGTCGTCATCATATGCACAGAACCCCGCCCCCCCCGGCCCATCCCACTTCTCTTTATTTCTTACCACACTGCTCACAGGCTCATCACTGTGCTTGGGCAATGGCTTCTGTTTAATCTCCCTGCTTCTACCCTCAGCCCCTCCAGACTCCCCACCAGGGACAATCACTCCTTTGTTCAACCATTAGGGAATCCTCTCTCTCATACTGGTGGCTTTCTCCTCAAGGAGACTCCCCCTCCTCACAGCGATGCCCCCTCCTTACAGAGTCTCCCCCTCCCTTACAGTGACTCCCCCTCCTCACAGTGGTTCCCCCCTCACAGTGGCTCTCCCTCATAGTGACTCCTTGCTTCCCCCCGCCCCCCAATGGTGGCTCTGCCCCCTCACTCTGGTTCTCCCACTTCACAGTGTCTTCTCCTTCCTCACAATGACTCTTCCTCCCCACACTGGCTCCTCCCCTCACTGTGTACTCTTCACAGTGACTTCTCTTCCTCCTCTCCTCACAGTAGCTCTCTCTTTCACCCTGACTACCCCCATCAAAGTGGCTTCTCCTTCCTCACACTGGCTCCTCCCTCCTACTGGCTTCCCCTCCTCACAATGACTCTTCCTCTTACCCCCCTCACAATGGCTCTCCTTTTTCACCCTGCCTCCCCCACACACACAGTAGTATCTCTTTCTCACTGTGGCTCCTTTCCCTCACCTTGCCTCCCCTGACAATAGTGGTGCCTCCTTCCTCATAATGGCTTCCCCTCCCCACAGTGGCTCCCTCCTTCACAGTAGCTCCTCCTTCTCACAATATCTCCTCCTCAGTCTCCTCTTTCCTCACAAAGGCTTCCTCAGCCTTCACAATGGTTCTTAATGGCTTCTAAGGCCCAAATAATATGTTTGCTGTGTCTAACATCATCTCCTCTTCTGGCTACCTCACTCTCTCCTGCCCAGCATTGTTGACCTTGCTTGTCTTTGGCCATACCAAGACTAGCATGTTACCCTTTTAAGGCCCTTGATGCTACTTCTGCCATAATCTTTCCAGATATCATCATGATTAGCCACCTTGCCTCCTTCAAGACTTTATCAAATGCAGCCTTTCTGTGAGGCCTACATCACATGTATTTTTTCCTTTATGTCATCATCATCTACTGAACATCATCATCTACTGAACAAGCATCTACTGATGCTTACTTATTATGGTTTATATTTATTTTCCACATCCCTCTTCTAGAATGCAAGCCCTATGAGGCAAGAAGTTGGTGACTTTTTTGACCACTGAGGTACCATACATATCTAGAACAATGCCTGTCACCAAGTAGTTGCTTAAAACGTATTTGTGAAGTGAATGAAAAGAGAGAGAAAATCTCTATTATAAAAATGATTGCAACTTGAGGAAATATTTAGATGTTTTTGTGAATCTATTAAGTCTACATTCCTCCTTAAGTATTTCTAAAATGTCTTGCTTCTCTCACTCAAACCCATGCTTGCCATATCTGTGTTTCTAGTTCAGGATATAAGCCCCTGGTTTTCATATCTCATGGGCATTTCTCTCTCTTCCACAGGATCCTCAGATTCTGCTTTTCTGATCCAAACCTCTTGTTTGATTTTTAAACCAAGTCTTCATCTGACTTTTCCACCTGGGCTATTGTCACAGCCATCCTCCCACGGCTAAGCATAGACCAAGAAGTCATGTGAATTCTCTTCTCTACCCATCACATCCTAGGTCCTTGGAATAATATCCCAGATACACTTGTCCTCTACCATGTTTTCTCTGTTCCTGTGTCTTAACTATGGGCCTCAGCATCCCTCATCAAGACCACAGCGATGTTCTTCCAACCCTAATACACAGTCTAACCCTAGCAGAAAACAAAGGACACAAACAAACTGGGTACCTGAAGACAAATTAATAAGGGGGCTATTTGCAACATTGTAGGCAATGGGTAAGAAAACCACAAAGAATATGCCTTGGATCTAGAAACAAAGGAAACTGTCATCACTTGAGGCCTGAAGAGGCAAGGGAAGGGGTGGTGATGGAATCTGGAGACACAGCTGGGTGATGAGTGTCCTACTCTTGGTCAAAGGATTCCAGCCCATCAAAAAGAACCCACAAGAGGTGTTCAGAAAGCATAGATATCCCAACCTCTCTCTCCTCCTGTTGTCTTATCTGCTGAAATGTTCACCACTGCTTGAACTTAGCTGGACCCAAGGGAAAGGGGGTCTTTTGGTCACTTGAGATCAGCCTCCCAGGACACAGAACAGGGGGAAGGGGTGGAGAATGGAGAGTGGATGGGGAGAAGGGTAGAAGGTACTTCAGCGAAATATAAGGCCTTTCCTTGCCCATCTCTCCAACCTACATGTGGCACCCAAAACAAGAACACGTGGTTTTGCCACTGCCCAGCTTTGTACAGCGTGTTCTTCTTCCTAGAATGCCCTTTAGTCTTGATCTTCCTGGAAACTTCTCACATTCCCAGTCTCAGCTTAGCAGCTATTCCCTGAAGAAGACTTCCTTGATTTCCTTTACTAATTAACGTCACTCCCTCTGAGCAGACTTTAGAATAGCATTTGTTAAATTTACATCATATACTTAAAAACATGCTTGTATCAAGAGATCGTAAGATGACCCTCAGTTACTTCTACCTCCTGCTATTTATACCCTTGAGTTATCACCTCCTTTTGAGTGTGTCTGAGACCTGTGATTTGCTTCTAACCACTACAATATAACAACAGTGATAGGATGTCACTTCTGTGACTCCATTTGAAATGATTGAGCTTGATCCTTTGTTATCAATGTCTTCTTGCTGCACACCAGGATGAAGCTTGTTCCCATGTTGGGGATACCTACATGGCAAGGAAATGAGGGTGACCTCCAGTCAATAGCTGGACAGCAGCTGATGCCCCCAGTTTGACCCTCAAGGAATAGTCCACAGGCTTGGGAGCAGAATCTTCCTTAGTTAAGTCTTCATTTGGAACCCCAGTCCTGGATGGTGCTCTGATAGTAGCCTGTGAAAGACTGTGAAAGACAGGAACCAGTTAAGGTGTGCCTGGACTTTTGATCCACAATACGTGTTCTGCTTTAAGCTGACAAATTTGTGCTAGTTTTTCTGCAATAACTGATAGGCAACCCATTTTTTTTTTCTGCATTAATGGAAGCTAACATTTACTACGTATTGAGTGACTGGCATTTTGCTAAATTCATTTAGTCTTCATGGTCCTACGTATCTGGTAGATAATATTATTTCCACATTGTAGATGAGAACAACTGAGGAATAAAGAGGCTAACTAATTTCCTAGGCACAAATAGTGATAGAGGCAGGGTTTGAGGGGAGACAGTCTGGCTCTAGGGTGCACACTCATGACTACTCCACTCTCTGACCTTCTTCCTGTGCTTATCTTCCTCCCCACTATATTTTTCTCTTCCCTCCTAATGGATCCTTGGGGGCAAGGGTTGTGGGCATTTATCACTTATCCATTGTACCTGGCACATATCTAACACCCAGTAAGGTTAGTACATAGGGTTAGTAAGCTCTTCATAAGCATTTCCTTAGTAGAGTCAGCCGAGTTATGTAAAAACATTTTTCCAATGCCCCTGTGATAAATGCAGTCAGCCAAGTTCATTTAATAAGCAAGCAAGGTGCAAATTTGTATTTCTGGACAATAAGACCATTTTAATTGACATGGATATCAGTGCTTTTGGCTGTGCACTTTTACTTGTTAATCCAGGATAGGAAAGGCTAAGTAGGCCTTATTTTGAGGGTCTACATCACTCTTTAAGAAGAGTTCTGAACCAACACCAAGATTTGTTGAGAGCCAAGATCAATCACTGATGTCTGCTATGGAACCAGGCAGAGGAGCAGTGGTGGAACACCACACACATCTGTCATTTTCTCTCCAGGAGCTGGTACTCATCTTCTTACTAACATGTAAATAACTAGAGGCAATACACCACTGGCATTTTTCACTGCAACCAAACTTAGAATCAAAGATCTCTGGCTCTGCTCTGTGCAGAGACCTCAAGAGAAAGAGGAGGCACCATAATGTCAGGGATACAGAATTGGAAAGAGTTAGAACTTGGTTTGGCTCCACGATGCCAAAATCTGCCAAAAAGCAATGAGAAAATTATTTTTTTATTAAAAAGCAAATGTTCTGTTTAATATACTACACTCATGCCTTTAATGGCATGTTTTCATAACGTCTGTAAATTACAACCAGTTTTGAATTGAAAATATCTTTCCAACCTCACTGCTCAGATCAAACATTTTATTTTGCCACAAAAATCAGATACCACTGAAAGGCTGCTATTGTGTTAATGATTATTTGAACGCAACTCATTTTGGGACTTATACTTCTCCTCTTCCTTCTTCTCATACAAATAAGTTAAAGGGTAGATGTATTTCTAGTTAATGGAAGTACATGCAATATCACAACTGTTCCTAGGGCTAGGCAAAAAAGTTAAGAAGCAAGTCAAGTTATTAGATTTGCAAATATCTTTAAATGAAAAATACATTTTTCCAAATGCTAATTGGTGGTTCAAATGTGTGTGTGTGTGTGTGTGTGTGTGTGTGTGTAACATAGTTGCCAGAAAACAAATTGATTTTGTGATATAAAAAGATCCCTCCTCTGGTTGTTGCTGCTTCAGTAATATTAGCATGCTTAAAAGTAGTTTATGCTGGGGCGCCTGGGTGGCTTAGTCGGTTAAGCGTCCGACTTTCGCTTAGGTCATGATCTCGCAGTTCGTGGGTTCGAGCCCCGCGTCGGGCTCTGTGCTGACTGCCAGCTCAGAGCCTGGAGCCTGTTTCAGCCTGTGACTCCCTCTCTCTCTGACCCTCCCCTGCTCACGCTGTCTCTCTCTCTCTCTCTCCTAAAAATAAATAAAACATTAAAAAAAAAAGTAGTTTATGCAGATCACATCATCAAGAATGGTATTTTTCTGAGATTTTCCTTTTTATTTTACATTAACAAGAAATTAATGAATTTGTATACAGAGCCACACCTTAAGGTTAGCGGAAAATTGACTTTTCTCTGTAAATAACAATTATTCACTTAAAAATGCCTTTGACTAACAGAAAATGTCACATATTGGAAGATTGTTTTAATTGCCCAAATCATGATCTCCTTTGCTCCTAGGACTTCTCAGAGTATATTTGTAGAGAATTGTAAAGGTTGGAATTTTGCCATTATTTTCCGTGAATAGAAGGAAGTAGAGAGGGAGCATGGCAGATGTGGTGGGTTCCCCATCCATACCCTCTCACATTCATCATCCTACATTGTGCAGACCAGATGCTGAGAATACCAACTGCATAAACTTGAGCCTCCTGACCAGTGAACCATTTCTAGCTGACTAAGTCTGCTCCCCCTCATAGGAGAGGACACAAATACTGGCAAGTTAATATTTCTCAGGAGATGTCACTGATAGTCAGTGACAGAGAAGTTGGTGGACAGCACCCATCCTCCTTGCATTTTGGATATGATGCCTCCTATCTATTCTCCCAGATAACCTCAGGGGATTGAGCTCCATTTGCTCAGAGCAGTAACCTGCTCAATAAGGCACCCTTTTGTTGACTTCTTCCCCTTCCCTGGTTCAATTTCTCTGTCCCCTACTGGCGTTTCCCAGGGTCACCCCCTCCCCAATTAACTTCTTGCTCTGAGTTCTAGACTGGGGGAACCAACTTAAAGACAGTGAAAAAAATCCTCCAGTTAGTGCTAATGTCCCAAACTGTTTTATGAGGCAGAGAAATAAGCAAGCAGAGAGAGACAGACAGACAGACATACTACATTCTAAATTCTCATTGCAATTGTATGAAAACCTGCAGAAGCTAATGAGTTATGAAGCATTTATTGAGCAGAGGACAAAGACAGTCCCTCTCAGGCAGTCTGACTAGAATATGTCTGGGCTTCTTCTGGGTGATCTAACAAATTGGACCTCCTACAAAAGTTTTATATGAGTGAATAGAGAGATAAAACCTCTAAAAAATATCTGCCTTCCAGAAGTAGGAGGAATGTAAAGAATAAAACAGACCCGCTGTACCCCAGAGAGATTTCTGTTGATATTCTTTGAGATATCATTACAAGCAAAAAGTTTTCTGAGAAACACAAATTGCTGTAAATTTAAAAGTACTCAGGAGTATAGGGAACATTGTGTCTGTTGAGATGCCTGTCCAGCTCAACAACAGCAAAAAATCCTCAAGATTCTTAGAAATGTCTCCATCAACTCTATATCTGAATCAGACAACTCCTACACATTGGCCTTGATAAAAATCAATATGCTTGAAAATCTTGGTTGATTTTACATATTTGTGACATCAGAATCCTGATTATTAAAGTGAGGTAAGGTTCTATCCAGCTTAGAAATATTTTTTTTTGTAAATTTGTGTAGGCCTCAAGTATATCTGATGAGAATAGTTGAGAAACTCATCAATTGTGGATTTTACATATCTAAAATATTACCTCAGAGTGACAACAGTAGCATATCAGATCAGAAAGGTCTACCCCCTCATTTTCACATGGAAACACTTAATAAACACGACATATGGGGGAAAAATGTCTTTGTGAGAACTCTAGAAACCAGTTACTCTGCAGTGCAGCAGCAAAGCAAAAGCATAACCAAGAAAAAGCCACGTTTATAATGGTAGGAAATTTTGTGGCATTTCGCTTGATCTTACCCTACCTCCTCCCCGGTACAGTTCTATGAGGAGGAAGCTGCCCAATTCCCACCCCTTCCTTGGAGTCGAAGGAAAAGAGTATAACTTGATTGCAACGTTCTATCTTGTTTGGGGGTTGTTCAATGGATTTGTTTCAGTCTGGCTTGACTCGGAGCACTGAGGGGACTGTAGCATAATTTGATATTAAGTTGAAAGTTGTTGAAAGCAATGGAAAGTGCCATGGAATAAAAGGACTTCAGACTCATGGGCACCTGAGAACATTAAATTACAGGCAGAAGAATTCTAGCTAATTACCTAGGAAGCAGGGATGAGACTATTACAGAAATTAAGTGATTTAAACACAGCTATATATGAGAGGAGGTGAACAGGAGAAAAAGCATGTATAGAAGCCCAGGGAAGACCTTGACGGCCTTTATATTTGAGAGGACCCTGACCTTCTACACTGGACTGATTAGTTATGATCTTCTTCTGCATGGAACCAAGTCTATAAGACTGAGAAATGTGGCTGTTTTTCAAATGCCCATTTAAAAAATCACCCACGTTGCTGAGTGAAATAAGTCAGTCAGAGAAGGACAGATATCATATGTTTTCATCATATGTGGATCTTGAGAAAACTATTGGGGGACTTTTGTGGTTCCATACAAATTTTAGGATAGTTTGTTCTAGTTTTGAGAAGTATGCTGGTGCAATTTTGATTGGGATTGCATTGAATATGTAGATTGCTTTGGGTAGTAATGACATCTTAACTATATTTATTCTTCCAATCCATGAGCATGGAATGTTTTTCCATTTCTTTGTGTCTTCTTCAATTTCCTTCATGAGTTTTCTATAGTTTTCATCATACAGATCTCTTATATCCTTGGTTAGGTTTATTCCTAGGTATTTTATGGTTTTTTGTGCAATTGTGAATGGGATAAGTTTCTTGATTTCTCTTTCTGTTGTTTCATTGTTGGTGTATAAAAATGCAACCAGTTTCTGTACGTTGATTTTGTACGCTGCAAGTTTGCTGAATTCTTGGATCAGTTCTAGTAGGCTTCTGGTGGAGTTTGTCGGGTTTTCTATGTAGAGTATCGTGTCGTCTGCAAAAAGTGAAAGTTTGACTTTTTCTTTGCCAATTCTGATGAGTTCTAAATATATCTGTGAAATCCATCTGGTCCAATGTGTCATTTAAGTCAATTGTGTCTTTATTGATTTTCTGTCTAGTTGATCTGTCCATTGCTGTAAGTGGAGTATTAAAGTCCCCTGCTATTAGCACGTTATTATCGATAAGAGTGTTTCTGTTTGTGATTAATTGTTTTATGTATTTAGGTGCTCCCATATTTAGTGTGTAGACATTTATAATTGCTAGCTTTTCCTGATGGATAGACCATTTAATTATTATATAATGCCTTTCTTTATCCCTTGTTACTGTCTTTACTTTAGAGTCCAGTTTGTCTGATACAAGTATAGCAGCTCCAGCTTTTTTTTTTTTTTACTTCCAGTAGCATGATAGATATTTCTCCATCCCCTTACTTTCAATCTGAAGATGTCCTCCAGTCTAAAATGAGTTTCTTGTAGACAGCAAATAGATGGATTTTGTTTTTTATCCATTCTGCTACCCTGTGACTTTTCATTTGGGGCATTTAGTCCATTTACATTCAGTGTTATTACTGAAATACATGGGTTTAGTCTTTGTGTCATTTGTGGGGTTCATACTTGTGGTGGTGTCTCTAGCATCTTGCATTTCTTGCAACATTTCCCTCAGAGAGTCCCCCTCAGAACTTCTTGTAGGGCTGGTTTAGTAGTGACAAATTCTTTCAATTTTTGTTTATTTGGAAAGGCTTTTATCTCTCCTTCCATTCTGAATGACAGGCTTGCTGGATAGAGGATTCTTGGCTGCATATTTTTTCTGTTCATCACANTCTTCTTTTATGTTCCTGGATCAGTTTATCTCTCTTTTTCTCAGTATCTTCTTTTTCTATAATGGTGTCTTCTAAATCACTTATTCTCCTTTCTGCCTCTTCAATCCGTGCATTGGATGCCTCCAGTTTATCATGTATCTCATTTATCGCATTTTTAAATTCATCATAACTATTTTTAAGCTCCATAGTGTTTGTAGCCACAGTTTCTCTGATGTCCTCCATGCTGTTTTCAAGCCCAGCGATTAATTTTATGATTATTGTTCTAAATTCTTGTTCAGTTATGTTGCTTATATCTGTTTTGAGCAGTTCTTTAGCTGTCAATTCTTCCTGGAATTTCTTTGGAGGAGAGCTCTTTTCGTTTTGTCATTTGGTTAGCTTTATATCTCTTGTTAATTTTAAAAGCTTGTTATGCACTCTACACCTGTGACAGCTGCTGTATTAAAGAAGGCTCTTTGACTGTCCAGGGCCTGTCCGTTCAGAAAGAATTCTTTGAATAGTATGTCTTGGTCTTTCTTGTTGAGACCTTGGTTATTTTATTTTCCTACTCGTAGTGGTATTTGGGACTCGCCACCATGTGTGCTCTGGCTTGTTTCTTGAGGTAGCCGCTAGAAAGTTTTCTCAGCAGACTCTGTCTCCTTTTCCTCCCAAACTCCTGGATTCTGTAAGGGTTCCTATGGCTTCAGGCCTTCTCCATGTGGGATACGGGGGCGAGTGAAATATACGGAGCTCCCTACTTCTCCATCATCTTGCCCTCCCTAAAAAAATATTTTTAAAGAAACTGTAAATTTTTTCAACTCTATCCTTTCAAAAGGCCCCATACCCAAATGCTGTTATAGAATAATTTCACCTTATTTTAAGGAATAAATAATGTGTTTATGAAGTAAACTCCCTCAGAAAAATACATTTTAAGAGAATACGAACTGATTGCAAAACCATTCTGAATAAGCCAACCCAAAAAGTAGAAGGAGTAGGAGGAGGAAGAGGAAGAGAAAGAGGAGGAGGAGAGGGAGGAGGAGAAGGAGAAAACTAGGAGCCAATTTCACAGATGAATACAAAGGCATCAAAAATAATAAATCAAACATTAGTACATCTAACATTATATCAAAAGAATTAATACTCTTACCAAATAGAATTTCATTCAAGAAAAAAATATGGTCAACATTTTTCAATCCATCACTGTCAGAAACCAAAGAGAAATACCCTCAACATGGTCATGGTTATTGATAGGAAGCATAGAAACAGCATATTTACCGCCAAAGTGAGGTGGATGTTCCAAGTACCATCACGGCAGTGGCCAAATTCTCCACAAGCATGCATTTGTTTAACATGATATGGCTTATTTGAGGTATATATAATTTATTATGCACAGACACACACACACTCACAAAAAAACCCTTTATTTCCCAGAGAATATATCTGAAAAAAAATGGAGGAAAATGAAACTGAACTGTTCAGTATTTTATAGGCTTAAGCTATTACTTTGTAGAAGTGTTTTTATATTATCACTAGGTAAGCTTTTATGATTATATTATTAAATTTCATCAGCGGTCTTCAACATGGAGTGGGGCACATTTTAGCACCTGAATAGGTGTAAACATACACAAACATTCCACCTCAGATGAGGACTCAGGGGTGTGAGGCCCCTATAAGTTTCTATATCGATTTGGAGTGTCTGTGGATCTCAAGCTAGAATATAGATGCGTTGCTTGTGAATAACTGGAAGACCATTTCTGAAAGAACGGGATATCTGAAAGTTTTCTGACTTCTCCAGAAAGTAAAGCCTCTTAGGGGCTCTGATTTCATCAGAGGTTAGACAAAGTGGAAACTTCTTAGTTTATAAACATGCACATTCTGGGGCACCTGGGTGGCTCAGTCGGTTAAGCCTCTGACTTCAGCTCAGGTCATGATCTCACATTCATGGGTTCAAGCCCTGCATCAGGCTTTGTGCTGACAGCTCAGTGCCTAGAGGCTGCTTCAGATTCTGTATCTCCTTGTCTCTCTGCCCCTCCCCCTCTCGTGCTCTGTCTCTCTCTGTCTCTAAAATAAACAAAACATGTAAAACAATTTTTAAACAATAAACATGCACATTCTTTTATGGCCTATTTTTCAGCTGGATTTGATATGCATGAGTGTAAAGCAAAACTGTCATCAGTTTGTGCCCCCTGAAGAGTCCTTCTATCTCTACGGCAGCACGATTCTACTATTCCTGGAAGCTTCTTGGTATAAATTATAAATTTATTAGTTAGGATATTTCTTCAGCTAAATCTTTTCCACAGTCCTTCAGAGAAGAATGTCTCGACTTGGAAACCTGGATCATAATTCGAAAGCTTTCTTCCAGTTGTTTTTTTGTTTGTTTGTTTTGTTTTGTTTTAGCAAATTAAAGTTCACAGAGTAATTCTCATCTGAGTTCAGAGCATGATAGTTTGCTAACTTTTTTTAAATGTTTATTTATTTTTGAGAGACAGCGAGAGAACAAGTGGGAGAGGTGCAGAGAGAGAGAGGGAGACTCAGAATCTGAAGCAGGCTCCAGGCTCTGAGCTGTCAGCACGAGCTCGATGTGGGACTCAAACTCACGGACCGCGAGATCATGACCTGAGCTGAAGACAGCCACTTAACCAACTGAGCCACTCAGACGCCCCTTGCTAACATATTTTAGAAATAGATTTTCAAAATATTTTCTGTGTTCTGCCAACAAATGTAACTATATGACTGATTCTTCCTATCTTTATAACTAATTAGATCTCTCTATCAATCATCGTCATAATTTACCATTTTTTCTATTTATGCATACTACTTACTCCCAGAAAAGACTAGAAGCAACATAACAGCAACAGCAAAAAAAAATAATACTATTAAAATAAATTTTTAAAATTTAGTCTTTTATTTTAGGTGATGGTAATTAGGAAGGAGGCAAAGGTGAAGATAAACTTTGCCCTCAAAATAGATGTTTCTGATCAGTTATTCTATTCAAGCATGAGATGTAACTCCAAATTTCATTGTATCCAATGAAAGCAGAAAAAGGAAAATGGGTTGCAAAATTTTTCTTATAATAAATAAGTCTGTTTTGTTAGGAGAGACACGCTATTCTGCAAGTATTTTAGCTCTTTGAAGAGCCATTTCCTTGAATTTTTAAAAGAAATGGAATGGCCTAATGGACAGTATGGTCAATAGAAATCTCTAATGACAAACTCCATATAAGGCAAGAGCACTTCTATGTAAATCTGAATTCCATGGACATGCTCATGGAGAGGTTTAAAATAATAGAGCTCTGGGTGAGCTCTCTCCTGAGCTAATTAAGCATGAGATAAAACCTGGGGAATCTGAGTTAACGGAAAGGGAAGTGTGTGTTAGACTAGTCGTGTAAAGCACGGGCAGTTTGGGACTGAACCATAACCCCTGAGAATTAGAGTGTTCTGGGAATCATATTTCCCCAAAAAACACAGACTACAGAAACACATGATATCCACAATTTCCCGGTGGCTCTTTTTCCCTTCCACAACCATCTTGCACATGTAGGCAATCAACAAATATTTATTGAATAGATATCTCACATTCTATAAATAGGTCATCCTAAGAATGACTTGTTTCGCTCAACACTTTCCTCCATAAAATCTTGCCTGAAAAATAAAAAAAATAAAATAAGCACAATAGCTTTGAGTGAGAGAGGTTCTTTTCTGAATGACATTTATATATTTGGAGTTGAAGTGAAGAGTTTACACTTTTTGTTGTTTATGTCTGTATATTACCAGTCTTTTGCATGTCACATGCACAGTTAGCAGTCAGCTGAGATGCTTTCTATAAGACTTACTTCTTCAGAGAAACAAAAATTTAGCAGGACACAGTGTCCCATCTGTACTGTGAGGAAGCATATTGGTAGACACTCAAGTGGTAGAACTAAAGACACTAAAGCATTTGAGCTAAGAATGTACTCTGGCTCTTACAGAAGAGCAGTCTAAGTCCTTGGACATCCATTTATTTCCATTCACAGAAGCCTTCTCCTCTTGAAATTTCGTTTTCCTGAGAGATGTCAGTAAAGGCAACTACTGTTTTGGCTTTCTGTGAGACTACTACCCATTCCCCTCTTAAATAACTTTAAATTTTCTATTGAAAAGTTTCTGGTTTCTTGTTTTGTTTGCTTTTTGCTCATCATTCATTTACTCATTCACTCAGTAGTTTGACTGGCACATACTGACTATCAAGATGATATGTGTCAGGGAGAGCCAATAAAAAAACAGTCATTCTCCTCAGTGGTACTGAAGTAGACAAGCAATCAGTCCATTTGTGAGGAGTATCTGAGTGCTAGAAGAGTACAGAGGATAAATAATTATATCATGTGGGAAAATCACAGGTAGCTTTGTAAAATTTCAGACAATCGAAAACTATAGAACATTCATCAACATAAAGGATGAGTGCTCATTACAGATATCAAGGACATGAAAAGAAAGACTAAGAAACCACCACAGTTTTCAGAAGATTAAAGAAACACAACAATTACATGTAAAGTGGGATCTTGGATTGGATCTCAGAACAAGAAAAAAAAAAGGACATCTGTGGGAAGACTAGTAATCTAGTGAAATTCAAATACATTCTTAGTTTATTAAATGGTATTGAACCAATGTGAATATCTTGTTTTTGATACTTGTACTATGGTTAGGTTAAGATTTTTGGCATTAGGGAAAGATAGGGAAATAGTACAGGGATTCTGTATTAGTTTTGCATGGGTCCTATAAATCTAAAATTATTTTTAAATATAAGTTTAAAAACTGGATAGCTTCACAGAAGAGGTGTTATTTAAATGGATCTTTAGAGAATAGAATTTCAGAGACAGTGGTGAGGGAAGAAGAGATCAAGAAAAAGAATAAAATAGCATGTTTTTAAAAAGACCAGGTTAGCTATGGCTGCTATGTTGGTGTGTGGAAGGAGGTATTAGAATTAGCAGTGTAAAATAACAGAGCCTATAAAGATTGCTTGTGAGAGAGAGGTCAGAAGTTATTCCTGAGCAGAGCAGTAACATGATTGACAATATCATTTAGGAACAGATGGATAGTAGGAAGGGGTGGGTTAAATAGGGGCAGAAGGGGACTCATAAGACCAGAAAGTCAGCTGCTGAGAAAATTAGGAGAGAAAAGTTCATGTCTTTCAACCAGGATCATGGTTGGAGGCAAGGCAAATATTTGAAAGCCATTCTTTACGGGTGTGGTTGATGGGTAAGGGAACTTATGGGACCCAATGTTCATCCTATTCACAACCACTGTCTTCTGGTCATTATGTATGCTTTATTGATGATGGAAAGGGGCAAGAGCCTAGCCAATGGAAGATATTAATTCAGGTGGGGAGTCTACTGTCCAATCTTTTCATTCTCCTTCTTTGGGTGGACAATCTGGGGCAAAAGAAGAAGTTTCAGGCCACCGAAATAGGTTTCTTGACCATCAATATGCTCTTTGCCAAGCTTCACATTACTTAAGAATGAATGAATCAAATTAACATGTAGATGATTTCTCTTAGTTTAGTACATGGATTTAACATTTTTAAAGGTGAAAGGCTTTACAAAATGTGGTTGGGGTTTTACTCAGCTGAAAACATTTTGGAAATTGTTGGAAAATAAGGGAGTGTCCTTAGGCTCTTCAATCCTGTTTGTTTTGCTATCTCAATTTTTGGAGCATGACTATCTCCTTAAAGTCTACAGTTTTCCAGACTTTAGGATTGAGTCCAACATTGTGTTCCCAGAGGGCACTGGTAAACTATCAGAATGTCTAGCAAGGGAGGGCTCCTGGAGACCACCCTCACTTGGCTGCTCTGACAGTACTGAAATCAGGGTCTGGATTAGATTTCCTGGTCTGATACAATTCTCTTGAAGTTGCCTTCTAATCATCAGATAGGCAGACAAAGATGGTAGCACAGCGTCTTCAAAATTCTGGAAGTTAAGTTATCAAGTCAATATGGAAAGTTCAAAAGCACCTTAAAGACAAATGATTTCTGGGTTAAAGAATTAGGAAGAACTAGTGAGCCTTGTTTCTAGCCTAAGATGTTGCCATTTTTGGAGACTTTCATAGTTGAGCATCAGGCCCTGGGGCATGGCAGGCCATGTGAGGACAGCATGTGGGATATCATGGCTGTCAATAGCTGACTATTCTCTGATGACAGCCTCTGCCCCCCATCCAGAGCAAAATGTCAAGAGGAAAGAACAGTTTAAGCAGATAGTGGAATATGACCATGGCAGAGTGCTTTGACTAAGACTTGTATGGACTTGACTGTTTCCTGGGAAAGAATTAGGAAAAAAAGAAAAATAAAAAAAGCTGACTAGCCCCACTCTTCCTTGCTAAGAGAAGGAGGAAAATGGCAAAAAAGAAAGGATGTCAGTAGACAAGAAGGAAAATGAGAGAGTAAGAGGGAAGTATAATGAGCCCTGAAATATACTAGTGTTGGATCAAATTAGATGGGGATTCAAGCCCTTCATCAGCACTTACTGTGTCAAGTTAATTGACCTCACTGACCTCAGATCCCTCACCCATAAAATGGGGATAATAGAAGATGTGCCTTGCAGGGCTCTTCTGTAGAAGAATTCATGTAAAGTACTTGGCATGTGGTCAGATACCAAATTTTAAAAACAAATTAATAAGGACAGAAACAGGACATATGTTTCAAAGAAAATTTCACCACTTCAGAAGCTGAGGAGTTGTAAAACCAAGATAGGATGTAGGACTCTACCTTCTTATCTCCCAAGTGGGATGAAATATGCCTAATTTGGGGCGCCTGGGTGGCTTAGTCGGTTAAGCGTCCGACTTTCGCTTAGGTCATGATCTCGCGGTTCGTGGGTTCGAGCCCCGCGTCGGGCTCTGTGCTGACAGCCAGCTCAGAGCCTGGAGCCTGTTTCAGAGTCTGTGACTCCCTCTCTCTCTGACCCTCCCCTGCTCACGCTCTCTCTCTCCTAGAAATAAAAAAAAAAACATTAAAAAAAAAGAAATATGCCTAAATTTTAAAAATAGACAGACTTGGGGCGCCTGGGTGGCTTAGTCGGTTGAGCTTCCTACTTTCCCTTAGGTCATGATCTCGCGGTTCGTGGGTTCGAGCCCCGCGTCGGGCTCTGTGCTGACTGCCAGCTCAGAGCCTGGAGCCTGTTTTGGAGTCTGTGACTCCCTCTCTCTCTGACCCTCCCCTGCTCACGCTGTCTCTCCCTCTCTCTCTCGCTCTCTCTCTCTCTCTCTCTCTCTCCTAGAAATAAATTAAAAAAAAACATTAAAAAAAATAGACAGACTTGGGAGCCGAATTTCCCCTCTGTGCTAAGGGGAATCATACGCAGACCTAAGCGAGTTATGTCACTTCTCTGAACCCCCGGAGCTTGTTGTTTTCACATTGGGCTCTACAATAATGCCCTTTGGGCTCTCTTAGAAGAATTCCGATTGGGGGAGCCACCAGCCTAAAACTTGTTCCTTCCTAGAGATTTCTGCTACCAGTTGTTAATTGAATCACCGTTGTCTTCATGATTCCACACCTTTCAGTAGAACTATTTCTTCTCAGATATATACGTACGTATGCATGTATTTATTTATTTTTACTGAATTCCATTGGGCAGAATACCAGAGGCTACCCAGACCAACTGAAGCAGAAAGTCTGGGGTGGGGCCCAGTGGTTTGTATTTGAACAAGCTCACCTGGGCATGCTGAGCTAGCTCAGAACGACTGCTCTACCTCTTTAATTAACTGCAAATTCATATCCACTTGATAAATCATGATATAATAAGGATAAATTAATTTCTTACTACTTCTGTTTTTGTTGTTGTTGTTGTTATTTTGCTCTAGAAGTCTCTAGTTCTAGGCTTTATGGTTTTGTTTTGTTTTGTTTTGTTTTTGTCAATGGGTACATAAATTGCAGTTACATATCACTGTGGGTAGTACCATACATAAACATTTGCTATCCCTTTTGTTCTAGATTATCACTTTCTGTGTTAACTCCATGCTTGTCTTATATTATTATTGTCTAGCTTTCTTTTCATCAGCATTGGTCTGGTAAGTCGTTGCCATTTTGTTTCTATTTGTTCCTCTTATTTGTACCTCATTCTGCAAGTCTTTCTTCAAATAGATATGTTTATCTTACATGCATTTATTAGTGTTACTTCATCTAAATGTACTGATTGAACATTACATTTTATCTTTTACATGTCATTAACTTAATTTTCAATATACTCTCCACTTCCCTTATTTACTCTAGGAATTGCCTTATCTTTCTTTACTCTCCTTCCCTCCTTTCCCCCACTCCCCTTCCTCTCTTCTTCTATCCTTGTCTGTCTCCCTGTCTCTTTCCCTCTCTTTCTCCCTTTCCCTTCTTCTCTCTCCTTCTCTCTCTCTCTCTCCTCTCTCTCTCTCTCTCTCTCATGTACATGTGTTTGTCTTCTGGTAATTTGGAGGATTTATAGTATATTTTTAGTTTGTCTAGCTGTCATTATGATTTATATGCTATAGTTGCAAATAATATGTATATTTATGTCTTTATTTAAGAAATACAGTGTCTATAGATTTTATGTCCCTATTTTTGTCCACTGTAATATTTTTTTTAAATTTCCTTTTGTGGTCCCTTTTACTATAGCAATACACTTAAAACTTTCTGTAACTTAGAGAGTATAAGGAGAGGTCCTTTCTTATTTTTCTGCTTTGGTGGTGATAGAAGAACTGGAAGGGTGTCCTCCAGTCTACCCCACCAACCCAAAAACACTGACTTCCAGCTGGAGTCAGCCTAGTCTGTGTTTTAAAATATCAACACACAGCTTCCCTATGGAGATAAAGACTCAGTGAAATGATAAAATGCCTTTATTTGACAAGTAAATTGCACTTGTTAATTTTAGAATTTTCTTTATCAGTTTAATCTATTCTTTGGAATACATAGTAAGTAAACTGTTTATATTTCTGAATGATAAATATGGGGAGAAATGAAAGGCTCTTGCTCTGACATAATTAAGTCCTTTGAGAAAGGAGTGATTCATGATTGTGCCGACTGAAAAATGTCACTGTGGCTAGACTCATTTTACTAGTTTCAGATAAAAAAAAAAGTCACTGTACTTTTTTCAAGGTTTGTTGCAGGGTAAAGAATGTATCTTAAGACAACCCAGAATGAACTACTTCCTTATATAGCCATCTAACGTTTATGGTTTTTTTTCCCCCTCTCTTAAAAATTTAAATTTAATTTAATTTAACTTCTCATAGTTAAAAATCACCATTTCCCCCAATTTTCTCACTACTCCATTCCCTTCCCAGCTCATAGTTAATTAGCTAGAACTTTATTTCCTTTTGGCTGCTGTACTCCACTTTCCCAGTCCTCTGTGTTTAAAAATGGAGGTCCCTCCCCAGATGTTTGGAGACACCAAAAAGTTACTCACCTAATGAAAGGCATCCTAGGAGGTTTACACCTAACAGATCACATTTATAGATAAAAGGAAAATCTTTCCCATTCAGCTAGTGCCCTGAGTTTAGGAACCCTGCTGCTACCACCTTCATAAGGGACTATGAATTCCTGAAAGTTTCTGTATTTCTGAGTGAAAAAGAGAGTAGGTTTTGTTCTCAGAATAGTATTGTTGTCTTTATTGCCTTAGTCTTCATGAAGACACCTCCAGAGAATGCAAGAGCACTCTGAGGGTGGAGGTGATTCTTCTAAGTTTCAAGGAATAAGAATGGTGCAGGTGGACCTTGACTGAGGAATTCCATTGACTCCACACTTCTTCAGTCTTCTGTGAGTAACAGCTCCTCAGATACTTGCATGACTGGGAGGCTGGGCAGCTGGTGGTAGCATGAACACCCTTTGAAGAAAGAAAACAATATGGAAGGGATTCTTCTCTAGATTTTCTGGCTATGTTACTTGGGTTGCCTTGGCTATGAGTAAGGCCATTCCAAAGACAGCATAGAAACAGCTAGAGTTGTCTTGGCAACATATGATTTTTAAAAAAATCTGCTACTCTGCTATCTGCACTATTTTTGTAGATTATAGACTACTCACTGTGTTTCCTTAAAGGAAATACTGTAAAATAAATTTATCTATCTATCTATCTATCTATCTATCTATCTATCTATCTATCTATCTATTTTGCTATTTCAGCTCTCCAGTGGCCAAGGTCTTCATTTTGACAAGCACACTTGAATGCACACTCTCCCCGCTCCCCCTGCTCTGTAGCAGGTATTGCTAGTGTCTTGCTCATACCTTGTCAGTACTTGTTTCTACATTCAAAGGCTCTCTACTCTGCACTTATTCTGATTGTAGAACACACTCATTTTGCCTATAGGGCAAGCCAGAAACACCAGAAGATCAATATGCCACCTAAAAACAGCCTTTGACCAATGTTGTACGGGTTATGGAGGATATCTGAATTTCCTTGCCCCTCGGGTGGGCTGACTCTGTGGCATGTTGTTCAGAGGTCCTAAATGGGATAAAGCTCCACTTCCCTTCAGCATTAACCTCTTGATGAAGAATCCTAGATGGGTTAGTCATATAAAGTATGCCAGCTGGGAAGTAGTGAGTAGGAAGTACATGAGGATTACTCAAGGCAATAGGACTATCCAGGGAGCTAAAAAGAGGCACAGATAAACTTATCAATTCAATCAATAAAGAGGAAGTCAGCTCTCAGAGCTAACTGATAATGTCATGGATTGCTTATGGGTGTGGGAAGTTTTGACTATGGCAGCATTTAAATAAAGAATGGGAAGTCAGGTGGCAGGGGTTCTGAAAAGGAGAATCAAACAACAGGTTAGGAGCTATAACTGCAAAAACTTTTCCAAGAATGAAATCCTCAGGGTATAGTCCCAGCTAGTTGGTGATTGAGTAATATTATCATTAACTCCACACTTTTGTTTTTTCTGTTTTGAATTTATATACGTGAATGGTGACCTTGAATATATATAGTCATGTCACTGTGGAGCCCTGGGACACATCTGTGGTCAACGAATGTTTATCTGCTCCTCAAAGTTCCAACACTTGGGGCTCAGATTACTTGGCAAGACCATCATTAAAGTATCTGTTTCTCTTTGATGGACATCATCCTCATGCCCATTCTGTAAATGGGAATCGCACCAATGACATCCACTTCACCTTGTGCTTGACTGGTCTATCACAAGTGCTCAGTAGCTATTTATGGAATGAAAGAAAGTGATCTCTGGGGATACAAGTGAGCTGAGAGAATGCAAAGATGAACATGACACACCTTTTTTTCTATTGACAAATAATTACAACACAACATTGAAGTAGGTAGAGAGCAGGGAGACAGGCACCTGACAAAGGTGAAGGGTATATCAGGAAAAAGACTTCCTTTGGAAGCTGATAATTGAGATGTCTTAGTGTAGTGTTCCCCTATCTTCAGCTTGCATGAGAATCACCTGGGGGTCCCATTAAAATTCTGATTCTGAATCAATGACCAAAGTGGAGCTCAAACTCTTTATTTCTTTTTTTTAAATAGTTTATTGTCAAGTTAGGTTTCCATATAACACCCAATGTTCATCCCCACAAGTGCCCTCCTCCATGCCCATCACCCCACTAAGTTCCTAGGTGATGTTGATACTGCTGGTTGGCAGGTCATTCTTTGAAGAGCAAGGTCTTAGAAGATCAGTAGGTTTTTCAAAAGGGGTGAGAAATCCATGAAAGGAAAAGGGCATAAAGGCATGAAGATGTAGATAAGAAGTTTTAAATGATTGTCAAAGCAGAGGGCATTTTGGGGCATGACATTTTTTTGGTGTTGTTGTTAATCTTATTCTTTTAGGCAGTAGGGAGTCACCATATGTTTCTAAGAACAAAGTGGCATGATTGGCTTGGGATTTATATGGGACAACCTGTGCAGTGAACTGTGAGTGCAATGGAAAAACACAAGACCTTTGAGTTATAGCCCAATATAGGAGTGGAGATGAAAAGCAGTGAGAGATTCACCTGGACATGCACTCTAGGGATGGAGAAATGGGGATAGATTTGTACAAAGTTTAAGAAATAGAGTCAACAGGACTTCTTGATTCAGAATGGATGAAAGTGCATTGACTAGTAAATAAAAATGACATTAAGATTGCTTGCTTGGGAGCTCAGGTGGACGACTCACATTGACCAAGATAGAGGATACAAGAAGAGGAATAACAAGGTTGTAGGAAGACAGTGAATGCAGTTACTGATTTTGAGAATATTGAACACTCAGAATATATGCACATGCACATACACACACATGCATGTGCATGTGGGACCAGGCAACATAAGACACACAGGGAGATTCAGGTACCCTTTTTGAAAGACAAAACAATGAAATGTGTGAATATCAAGATTTAAGAATACAGCAGATTTGAAGTCGAATTCAAGATGGCTCTCAGAGAGCCCCAGAGTGATGTGCATTAATCTGTCTAGTAAGGTGGCTGTCCTTTAGATCAATGGACAAAAAGACACATCATCTTGATATTCCTTCAGCTCTATCCCTTATTAGTTTGTAGACCTCAGGTAAGTCATCTAATCTTTCTGGAAGCCACTTTCTCACTTAATTCTATTTTATGTAAAGCCTCATTAAATGAAGAACTAGATCTAGTTCTATATCATGTACTCATTAACAACAGATCAACACTGAAAAGGAAATCCAAGGTCTCAAAAAAGAAAGCAGTCAAAGCAAATCAAAGCAAAAATCAAAAATTATTTCAAATCAATTATTTGAAGTAATGATGCCGGATTTCCTCTTAGCTTGTATTGCTCTTTTTCTTTCCTGCCTTATCTGATAGCACTTTCCTTGAGACTAAGACCTTCCAACTCCCCAACAGGCCAAGTTCCTGTTTCCAATCTGTGTTCTGATAAAACTTTATAAATAATGTAGCATTGGACTACAATCAAAGCATAAAATAAACATGCTTAAATCCATAAAGATATTTTTAAAAATATGTATATTGAATAAGGAGAAGAAACAAACTTTCCTTATGAATGAGTTTCAAATAATATATGAAGACAGTTTCTCTTCCAGAAGGTGGAACTTAGTCCTCTCCCTTCATTCACATGTGGGCTGAACTTAGTGACTCACCTCCAAAGAGGAGTACAGAAATGAAAAATAGTAACTTTAGAGTGGAAGAAGCTGGCAGACACCACTTTAACAAAATAATCAAGGTTAACGGCATTAGTGATATATTTCTATTAGGTACCCCTGATATGATGTGAATAAAAGGATGCCACACTTTTGTAATATTCTTCTTCAAAACCCAGTCTGATGAGCTAACATTAATGCTATGATGTTTTAGATGTTATGTGATGCTTTACTGTAATGATGAGCAAAACATTAGAAAACCCAAATCAAGTTACAGTCTGGGTAGCCAGAACAGTATACTCAAATTTATCCAGGTCATAAAAAGATAGTCCTAGAGTATAAAAAGAATATTAGTGGGGAAAAAATGCCTTGTGAAAATCAACTAAAAAACGTTTTTAATAGTCATATACCAAGGTTAATTTCTTAGTTCTGAAAAACATACCAAAAGAATGTAAGAAGTATCTATGAGGGAAAAGTACATAACAAAAGTCTTTGTACAGCCTTTACAATTATTTTCTGTAACTCTAAAATTAGTCCATAATAAACAAGTTATTAATTACTAAATACAATGTGAGATCTAAGACTCAGACAACTTGTGATGTTTTTTATATTCCTTTGATTCATAAACTATTATAGAATCTATTATAGAATCAACTTAAAATATAGTTTATTTTTATAGTGAACTGTTATTTATTATGTGTTTCTTAATGATTAAGATAACTTATTAAATTTTTTTATTCCAAAGAGTCAAATGTATTTTGCACTTAATATATTCCCAATAATAGAAAAATTAGAAAAACTTATCAAAACAGCTCATTTTTGGGGCACCTGGGTGGCTCAGTTGGTTAAGGATCCAACGTCAGCTCAGTCATTATCTCACAGTTCAGAAGTTTGAGCCTGGCATTGGGCTCTGTGCTGACAGCTCAGAGCCTGGAGCCTGATTCTGATTCTGTATCTCTCTCTCTCTCCCTCTCTCTCTGCCCCTCCTTCATTCATTTTCTCTCTCTCTCTCCTCTCTCTCTCTCTCTCTTCCTCTCAAAATAAATAAATAAACATTGGAAAATTTTTTAAAAAACAGATAATTTTCACACTGAAATGTGTTGCTTACAATCTCTGATGGTTTCTTATCTAAAATATGATATTGATTATTAATAAATGGATAGTATATTAGTACCTTCTCCAAACAAAAGCATATGTAGAGCTTTATTATAGCACAGGTTCTACTGTATTGTGAATATTTAAGTAAATTTCTATCCCTTTTCAGTGGATGAGTTCCTTGAGGATGCAGAGAGATTATATTCATATTTATCCTTTCCCCCACATCCCTAGACAGAGCATAATGTCTGGCACCAATAGTAATTTTGAATAAATAAATCCTGCTAAGATATTATTCTTTATTCTTTTTTCCCAGAAATGGCAGTTTCTTAGACAATAGAACTACATTTGCATCATGCAGTGCAGAGCTCATCTTAAACTCAGATGTATAATAGCTACACGTGTGATTTAAGGACACATTTTTGGGAGGTGATTTAAGGACACATTTTTGGGAGGTCACTTTTCAAATGGTGTACAGTAAAATCCCAAACTCCGACAAATGTAAGTAATCAACTTTTTCAGGAAATCATTAGTCACAAGACCAAGAAACAAGGTGAGGGTCAACTAGCATCTCTCTGTGACAAGAGTTGTCTTTGGAAATATTTCTTGCTGACTTAATAAATGAGAAAGAAACTCCTGGATGCTGGTCACCCTCAAGACACATTCCACTTTTGGGGCACCTGGGTGACTCAGTCAGTTAAGCATCTGACTCTTGATTTCAGCTCAGGTCATGATCACATGGTTTCTCGGTTCAAGTCCTGTGTTCAGCTCTGCACTAACAGTGCAGAACCTGCTTGGGATTCTCTAGTTCACTCGATCGCTCTCTCTCTCTCTCTCTCTCTCTCTCAAAAATAAATAAATAAGCTTAGCAAAAAAGACATTTCACTTAGACTCTCCCTCTTCCCACCTCCTCTCTTGGCGTTAACTGTATGGGCTCAATTGTTTCCATGATGGTCTTAATGTAAAAAGTAGTGATTACTGTAACAGGTTATAATAGCGAGTATTTGTGGTGTTGATGTTTACAGAAACAGGAAGTGGACAATTTAGTTTAGTCCTAACAGATCAGTCTAGAGAGAAAATCAAGGGAATTGTTCTCTGTGAGTTTGTGAGATGATGAGGGTTGCTAAGAGCTCTTGATGGAAAGGTACAAGGGAGAGGAATGACGGAGTGCTAGCATGCTGATTAGTGTGGTCTTGGACACCTGTGCAGACCACAGAATTTAAATTAGTGGTTTCTCTCATGGGTAGAAGTCAGAGGCATAGCATTTGAGGACCAAAATTGAAACAGGAAGCCAAATTGAAAGAAGAAGAGGACTCTAGAGGTCATAAATATGAGGTCAAGTGGGCAGAAAGGTAGTGAACACATTTGAGTTCTACTCAGAAGACCTAAAAGATGAACATCTTTGAGTCCACTTGACGCCATGAACCATGGCGGTCTCATTTGGACTATGTGCATTTGGACTCAAATGTCTCATTTGGACTATGTGCATTTCTTCCCTACAAGCCTCTTTTAACATCCCTAGCTCTTCATTCTCGTTTTATGTAGAAATTTCTCTTTCTATTATTTCTTAAGTTACTCCAAACTCAGCACAATGTCTGGCAGCAGTGATAATTTTGAATAAACTGGTATTGACAAGTATATTGTTCTGTATTCTTATACTGTGGGGGACATTTTCTTTCTTTTTTTCTTTTTCTTTTTTTTTTTTTACAAATAGTTTATTGTCAAGTTGGTTTCCATATAACACCCAGTGCTCATCCCCACCAGTGCCCTCCTCCATGCCCATCTCCCCCCTCCCTGTGGGGGACATTTTCTTAAACTGGGGCTTTAAAGGATAGCAGAACATATGACCCCAAAATATGCCAGCTCTGACAAAAAAAATCACTTTGAACTAAAGGCACATGAGAAACAGCAGATGCTGAAGTAACACCATCACCTCCCCTTTTCTTTCAGAAAGCAGACAATAAACCTTATCATCTTATTCTTATAAGAACATTCTTATCACCAGCATTAGGGAGTCAGGCTGAGAAAACTCTGTAAAAACAACCCATATTAAATAATCCTCATCTTTCTTTAGCTTCTCTGCCCAGTTTAGTTTTTTTGTTTGTTTGTGTTTTCACAATTATTACTCTTTGTCCAAACTAGTATAGAAGCCCATAGGCTGAAATACTTTTTGGTTCTTCATTTCCCTGTGAAGGCTCCCAGGCACATGTGAAAAATAAAATGTGTACGTTTTTCTCCTGTTGATCTGTCTTATGTCAACTTAGTTCTCAGGCTCAGCCCGCGATTCTAAGAGTTTAGAAGGAAAAGTTTGCCTCCCATAAAGTTTCTCTTCCCATCCAACTCACTCTCCAGCATCATTACTGTGCTGATGATTCTCATATTAGTCAACAATTCTCTTGTAAGACAGATTCATAATTTTATTTTTTATATATATATATTTTTACCATTTGATTATTTTTGAGAGAGTGAGACAGAGTCTGAGTGGGGGACAGGAAGAGAGAGAGAGGGAGACACAGAATCAGAATCAGGCTCCAGGCTCTGAGCTGTCAGCACAGAGCCTGACATAGGGCTCAAACTCCAAACTGTGAGCTCATGACCTGAGCCAAAGTCAGATGCTTAATCAGCTGAGCAACCGTGGTGCCCCCAGAATCATAATTTTAGACCTATCTTTTTTATGTGCCTCTATAAATTGAATCCACCAGGCTTCACACTTGTCATTACAGCAAATTTCTATGTTCCTGTAATGGTCATTGTCAAACACAGATTTAATTTCTGACTGTTTAAAAGTCAACATCTTCCTCTGGTCTCCATTTCCTTTAGCCTCTTCCCAGTCAGATTTTTAGAAAAAGTTGTCTACATCTGCCTCACTCACTTTATATTTTTGTCTTAATTACTTGGCAGCCATCTGGGGTCCCTGATACTCAGTGGAAATCATTCTCCCCAAGTCACAGAAGCCCTATATGCTATGAAATACAACAGAAGGCTTTCAGCTCTTAGGTCAACTTCATTCTCTATAGCATGGTTTCTTCTCTTGTCCTTTGTTCCATTTCCCTCATTTTCTGCCCATCTTTCTAGACAATTCCCACTTGGCTTCCTTTGTTGATTGCTGCCTACCTATAAAATGTTGTTCTCATCCATCTCCTGGCACTTGTGTCTTCTCACTCTCCATCAAATAAATAATAAGGTTTCCCTTAAACATTTCACCCATTTGGAGGTCTTCATTTAGTACTCTATGCTAATTATTTCCATTCTCATTCCCCTCTCCGAAACCTCAGACCCATATAATCTCATTGTCTAATCAACATTCCTACTTATATGTCAAATAGAAACATTGTTACTTAAGGCTCAAATATGGCAAACCCCAAACCAAACCACCGTATTCTTCCCCAACAAATCCCCTGTGCTATCTCCTCATCCAGTGAGTGAAAGCACTGTCCACTTAGTTTCTTGAGTCACAATTCTAGGATCATTTTGGATTCTTCTTCCCAACCATCACCTCTCATCAAGTCAAATCCTTTTGTCTCCACTTGCTACATATCCTTCACCCACTTATTTTATTCATCACCTCTTGCCTGAATAACTGTAGCAGCTTCCTAGTTGCCTCTGCCTCCAGTCTTGCCCCCATGCCAATCTGTCATCCAGACTGGAGACAGAAATCCTTCAAAACTGCCAATATTATCATGCCCTTTTCCTGTGTGAACCTCTTCTATGACCTCCCACTTCCCTCCACATAAAGAACACAGCATTTTCCAAGTTCTTGCTCAGCACCTCACCAGACTTTCACTTTTCAATTCTCTGTACCTTGCCTTGGAGCAAAACTGTAGGAGGTTGCCTTCTAGGATTCTTTTAGTTTCCCTCAGATGAGTCATGTTCACTCCTCCCCAGGTCTCTAAAAAAGTTTCTCCAACATCTCTCATTGCTTTAGTGGGCTAACTCCTCCCTACTTTCAGGGTTCATCTTGGCTTTCTTTCCAGGCTTTAGCCATTGGTCCCTTTTACTTCCCACAGACACAGATTCTGAAACAACTTTTTTAAAAAAACTGTTTATTTATTTTTGAAAGAATGCACAATCAGGGGAGAGGCAGAGACAAAGTGGGACAGTGGATCTAAAAGGGCTCCATGCTGACAGCAGCAGAGCCTGATATGGGCCTTGAACTCACAAACCATGAGATTATGACCTGAGCTGAAGCCAGATGCTCAACCAACTGAGCCATCTAGGTGTCCCTTGAGACAATAATTTGAGTGCAAGCTGTTCATCTGAGAGGTGGTTCCAAGAATCACCAACTGGAAAATGGAAAAAAGAAGAGGGGAAGAGAAGGGAATCAGTACAGGTGTGTTTTCATACAGGTTATCACTGTGCGAAAATGCAGTTAGTTCCCACTGGAGACCTTAGAAACAGAAGAATGAGATAGTTAAGATAAGTTCCACCATCTCCCACACAACACTGGTTGAGAGCTGCTCCCTAAAGCCTTAAGCTCCTGGTGCTTCCTGATTGTCTTGCATCAGGTGGAATATCGTTCTCAACCAGAGATAGCCTCAGACTGAGTCACTGGGGCTCACAGTTGGGAACCATCAACATGGTTGGGTGACATGGGTGGGATACCTACAGGAGCCTCGTTTATTTAGAAATGCCTTTTAACTGTTTAACTCAGTAACTTAGGAACAGCCTTACTTTACAAAAGAAGAATACATAGTGAGGTACAGGAAAAATCTAGTCTAGAAGTGGAATGGACGGTGGGTTGAAGCAAGTAAAGATGGCCACCATGGAGACAAGTTGGGTGACAAGTGACGTTAAAGCACAAGAATGAGTGAATGTCTAAAAGTAATAGAAGTAGGCCTGGGGAATTGGACGAGACAGAATTAAAAAAAGACAGGATGAGAGAACATGAACAACTGTATTTAGGAGAAAAAAGGAGCAAAAGTCAGAAGAGTCTGAAATTTTGAGGCTGGCTGGCTGGACTCATGTGGGAAACAGTGGAGCTTGGAAACTTATTTCCACTGTAGTTCCTGCTAATTAGCCTTGTGCTCTTGGGGCAATACCTAACACCTTAGTACCTCTGCTTTCTCATGGTTTTTATAAAGAGATTGGGATACATTCTATTTAATCCCAATTGGAAATTCATATTACTGAACAGAGGACTGAACCATTCTTACTGAAACACTTGCTCCTGGCACTGGTTTAGGCCAGGGGGCATGGGTCCCATTACACACCTGCACATTGCAATCAGATGGGAAATGTGTCAAAAGCAATTACAACTAATACAGAAAATGTCAAAACTTGGAAACTATTTCCTAGATAAAGATTAGACCTATTTTTAGATATCACTATAACGACACTATTCTCTGCCCAGCAACCATGTTAATAAGTGCCAAGAATAAGTTCAAAGGACATGGAGATGAAAGACAGTACCTTACATTGCTCATACAGAAAAGAGTTGGACTGTCCTGATGCTTAGAAGAAATATTTTCCAGTGACATATGGAAGCTTAATCTTCTTGTAATCTCACCTTTACAAAAGCCCTCACCAACAAACACACAACTGTAGATGAAGGAGATTTCTGAAACTCAACTGCCTCCTCAGACCTTCCATCCACACTGAGGCTAATACAATCCAGGAGGCCATCTTTTCTGATCCCAAGATGCCAGCCACTACACCTGGGCTAGGTGCTGCCCATCAATGGCAGAGCTGGATGAGACACACATGATTACAAGTATACAGGTCTCAGTAGACAATCCAAGATCACACAGTGTGACTCAAGGATGCCCCTGAATTCAGTGCTATGGACCTGGTACCAGGACCACTTACTCGCTTGTCAGAGGGAGTCATGCTAGCATATGAACAGAGAAGTTGTGGATGCTGCCTGACATCTTACCCCTGGACTTTCCTTTAGATATTTGCTTGAGTGGCTGGCAAAGGATAGAATGACCAGAATTGAGAATATAAACATTGACCAGTTTCCTTTCTTGCTGAAGCACTTCTTGATATATTCTGTACTTTGACCATGAATAAAATGGTGATTACAAATAATTGCAATGTTTTATCAGTCTTCAACATTTGAAAGATCGTTGTCAAAATTTGGGCACATCCATGAGAGGGTATCATATTCAGGGCCATTGTCTCTCACTTTTCTATAGGAAAAGATTAAGACTTACCATGTCCTTCATGGTTTTCAAAATGTGGAAGGTTTTCTCCATTAAAAACTAGATGACATTCAGGAATGGAGATGTAGAGCTGGTCACTGCCAAGACACTGTATCCTGTATGCCAGACAGAAAAGAGATGTTCAATCAGTTCACTTCCTCTGGTGCCATCATCTCTCTCCTCCCCAAGTTTCATCCACTACTCACAACACAGATGAGTCACTCTAAAGATTTTACCAGGACTCTCTTTGTAGCAGACACCATTAAAGCTCCATCTTTGTCTACTATGCCAGTGGTTCACAAAAATTGTTTCCTGGATGAGGATCATCAGTATCACCTGATGTTAAGAAATATCAGAAGGGCAAACTTTTGGCTCTTCTCCAGAGCTACTAGATCAGAACATCTGAAGAAAAGGCCCTACAATGTGTGTGTTAATGAGCCTTCTAGATGGTTCTAATTTTTGCTTTGGCACTCATCTTTTGATGCACACTTACTTCTTCCCACTGCAGGACCTGGTATTGTGCCTGAGGGCTTGCTCTTGGGTGTGCTCAGCCCTCAGATGCACACACAGACCTCAGACCCATGTGCACAGCATGGGGCAGGTCAGAAATGCTGGGGAGTTAGTGCTCTAGGGAATATCTCTCAACTAGTTGTAGATAGAACCTTTAAAATAAAAACCCAACTTTCTCAAGTATCAGATGGGACTACTCTGAAGCATGTCCTTCTTAGCTTCTCAGGGGTCCACATAAGGACTGAACCCAGCTGCCTGCAGATATAACCTGCTCATCAAGTCACCTGAACTGACTTTCTTCCCTGTGTGGTCTCACTTTCCCACTCCCCATCTTGGGCTTCCTGGGACTACCGCCCATATAGGGCACTTGCCCCATTTTCTTACCTTAGGATATACCTCTATGGAAGCCAATATAAGACTCTTTACTGTAGAGGAAAGTAATACTGATATTCCAAGGACTGTTCAGATATCATCATACTTAATTCCCACAAAAATTCTTCCAGGGAGAAATGAATGGACAGTGGAGTGATGTGCCCAAGCCACCGAGCCCTCAGGGTGGAGCTGGAATCTCCATCACCTTGTGACCTGATGGAAACCACATGCAAAGACAGCTTCACTTTGGAACTTGGGCTGAAGAGATTATGTAAAAATAAAGATAGAATCTAATCAAGGACTGAGAAATCTTGAAGGCCTGACTCACTGATTTGGATGGGTCAGGCATCCTATGGGTTTGATAATAATGTCAAGATCAAAGTAATGAACAGTCACTGTGACAGTTAGGGAGGAATTTGACTTACATGGTGTGGAAAACTAAAGAGATATCTTTTGCTTCATCTATCTTTTCCTTTCCAGAGTAGATCATAATAATATAATATTTTTGGTGAATATGAATCAGTCCCTTCACTGATAATTGCTATGGAAAATTAAGAGGAATGATGTTGTGAATTATAAAAAGCATATATAATTAAAGACAACCTATAAATAATGCATAGTCTTTCAGGAGACCAAAATCAGAACATGTTATCTATGGCCTTTTCATGATTCATCAATCAGAAACAACTCATCCAGAATCCAAATCATTATTCAGATAACCAAACACCTAAAAATCCATTTGCATGATGGTTGGTCTTAATTATAAACATTTCTGCCTTATCAAGGAAGAATCAAATTTTCTTCAGATAAGTTTTCATCATGAACGACGTTTAATATAATTTCACTTATAGTGTGTAAAGTAATCATAAAAGCCAGTTAACCAGAACTCCATACTCCCCATCATTAAAAAAAAAAAAAAAAAAAAGAACAAGGTGAATATAGTCAATGTGAAACATGGAGAATAAAGAGAACCCCATAACCTGTCCTTCGATTAGAATGTCCTCATCATTTCCATAGAATCCTTTTAGCTAAATATAAACATTTCTAATTAGAAACAGAAATAGTATTTGATTTTTGCAATGGCTGACGAATCAATACTGTTTATAGCTAATGGCAAAGAGTTCTTTTAGCCACTGTTTCTGACACATCTGGAAGAAATATAAACAACAACAGGCTGTTGGAAGGGGTTTTTGTTTTCTTTCAAACTGTCTAAATGATCTTGGAAGACAGTTTAAAGATGAAATGAGCCCAACATAAAAGCAAACAAAAAAAAGATGAGGATTTTGTGCTGCTTTACTTAAGGCAATTTCAAATTGCCCAACTAAAGCCATGTCTTTTGTACTGGCCTTGCCATTTTCAAAATTTGGAATTTTGCATTAGAGTGAAGAAATTCTTTTCCTTCACATTTCTTTTAGTTCTTGTTCAATTTATATAAGACAACCTATTCTCCTCACTTTCTTTGGGGCTTGGTGGGCAATCTTAGCAATCTTACATTTTAGCAGGGTAGCAATCCTAGCATTGTATTAAAAGTTAGGAAAAGAAAAGAAAATTGTCCAAAAACTAATAATAATGCAAAAGCATTGTGGTAGGTTAGATGGCTAAGGCAATTAGATTGTGACAGACCAAAATCGTTAACATCCTTTGCAATGATGCAAATAAGATTAGTGTGCCTTCGGCAAGAAATTTTGAGATGTCTTTGAATAAGGGAGGAAGAAAGAAAACGTACCAAGAACCGGGCAAGTATAATCATTTCTGTTCTGAGAAAGATGCAGATATCTGACCCTTGCTATTTAGTAGGTAGTCAGACAATGAGCAGGACACTCATCACTTACTTGCTTTCTCCCTGAAGTGCTGACCTATGACAGGTACCCTCTCATTTCATCCCCGCAGTAGCCTATGAACTCAGTTTGTTTTTCAGTGTCTTCCTGATGAAGAAATCTAGACCAGCACATCTGCTTTCCCATTACCAGCATCTGTGTTTGTTTTTGTTTTGTTTTTATTTTTTTGTTTTTGTTTTTTAGGGTTTTCTGTTTTGTTTTTTGGTGTTTTTTCTTTTTCTTTTTTTTCTTTTCTTTTCTTTCTTTCTTTCTTTCTTTCTTTCTTCTTTCTTTCTTTCTTTTTTTTTTTTTTTTTTGCCTAATTGCCTCCTCTGGCCCACCAGAACTTGCTCTGCCCAAGCATGACAGGTTGGAAGTGCTGGAAACATTAGTAGTGCCCAGGAGCTGCCCTTAAGGCAATGACTAGTGGAGGTGGTGGATAAATACCTCAGCTCCCTCCCCTCTCAGGTGGGATAGCTCCAAGGTATGGGTGCAACCTGGCTCCCAGATTTCTCTAGCAGGGCCAAGCTTTAGTTTCCCCAGCATGTCGACTCCCTCGAGTGTGAAAGTCTATTGGCTGTTTTCCCTTCCCAGTCTCCTCCCTGCATTCCTATCAGTACTTTCTGTCACCACCTTCCAATAAACTATACTCTAACCAATGTCCCAGAGTTAGCTTCTGGGAAAACTGGAACTAAGAGAATACTCTCTTCCTTCTACAAGGAGCAGAGACTTGTCTTGGCAGACAGAAGATAGACATCTCCAGACCAGCGCTCCTGCTTCCTGCTTTTTACCAGACTGTTGTGTTCAAGTCTTTAGACTCACTGCAGCCATGAAAGCAGAGTGTCTCTTATCTTGGTCTAGAAGAGAAATGTTGCCAAGAGAGAATTAAGGAAGGCGGAGGGGAGTAAGAGAAAATAAAATGAATTAGCTTGGAGACCCTGACAACTCTGTCTACCCATCTTTCTCTGCTGTGGATACAAGACTGAAATTAGCCCAGGGGCAGGATTGGAGCAGTTGGGGGCAAAGTTTCTTATCTTATTTCTGTGAAAGCAATTTTATTCATATGCCCTGAAAAATGTGACTTACAAGTGATTACGAAGTGATTACTAGAGACTGATTTTTATCAAGCTGTGCCCATGCAAGAAGTGATTCTAAACCAAGTGTTGCTATTAAACCCAGAGAACTGCATATTCAAATCTTGAGATACACTATGTGTGGATGTCATTGTGAAAGCATGCACTCTTTGATATAAATTTCACTTGAAGTACTGATTTGATCTGTAACGCTGCAGTGAAGTTCAATGGGAAGGAGTCAGCATGGACCCAGGAATAATTGAGGAAGAAGAGTTTTAGAGCATGTGCTGGGGGCTCCTGCAGGGAGTCTTGTTATCTCTTTTACCTGGACACAGATCTGGAAACCCTAGAGGCTCAGATGAGAGCAGAAACGCATACAATGTCTGAAGAGGAAATCAAATTCAAGCATGTGTGATTGTGATGTCATAAACTAGGTTGGCAGGTTGTCAAGCAGTGTTTTGAGGAGACACCTGCTCCTTAGTCATACCTAGGGGGCATCAGAGAGCTGGGGTATTGCACCTTTTGAGAGACATCACAAAATAAACTGGTGAACAATCTGAGAAACAATTCCCATAAAGAACGACCAAAGAAACAGAAAATATTTTTCTCAGAAAGGGAAATAGTCATGGGAGTTAAGAAAAACTCAGTGATTGGAAGAGCAGTCTTGTACAAAAGTGTGTCCATGGACTCTGTGCCACTTCAGAAGGAAAAAAAAAAACATGTGAAGTAACCAACAAGTGAAGAAAACAGCAAATATAGATTTAGCATAAAAGGGCACTCTAACTCCCAGGAGTGATTCCTAAGGTTTCTGAAGATCCTGGCCCATCCCTGCTTCAAACCAATGTCAGTGATTATAAAGATAGGAGTTCAGGCAAAATCAATTCTTTGCCATCTGTGTTTTGTTTCATGGAGGAAGGGGAAACTAGTGACCATCTCTGCAGATAGAAACCACAAACTCCTAGAAATAAACCCCTATACTTAGCGGTAAGTGTATTTCATACTCCATGTCAGCCTTTGCAGATAGCTGTCGTGTTGTATGGCTGGTCATGTGCCGATCACAGTAGAATAAGACTGGAGGATGTGATGATGGCTATCTCAGAGCAGCTTAGCTGAAATGGAAATGGTTTGGTCATTGCTACTGCGTGTCATGGGGTCTCTCCTTCCTAATTTGCCTAATTTGCACTTGTAAAGAACGGTCTACTCTCACATCTCCAGTGCCAGGGAGTTCTGGCAAAGTGGCGTGCATAGAAAGCAACTGGGAAATAGTGTCTTAGTTTCTAGTCTGGCAAAGTGACAGGTTGTAACCATGTCAATCGCGTCACTCAGCAGCCTTGGATCACAACAGCCTGCCCTGGGGGTCTTGTGGGGTAGGGACACCAGGGACTACTTGGAGCTCCAAAGGCACAGTGTGGTGTAGTAGATGTGTGTTTACATAAGTAACACAGTCGAGGCACTTCAGATTTCACCATCTTGGGTCAAATGAGTGTTTAATCCTCAGGGAGAGGTGAGCTGAGCTAAAGGGAAACTAAAGCTACGTGGTATTGTGTTGTAGGGATGAGGACTGGGTAAGTTCTGGAATTCTCCTGGAGAGATCTATTTCTGAGAGACTCCGAGGTAAGACAAAACATGAAGGAATGGAGAGCATGGCTGATGTATAACCATTAGGTGCAGGACAACAGAAGGTGAGGCAGGAGGAGTGAGGTAGCCAGACCTTGAAAAACCTCATGAGCCTTCTGAGGACTCAGATGGAGCGGATATGAAGATTTTGGGGCACTTGGGCTTAGAGAGTTTGCTTTGTCCCGTCTTCCTCCACCCAAGGTGAAAATTTTAACTTAAGAGTCAAGAATCTTGTGTGTTTCCTTTCTAGAGTGAGTCTAGAGTATGTCTAGTTCTGAAGTTCCGTGTGTATGTGCACCTGTGTACATGCGTGTGTGTGTGTATGTGTGTGTGTGTGTGTAAGCCTATGTGTATTGAGGGTGGTCAGGGGACGCAGAGACCATTGGAATAGAAGATAAGTAAATTGGAGGTCAGGAGTGAGCACACCAATGTCACCTCATATTTCTTTCTTCCTAGTAATTGTTTTTGTGTCCACAAAAGAAACTCTGCAATCTCAGACATCATCATGAAGATGAAGAAGACCAAATTTTACTGTCCAAACCTTTCTCTTGAGGACTATTTGAAATAAGCAAAAAAAGCAGCAATCATGAGTGGGCATAATCCTCCAGCTCCCCAAGAGCCAGGAGAGGGAGGCTGGCACTGGGTGGGCTCCTCACACCACCACCACCCCACCTGGATCTGGGCATGCATCTAAAGTCACTGAGGCATCCCTGCAGAGGAATCCACCCAGGATGGATTATAGACTGACTCTACCGTCTCATCTGCCCAGAGGAAGTGTCCCCAGCCTTCTGGTTAGGGAAATGTTCAGAGAAAATACTCTTAAGGTGGGTCTTTATGGGTGAGACAGAGAACAAGTCTGGATTTCCAGATTTTAGTGAGCTAAATTTCTACAGTCCTTGACATCCCACAGGTGACAAGTCACTGAACCAAGAAGTACCTGGACCTTGGTGTGTGCCTTCTGACCCCAGGTTAAGTGTGCTTGTAGACAATGTGTGAAATGAATAATAAACACAGAAGTTACCTGGACCTCAGACTTTAGATTCCAAAAAGAGTAACTCCAGTGGGAAAATTATCCTTGAACTGTCTACTTAGGCTGGGCTTCCATTATAATAAAAGATAATTCTCACACTGGGGCTTTACACTCTGACTCTTGGTCCCTCACCCCCCAAAGCCCCCAGTGATGAGCCTGGATTAGATCTTTCTAAATGACTTTTTTAAACTATGAAATGTTTGACACATACGACTATAATATACACGTATATGTCGTAAAGCCCAGAAATGAGACAGCATACTCACCATCGACTTTAAGAAACAGATCATTAGCCTCCAGGTGTACCACCTGGACCTGACCCGTGCCTCATCCCCAGAGGTAGCTGCCACCCTGAAGGTAGTTGTCCATTCTCCTGTCAATGGATGTTTTGGTTCTTCCCAGGGCTTAGGCCATTAGAAGGGTGCCCCTGAGAGCAATCTTAAACACGTATCCTGGTGTGCGTGGACAAGAGTTGGACCAGCGTAGATGATGCCATCTGAAATTGCTCAGTGGCAGAATATTTGCAGCTTTACTTTACCAGATAATGCCAAACTGTCATAACTTAGAGTCTAGCCAGTAATTTACTGCTGTGCTGTTGTTTTGTTCCATGCTGCTCCTCAGCCCCTGCCAGACATTGGGTATGATCAAGTATCTTAAGTTTGCCAGATAGAATGTGTATAATGCAATGTATTCATGTATTTCCCTGGTAACTAATGATGTTGAGCATTTTCAATGTCTCCTGGCCATGTGTGTTTCTTCATCTGTGAAATGCCAATCCATACCTTTGCCAACTTTTCCCTTGGAGTTGTTTCCTCTTTTTATTATTGATTGAGCCTCTCTCCTCTCTCTCTCTCTCTCTCCCCTTCCCTTACTCCATTGCTATTTATTTGTATGACACTTTTCTTTGAGATCTTTTGATGAAGAGCAGCTCTCCATTATAGTGAACATGAATGTTTCACTATATTTTCTTTGGTTCATGTTTTACTTCCTGACCTTGAAGTCCCAAGGATATATATGTACTTCTAAAAATATAACATTTTGCTTTTATATTTAAGTCTTTATTGCACTGAGGTGCATGGTATGAGGGAGGTGTGCCTGCTTGTTCTCCACATGCATATGCCATTGTCCCAGAAGGTTCATTAAATACATGTGTAGGTGTGAGTCTTTGCTCTTCATTCTTCTCCACTGGTTGGTTTCTCTCCATGCTGAAACCTCACTCAAATTACTATGGCTTTATATTCCTTCAGTATCTGGAAAGTCAACTTTCCCAGTTTGTTCTCTGTCTCCAAGGAGTGGTTTCCAATGCTTGCAGCTGTTAAAACAGAAGGTCTGGGCTTTCTATGAAAAATATACTTCCCAAGTCAGCTGAAGGCTTTAGTACCTGCTACTCTCCTGGGACTCCTGATCTCACCTCATTTCTGCCATTATATTATTGCCCTTACTTTCTTATTTTTATTTTGATTTATTTATTTTCAGAGAGAGAGAGAGAGAGAGAGAGAGCACAAGAAAGGGAGGAAGAGAGAGAGAACCCCAAGCAGACTCCATCTGGAGTTCCACATGGGGCTTGATCTTGCAATCATGAGATCATAACCTGAGCCAAATCAAGAGTAAGTGGCTTAATTGACTCAACCACCTGGATGCCCCTGCCCTTAACTTTGTTGCAAGAGCTGATGCGCATTTATTTATTTTTAAATATAATTTATTGTCAAATTGGCTTCAATACAACACCCAGTGCTCATCCCAACAAGTGCCCTCTTCAATGCCCATCACCCACTTTCTCCTCTCCCCCACGTCCCATCAACCCTCAGTTTGTTTTCAGGATTTAAGAGTCTCTTGTGGTTTGCCTCACTCCTTCTCTGTAACTATTTTTTCCCCTTCTGCTCACCCATGGTCTTCTGTTAAGTTTCTAAAGATCCGCAAATTAGTGGAAACTTATAGTATCTACCTTTCTCTGCCTGACTTATTTCACTCAGCATAATACCCTCCAGATCCATCCATGTTGCTACAAATGGCCAGATTTCATTCTTTCTCATTGCAATGCAGTATTCCATTGTATAGATAAACCACATCTTCTGGATCCATTCATCAGTTGATGGACATTAAAGCTCTTTCCATGATTTGGCTATTGTTGAAAGTGCTGCTGTGAACATTGGGGTACATGTGCCCCTATGCATTAGCACTCCTGTATCGCTTGGGTAGTTTCCCCAAGTATTGTTAATTTTTTTGAAGAACCTCCACACGGTTCTCCAGAGTGGCTGCACTGGGTTTGCATTCCCACCAACAGTGTAAGAGGGTTCTCGTTTCTCCACATCTTTGCCAGCATCTAGAGTCTCCTGATTTGTTCGTTTTAGCCACTCTGACCGGCGTGAGGTGGTATCTCAGTGTGGTTTTGATTTGTATTTCCCTGATGAGGAGGGATGCTGAGCATCGTTTCATGTGTCTGTTGTCTTTCTGGATGTCTTCTTTGGAAAAGCGTCTACTCATGCCTTCTGCCCTTTTGTTCACTGGATTATTTGTTTTTTGAGCATGGAGTTTGGTGAGTTCCTTATAGATTTTTGGATTCTTCCAGCAATTTTGCACATTTTTTCACAGACAGTTTTAGTCCACCATTGAAACCACAGTTGATTCCTCACCATTAGCAGATCACAGTCATCTGTGGAGAATGCTCCTCTGGGAGTGACACAATGGATTCTGCTGCTTGTGTACTGGGCTTGAGGACGTGTGGAACAAGACATGTTCAATGAGTTCTAGTTGGCTCTAATAGTGCAGTGAGATTCTGATGTGCTTAGAGATAATCCTGGACACTTCAACCCAGGAACCCCTGGCCTTTCCTTCTTATTACCTCCCCTAAATCAGGGTCATTCCAAGCTTGAGAAAATGTGGAAGACTCCCCCAGTACTAATGGGGAGCTCCTTGGGGAACTGCCTTAGAGGGAGAAGAGAGTTTAGCTCCTACTTATGCTTGGTCATACCTTCCTCAAGAGCTTGTCCACTTGAGTCCCAAATTGCCCAGACCTGCTCTTGGGGTGTATTCTTGGCAGTCTTCCCAAAGACAGGGTGATGCACATTTTGTTTTTGGAAACGAACTTCCAATGACCACTGAGTGCAGTCAGCCAATACAGCCACTCACCATCAACCACTGCAGCATGTGCAGCACTAAGGAACGTGTATGTGGTTATTTTGTAACCCAAAAGTCACCTCAAACACAGGCTCTTGGAACTATTCATTGATGCCCAAAACTTCTAAGTTTTGAATATGACACCAAGCCTCATGCTCAGAACAATTCTGGCTGATGTTTACTTTGATCCCACTTATATCTTTTTTTAATTTTTTTAATGTTTTATTTATTTCTGAGAGAGAGAGAGGCAGCGTGAGCAGGGAAGGGTCAGAGAGAGAGGGAGACACAGAATCTGAAGCAGGCTCCAGGCTCTGAGCTAGCTGTCAGCACTGAGCCCGATGCAGGGCTCAAACCAACGAATCACGGGATCATGACCTGAACCGAAGTCAGACGCCCAACCGACTGAGCCACCCAGGCGCCCCTCCCACTTATATCTTTTGAGACCAATAGAGGTGATTTCCACATAGGTAATGAAAGTCTTGTCAGGGCCATCAAGTGCACAGGCAGGCCTACACTGGACCATTTGCCACAGCTTTGCATATCTGCTCATAAGGACAGAAGCCCCACCTCAGACTCCCTGATGCCCTAGGAACTTGCTCTCTATAGATTTACTCCACCTCGTTGAAAGCTTTCGTAAGAAAACCTGCTTTAAATAGCTGTGTAGATTACCAACCTGAAGATATTCTTCTTTAAAACTCCAATAAAATTTCCTAAGGCACTTTAAAATTCCTTATAATTGAAGAATTGAGGCCAGTTAATGGTAATGGGAATTGCTTGTCCAATGGTCCTTTTCTTTCTTGTTGGATGTATTCAAGCTTCCAAGTGAAACCCTGCTCTAATTTTTGTGAGGCTATTAATCTAAGAATAGTCTTCTGAAAATCTGCAGGAATCCTTAAGACATTTTTGAGTCTCCTATAATTGGTGCCTTGAGGCACTGTTAATAGTAGATATACTTTCAGGCCCAACACTGTCTCCAGGCTGGGACCCTGTGTATCCACTGTATCAACAGGGGTTCAAGAGAACTGATTCTTGTCCAAGGACAACATTAAACTATTCTCTCTGGGACATCAGACATCCAAAGGACCTTGCTTTTATTTTCTGGTACCACAGAAAATAATTATCTCATCCAAATAAGCAAATGCTGCTATATATTTCATATACTCATTAACCTTTTCTTTTGCTTCCAGGCCTCTTTGTAAATTGCTAAAACCCAACAGGGAAATGAAGGTAATTTGTGTCTTAGTTCTCATCAGCCAAGGGCACTCCCCAAGTCCTCTACTTAATGCTGACTCCTCACTCGTTAGTAACCAGTGCAAGCTTCTGACTCCTTAGCAACAGCCCAAGATCTCCTGAAGTCAAGTTGAAATGTACTAACCTACTTTTTTTTATAGTTTATTGTCAAGTTGGTTTCCATATAACACCCCGTGCTCATCCCAACAACTGCCTCCTCCATGCTCATCACCCTCCTTCCCCTCTCCCTCACCCTCCTTCAGCCTTCAGTTTGTTCTCAGCATTCAAGAGACTCTCACGGTTTGCCTCCTTCCCTCTCCCCAACAATTTTTCCCCTTCTTCTCCCGCTTCATCTTCCATTAACTTCTTCCTAATCCACCTATATGTGCAAACATATGGTATTTGTCCTTCTCTGCCTGCTCAGCATAACACCCTCTAGTTCCATCCATGTTGCTACAAATGGCCAGATTTCATTCTTTCTCATGGCCATGTAGTATTCCATTGTATAAATATACCACATATTCTTGATCCATTAATCAGTTGGTGGACACTTAGGTTCTTTCCATGTTTTGGCTATTGTTGAGAGTGCTGCTATGAACATTGGGGTACATGTGCCCCTATGCTTCAGCACTCCTGTATCCCTTGGGTAAATTCTTAGCAGTGCTACTGCTGGGTTATAGGGGAGTTCTATTGTACTAATCTACTTTAGCACATATTGGGAAGTCTATATTAGCCAGATTCCTTCTGGACCACAAAAATAGGATTTTAAATGTTATTAAGTGCTGTAGGATTCTGATATTATGCTCTTAATCAACACCTCCTTTAATGTACTCTTGCAAGTCCTTGATTTCAGACAATGAGCTTCTTTTAGACTTCTCTGCAAAAGATCATATTGTTCTCTTCTGCCCTACATTGCTTAGTCTGATGGTAGCTTACATGTCACCCCTGAATGTCCTTCTCCATTTCTTCTTCCAGGGTTCAGTA
The DNA here is from genome assembly GCF_008692635.1 of Crocuta crocuta. NCBI lineage: Eukaryota > Metazoa > Chordata > Mammalia > Carnivora > Hyaenidae > Crocuta > Crocuta crocuta. Next base: position 1,565,971 of record NW_027532855.1, read on the forward strand.
ATGAGGAGTCATTAGCATAAAAACTCTCATCCTCTGTTTGCATGGGAAGGTTCCATACATACTCTCCCAGGAAAGACATGGCAGTGTGCCTCTGTTCAGTCTCTATCTTTATATAGTATCTTCCCAAGGAAGACAAATATAAAGAGCATCTATGTATTAATATGTGCATGCCATACCGGGCCAGATCTTTAAAAAGATTTCTAGAGACAAACCCAAGCCTTTTATCTAGAAACCTTTGTCTATAACACACCTGTAGCCCTGCCGACTTGAGGATTCCTTGAGTAGGAATATGTGTCCCTTCTTTCCTTCCTCTATCCTTAGAGCAGATACTATTGGTCTCTTGCTCTTATTTCTTCAATATTTAGCATTCATGCATATTGCTCCTGCTTCTTTTGGCCAAAGAGGCATGTTCAGCACGTATAAAGAGCAGACCAAAAGTAAAGAAAAGTAGTGCCCCTGGGAGGAGACTGCAATCAATGATAAATGTCCCTGCTTCCCCACCCTCACATGACGTAACTTCCAGATGTCCCCCCTGGATAAAGTCCCCAGTCACACAGAGTGACCTGCTTACTGATGTACACACACTGATGTATACACCCCCCTTTCCATTCTACACTTCCCCCTCTCCTACCAGTGCTTGCTAGAATCACCTCCAACAAAAACTTCTCATGCTCAAGTATTTGTTTCAAAGTCTGTTTCTGGAGGTATCAACTTAAGACAACAACTGAGGAGATGGGAATTGTCTTGGTTAGCTCTGACATTCCCTGGACCCTGTTTCTGTGTCTATCCCATGTGTTGCTCCATCTTTCTCCTTACCACCCCTTAGAAACAACCACCTAGACATAGTTCAGGTGGTTTTAGTCCTTAAGCCAAATTTACCCAATCTATCCTATCTCCACCTTAAATAGTGGTTCAGCTCTCTGTTATTAATTGACAGAGACACACTGGACACTTGGAACCCACTGTCTATTACCCTGAGTTTCAGCCTGTTCTATTTTCATAGCCACTCTGGGAAAATACTTACCTGATACCTACCTGATCCTATAGAAAAAGCAAAATGCTGGCAGGCTGCTTGGCATGAGGCTATGGTGATAAGGCTCAGGAAAAACTCAGTTCCCCTGTTACTTCCCCACTTTGTGTTAGTTAGGCTGATTTTTAAGACACCTATATTTTCTTCTTCATTATACCGGATCAAACTAGATCCCTGTTTGGTGGTTACATAGATCCTGTTAGCTCAACTGTTGATTTTTAAAGGGCTTTGTGGAAGGCAGAATAATGAACCCCAGAGATGTCCATACACTAATCTCCAAACTCTGTAAATATGTTACATTACATGGCAAAGAAGAACTCGGGTAGCAGACGGAATAAAGATTGCTAACTATATGAATATTATCCTGGGTCATCTAGGTGAGCCTAGTGTAAATACAAGAGTCCTTAAATGCAGAAATGAAAGAAAGTCAGAATGATGCAGCCTAAGAAGATTTCAACCCAGTTTTACTGGATTCAAAGATTGGGAAAGAATGCTTTGGGCCAAGAGATGTGGGAAGCCTCTAGAGGCCAGAAATGCCAAGAGAAAGGTTCTCTTCCAGAGCCTTCAAAAAGGAATGCAGGTCTGCTTGACGTCTTCAGTGAAATGCATTTTGTACCCCTGAACCACAAATCTGCAATGTGTGCTGTGTTAAGACATGGTGTGTGGTAATTTGTTAGAACAGACATAAGCATGGAATGTCTGTTGCTATGCTAAGGATCCAGAAGCTTCCATTGCAGCTGCCATCTGACTTGTTATCTCCACAAGTCCCAGCTACTATGTCCCAGCTAGTAGGATCTGGCTAATATCACCACTGTGCTTCCTTCTAAGATTTGCTCTTCTCTGCTATTTCTGTGGTTATTTGTTCTTTTCCTATGCCTACTTATTTGACCACCTTTAAACACAGAAAGAAAGTGGGCAGATAATGGTTAGATGTAGGACTTACATGTAGGACTAAGGGTTTAGACTTAGAATAGTTCCAGATTCTACCTGGTCTAAGTGATGCTGGTATGCATTTCCTCAATTAAACTATCCTTTGGTCAATGTTTTCTCTGCAGAGTAATCTCAGCCTCAGTATATCTACATTGGGTAGACATCTTTCCTCCCAGCTTCTGGTGAGAAAATAATTCCCTTATTGCTCCAAAACCACTTGCTTGGAGGGTATTGATAACCAAATGCATAGATCTATCAGGCATTCCACCAACCTGAATTTTGATCCTGGCCATGTGAGCTCTGTGCTTAAGTCATGTCCCTCCCATGATTCTATACCAGCACATCCTAATGATGAGGTACAGTCTAACTGAAAGAGCCCGAACTCTGAATAAGATTCTTCCTCTGACTATGTTAGGTCAGCTATGATCCTGAATGAAGCCATTACTAGTCAAAGGGTTATGTCAGGAAACAAGGGTGGTGAGGAAGAAGGGAGAAGAAACCTTTAAAAATAACATTTCAGTCTCCTATTTTTCATTTCAGAATGTAGGGGAGGCGAAATTCTCCCTCTACCCTCTTAGAATTTGGGTGGCTGGGCCTGAAAGTTGAACTGATAAACAGGTTAATTTTAGGAAAGCATACAAATGTATACAGGTTTTATGTGACACAAAAAACTTCATAAGGGTGAAGACTCACAGAAACAGCAAAACCCATGTTTTTACAGTGGATTGAGCAAAGAAAGGCAATTGCAGAAAAATAACTAAGCTATGTGGGGAGGCTAAAGGAAGATAAGAATTATTTTTAATAAGATCTGTTTGTATAGAATTCTCCAGGTTTCAACTTCTCATCCTAGATGATAAGAATGCTACTTTCCTTCTGGTACAGGAATGGTATGTTTCACATGGGAATTTTTTAGTTTTTAAGAAAAAGAAGATTAAAGCGCTCTTCTAGCAACTGCGACTTTTTACGTGCTTTCAGCTCAAAATAGTTTCTATGTCAAAGTGCATATTTTGGGGTTGAATAGTCCGCCACTCTACAAGGATCTCATTTTAGGGTCAATAGACTAGTTCACTTCTTAGAAAATTTCACCCCATTCCAAATTAAACATGACTCCCATGTCTTAACCTGGTCTGGGGGGTGATTGTCTCTGAGTCCTGACCACAAGTGGTGGCTTTTCTCACCTGTGCGGGATGTCCACTGTATGTTCCCATGTGTCACTCTTCAGTAGTCCAGGCAAGGTCACCAATTTTAAGCACTTTTACACCAGGCTCCCTTTGGGGATGATTTTGTTTCATGAGATGTTTTGGCATTGTAATAATAAAAAGTAGAAAGGAAGAAAAAGTCCACACCCATTCAAAGATATGTACATACACAAGGACATTTACTAAATGTATGTCTATTGAGGAAGAAGAAAAATAGCAGCAACAAGAATAAAATGCAAAACAATAAATTAATTAATTAATCAAATAATCAGTCAGTGAAAGCAAGCCAGGGGCACTGCATGAACCAGTGGAAGCACTGCTGCTTCTGGGCATTGAACTGAGCACTCTGGTGGACCCAATTCTCTGTACCTATGAAGCAATTGTGCGTGGGGAGGGGAGCAGACCATGGGGGGAATGGCTAGAAGAGACGAGCTTAGAGACTTTCACATTGACCCTTCTCCACACCAGTAGTGATAATTCCTTCCTTTGTGCTGTTTTGAACTTTGAGACATAAGTAAATAAAATTGGCGTCAGCTTTGAGTCCTCTTGTACCACCAAAGCCACACTGCTGGATGGACTATAAACTCCACTACCAACCACTTTCTATGGCTATAATTAGACATTCCCATTCCTCATGCTACTGATAGCTGCAGCCTTCTAGAGTGGGTGGAGGAGTGGGTGGAGTGGCAGGAAAGAAGAAAGCAGCATGGGAAGGCATCTGTATGAGAAACTGTTCCTGTTGAACCCAGTATAAAGCAATAAGAAGTAGGTCATCACTTAAAATTCAGTGATTTATCTCCAAGGAGCATGTTGGCTCATAAAATAAGTCACATTTTCTGTGGGCTTATAGCTCTAAAGCATATAAGCTTTTGCATAAATGATGCTTACTTATTTTTGTTGTTGTTTTTGTTGCTATATTGTTTAATTGGAACTGGTCTGAAAAATAAGAGTTGGTCTTTCTATTTTTATGTCTTGTGGTTGTTTTGTTATTGCAATTTATAAAACGAAAACTGATCTTTAAAAAAGTATAACTTACTTTTTTATTTTTTGAGAGAGAAAGAGAGAGCAAGTGGGGGAGAGGGGCAGAGAGAGAGAGAGAAATAGAGAGAGATAGAGAGAGAGAATCTTAAGCAGGCTCCACACTCAGTGCAGAGCCTGACGCAGGACTGGATCCCACATTGCTGGGATCATAACCTGAGCCAGAATCAAGAACCAGATGCTCAACTGCCTGAGCCACACAGGTACCCCTTATTTATTTATTTATTTATTTATTTATTTATTTATTTATTTATTTATTCAAACACAGAGAGACAAGAAGTGAATTTAGCAAAGAAAGGATTATATAGCAATTGGAGTTTATTTCAAAATTTTATTTGAAATAAACTCCAATTGCTATATAATCCTTTCTTTGCTAAGATCAAATAAAAAATAAGTTTTAGGTTAAACATCATATTTTTAAATAAAGCTACTAGAAATGATTGGGTGATTTAAAAAATAATATATTTTATTTTTTAAAACAGTTTAGGCTTACAAAAAATTGCACAGAAATTAGAGAGAATTACCATATACTCCCTCCCCGCTCCCGCAGTTTTCTTGTTTATCAACATCTTGCATGAGTGTGACATTTCTCACAATTGATGAGTCAATAATGAGACAATATTGATGTTATTTTTAAAATTTTTTAAGTTTACTTATTTACTTTGAAAGAGAGAGAGATGAGTGGAGGAGGGGCATAGAGAGAGGGAGACAGAGAGAATCCCAAGCAGTCAGGGCAAAGCCTGAGGCACTGCTTGAACCCGTGAACTATGAAATCATGACCTGAGTTGAAATCAAGAGTTGGATACTCTACTTACTGAGCCACCCAGGCATACCCTGACAAACTAAATTTTTATGAAATTAGAAAAAATGGAGCTGTTAACTATTTTTATGACATATTTCTAAAACTATAGTTTTCAATGTTTCTTTCAGAAATGGAGACTTCTAACAACAAAACACTATGAATACATATAATAAAACATGTACAAGATGTATATGAAGAAAACCACAAAAATGTTGATGAAAGAAATCAAAGAAGATCTAAAGAAATGGAAAGGTGTTTCATGTTTATGAGTAGAAAACCTTAATATTGTTATACAAATTGGTTTATAGGTTCAATGCAACCTAAATCAAATTTTCAGAGAGTTGCTTTGTGGATATCAACACAATTATTCTAAAGTTTGTATAGGCTAAAACTTTCTGATTTTAAGAGTTACTATAAAGTCAGTGATCAAGACAGTATAATATTGGTGACAGAATAGGCAAATAGATCAATAGAATAGGAGAGAGAAGCCAGAAATATATCCTCACAAATAAAGTCGACTGATTTTTGCAAAGGACCAAAGGCAAGTCAATGGAGTCAATAATCTTTTTAAAAAATAGTGTCGGAATAACTGGCGATCCACATGCCCTCTTCCCAAAAAAAATCTAGACACAGACCTTAGACCTTTCACAAAAATGAATTCAAAATGATTGGAGTTGTAGGTGTAAAACTCCTAGAAGATAACATAGGAGAAAATCTACGGTAAACTATTCTTGGTAATTATAATGTCAGTCAGACCTGTTGGCAATGATTTTTTGTGAAAGGAAAAACTTAATAGGTTGGGCTTAAATTTTAAAACTTCAGCTGTATAAATGACTCTTTTCTTTTAACAAAGATTGAAAAGTCAAGCCACAGACTGGAAGAAAAATATTTACAAAACACATATCTGTTAAAGGACTTGTACCCAACATATGCAAAACACTTTTAAAACTCAACAATAAGAAAACAAAATATCTCATCAGACACCTTACCAAAAATGATATACAGGTGATACATAAACATATGGAAAGATGCATAAAATATACATTACATAATTATAAATTAAAATAATTAGATACCACAATAATTCCTATATTACACACTTATTAGATTGGCTAAAATAAAAAACAGTGATAGTGTGAAATGTTGGTAAGATTGTGAAGGAATAGGACCTCTTATTCACAGAAGGTGGGAATGCAAAATTGTAAATTTGAAAGTAGTTTGGTATTTTCTTACAAAACTAAACATAGGCTTACCATACTATCCTTTAATCATACTTCTGAGAAGTTAGGTGATGAGTTGAAAACATGTCTACACAGATACTTGCATTATGAATATAATATGTCTAAGTGCAAATTTCTTTTTTTGGTGTTATCTATCTTGGTGTTCTCTGGGCTTCCAGGTTCTGTGGCTGGTGTCTATTATTTAACTTAGAAAACTCTCAGCCATTATTACTTCAAATATTTCTCCTCTTCTTGAAAAGAAGTTTTCTTTGATCTTCACCGTGAGAAACTGGTAGAGTTCTTGGAAGTAAAACTCATAAAAGTGTGGGTCCCCTCAAGGTTGGCTCCCCAAGAGCTCACATTCGCTCTTTAGCAATTAGTCAATTACTGATTAAGTTTTCCTACTGACGGTTTCTGCTTCCAATAAGCTATGATTCTGTGTTTCCTTGTCTCTACACTTTTGGAGATAGTAGTTTGCCCTATGACATCAATTCTCTGCTGAATCTAAGAAGAGAGTTGACTTTCCATTTGTTTAGCTGTTTTCTTGTTAAGGAAAGGAGTGATAACTTTTTTATAAATTAAGTTTATGTATTTATTTTGAGAATGAGAGAGGCAGAGTGCATACATGCACGGGTGGGTGAGGAGCAGAGAAAGGGAATCCAAAGTAGGTGCCACGCCATGAGCCTGGAGCCCAATGTGGGGCTCGAACCCAAAACCCTTGAGATCATTTTTTTAGCCAAAACCAAGAGCTGGATGCTTAACAACTGAATCACCCAGGGGCCCCAAGAGTGATAACTTTCAAGTTCTTTCCATTACAGAACAGAAGGCTTACTCTTTTTAGGATAAGAAATAAAGTGGAAAAACAAACAAATCCCAACACTATTCACTAGTATATAATTATTAGGTCTTCTGTTCATGGAAATTCTTAAATAATAATAATAAATGGAGATAATTACTGAGCTGTAAAAGGCAGGAATTTAAGATAATTGACTATGGATTGTACCAATTCAAAATAAAATTAAATCAAATTTTTGAAATTATTTTTAATTTCATTAATTTATTTAAATAAAAAAAATTCACCCACTTTTTCCACTGTCACTCCCCACACCCTTCCCCTTGCAACCACTGATCTGTTCTATTAAAGTTTGTGGAGGTTTTTGTAAGGTTCCACATATAAAAGATTATACAATATTTCTCTTTCTCTCACTGATTTATTTCACTTAGCATAAGGCCATTGAAGTCCATCTTTGTTGCTCCAAATTGCAAGATTTTATTTTTTCTTATAGGTAAATAATATTCCATTGTGTGTATACACATATAATAATATATATAATATATATGTATATTATATTATTATATATATAATTTCTTTACTTATTTATCAATGGACACTTAAGTTGTTTTCATCTTGGCTATTATAAATAATGCTGCAATAAGGATGGATGTGTATGTATATTTTCAAATTGGTGTTTTTGTTTTCTTTGAATACATACCCAGAAGTAGAATTCCTGGATCATATGGTAGATCTATTTTTAGTATTTTGATAAACCCCCATATTGTTTTCCATAGTGGTTGTATCAATATAATATACATTTCCATCACTAGTGTATAAGGTTTGCCTTTCACCACATCCTCACCAACACTTGTTATTTGTTGTCTTTTTGTTAATAGCCATTCTAACAAGTGTAAGATGATATTGTGGTTTTGATTTACATTTCTTTGATGATGAGTGATGGTGAACATTTTTTCATGTGCTTATTGGCCATCTGTATATCTTCTTTGGGAAACAAATCTGCTCAGATCTTCTACCTTTTTTTTCACCAGATTGTCTTTTTGCTATTGTGTTATATGAGTTCTTTATATATTTTGAATATTAGCTTATCACATATAGGATTTGTTATTATTTTCTCTCATTCAATAGGCTGCCTTTTCATTTTGTTGAATGTTTCCTTTACTGTGTAGAAGCTTTTTAGTTTGGTGTAATTCCACTTTTTTATTTTTGTTTTTGTTTTTGTTTTTTTTTTGCTTTTGGTGTGAGAGTCAAAAAATTATCATCAATACTTATGTCAAGGAGCTTACTGCCTATATTTTCTTCTAGGATTTTTATGGGTTTCATGTATTACTTTCAAGGCTTTAATCGATTTTTCATTAATTTTTATGCACAGTGTAAGATTGCAGTCAAGTTTTCTTTTTTTGTATGTGGCTGTCTAATTGCCCCAATATCACTGATTGAAGAGACCATCTTTTCCACACTGTATATTCTTGGTTCCTTTGTTGTAAATTAATTGACCATAATGCACAGGCTTATTTGTGGGCATTCTATTTTGTTCCATGGATCTATGTATCTGTTTTATGCTAATATCAGACTAATTACTATAACTTTGTAATATAGTTTATATTGAGGGACAATGGTGCTTCCAGCTTTTTCCTTCTTTCTTAAGATTTTTTTGGCTAGTCAGAGTCTTTTGTAGTTACACACAAACTTTAGGGTTGTTTGTTCTATATCTGTGAAAAATGCCATTAAAATTTTGATAGGAATTGCATTGAATCCGTTTATTGCTTTAGGTAGTATGGACATTTTAACAATATTAATTCTTCTAATACATGAACACAGAATGTCTTTCCATTCATTTGTGATTTCATTTTTTTGTGTGTTTTCTTAAGTTTCCTTTCTTGATACTCATAGTTTCAAGATGATAAAAATTTTCTTTTGCCTCATTATTTAAATTTATTCCTAGATATTGTATTCTTATAGCAGACATCCATTAACTTTTTAATCTTTCAGATATTTCAGGACAAGGGAAAACTGTGGGCTAAGGGTAGTTCTGGAAATATAGGAACCTGTGAATTATTAGCAACAAACATATTCAGCAATTATGGGATGAACATATTGTCCTAGTAGAAGGATCTGCATATCTTAGATTCATTTGAGATTCTGTAACAAAGTACCACAAACTGGATAGCTAATAAATAATAGACATTTACTTCTCACAGTGCTGGAGGCTGGAAGTCCAAGATCAATGTGCCTGTATGGTCAGGTTCTGGTGAGGGCCCACTTCCTGGTTCATAGGCAGCTGTCTTTTCACTGTGTCTTTGTATAGTGGAAGGGGCTAGGGTGCTCTGTAGGTTCTTTGTCATAAAAAGCACTAATCCAGGGTGCCTGGGTGGCTCAGTAGGTTAAGCATCCGACTCTTGGTCTTGGCTCAGGTCATGATCTCATGGTCATGAGATGGAGCCCCATGTAGGGTTCTGTGCTGACTGTGGAACCTGCTTGGGATTCTCTCTCCTTCCTCCACTTGTTCTCTCTCTCTCTCTTTAAAAAATAAATAAACGTTTTTAAAAAATAAAAAATAAATAAAAGCACTAATCCCATTCATGAGGGGTCCACTCTCATGACCTCTGTGCCTCTCAAAGGCCCTACATCCTAACACCATCACATTTAGAATTGCAGCTTGTGAATGTTGTGTGGGAGGACATAAATATTATTACCATCACATCGGGTTAATAAAAGACCAGGCACCAATTAGTGCTCAGAGAATCATGGGTTTTTTCCCCCTTTGTTTCTCTATGATGCCCTGAGAACCCTTGTACATATTAACATGTGCTTGTGGAATGAATACATAAATGGCCTATGATATCAGAGTCTTTATACTCAAAACCAGAAAAAAAAATAAAGCAGAAACAACCTGTGCATCACTTGATATCTTGATGATTCTTATGATGTGAAACAAAAGACAGTTACTTTAATTATATATATATATAGTTTATATATAGTTATATATAAAATATAGTATATTTTGTATAATTATATATAATTGAATGGCTAACCCATTTGAGGGAAATTATTCAGTAGCAATGTTTCCAGGACAGCTATACTGAAACTGAGTGGGGGGCAGTGGAAAGACGATGGTGAGAGGGTCAATGGTATTACATGGGAAATAGCCAGACACTTACAGTCCTGTGCATTATAAGATTCATTTTCAGCTCAAGATCCACCCACTTTGTCCTCCTCTGCTTCAAAACATATAAAATAACTTCATATATAACAAAGATCATGGCAAATATTGTAGCAAAACTTTAAGCAAGAGTTCAATGGCTTTTAGATTTGGGAGCTGACTTTAGGTTCAAGCAAACCATCTGAAGAAGCCAATTCCAGAAATGTCTACAGGGAGCTGGCATTTTTGAGGATATTAGGCACAATCAAAGAACTGGAAAAATTAGTCAAAATTTGTTTTTTTCAAAGTGAATGTTGAGCATAATCATAGTCAAAGAATAAGATTTTTTTTTTTTTTTTGCAAATAATAACAAGGGTCTTAAAACAGCAATGTGACAGTCCAGATAAGGTCAGGCTGTGGAGCACCTGGGTGGTGCAGTGGGTTATGTGTTCTTGATATTGGCTCAAGCCATGATCTCACAGTTCATGAGATCAAGCCCCAAGTCAGGCTCTGTGCTCACAGAGTGGAGCCTGCTCAGGATTCTCTCTTTCCCTCTCTCTCTCTCTCTCTCTGCCCTTTCCCCTCTTGCTCATGCTTCTCTCTTCTCTCTCTCTCAAAATAAATAATTAAACATTACAAATGTTTTAAAAATATAAGACAATAAAAAATAAAAGATCAGGTTGGGCCAAGAAAAATAGGTAAGAAAAAGAACTGAACCAAAAATAAGGAAAAGGCAGAATGATTGAGAATGGGAAATTTCCCTTTGTCTAGGAAAAACAGAATGCTTGTGACAGAATCCATTAGTCATTACTTTCAGCTATTGTATATATTTATTTTTAAATTAATTGTACAGCCACAAGTACATGACATACATTTCCCTAACTTGAACCCTGTTAAATGGAAAATAAAGAATCACCTCAGCAGCAGGCCTTTTTTCTTCTCCCCTGCCTTTTTTTAAGGAAAGGAGCATGACGATTACATGTAAACTTTGATTGCATCTCATTTCAAGAACATAAAGAATATGATGGGAAAAGGGTGTGTATTTGAATCAGAGAGAATACAATAGTTTCCTTTCCATGGCCCAAGCTCAGTAATGCTCTATTAAATTCAAACTACTTCAAATGAAAGAATATGTGACTTGTTTTTTCCTCTCGGAGTATTATAACCCTAGTGTCCAGACTGGACAGACACAGGTAAGCAGAAGCCCTTGTAGAATCTCATTTTTTCAAAGCCTAATCACATCCGGGATTCTGTCTAATTAGAAGGGGACAATAGTGATTTTCATGTTTGGATTCTTCATGCAGGCGCCAGGAAACTGAATTGTGTAAAGGAGTTCAGAGTCAGAGTCATGAGTCCTGCCCTGGTCATGCATCTCTTGAGGTCTTTGGTTTTCCAGGAAAAGGCATGGCAGAGCCCTGACCTGAGTGTCTGCACCTCCAGCAAGGATCCTTATTATCACCATGTTTGAAGGAAGGAGACTTGCTTCCACATCCCTTCAGCTCAGTGCAGATTTTTGAGATCTTCAGCACTGAATGTGTATTTCCCTACAAATCCCAAAGATTCAGGTATTGATAGCTATAGCTGGTGCAGTGTTTTCATCTGGAAGAACACAAGTTCCTATAGTAGATTTGAAAACCAAAGTATAAATTGGCCTGTATTGTTGCATTAGATGCAAGTATGCATTGTGGTTAATTTATGTACTGGTTACTGTGCACTAGAATTAGCAGCTCTGAGGGGCTCGGATGCAAACAATGACTGGAAATGTAACTGATGTGTTTGGCCCTTATTAAGGACAAGAAGGCATCAGAGAGTTTAGCATTACGAGGAAACGGATACCTGTGACATTATGAAGAAAAACTATTAACTCAACTCTTGCTTTGTAAGTACCCTGTTACTCAAGAGTTAACTCTTGCTTTGTAAGTACCCTGTAGATAGGTAGGATGTCCTCAAAGGACATAAATAAACCTTAAATCTTTTAGAAAGGAGAAATGGTGGGGCACCTGACTGGTACTGTCAGTAGAGTATGCAATCCTTGATCTCTGGGTCTTGAGTTCTGGCCCCACATCCGGTGCAGAGCTTGCTTAAAAAAATCTTTTTGCTGGTGAGGATGTCGAGAAATGGCCACCCTCCTACACTGTTGGTGTAAACTGGTGCAGCCACTCTGGAAAACAGTGTGGAGATTCCTCAAAAAAATTAACAATAGAACTCCCCTATGACCCAGAAATAGCACTGCTTGGAATTTACCCAAGGGAAACAGGAGTGCAGATGCATAGGGGCACATGTACCCCAATGTTCATAGCAACACTCTCAACAATGGCCAAAACATGGAAAGAGCCTAAGTGTCCATCAACTGATGAATGGATCAAGAAGATGTGGTTTATCTATACAATGGAATACTACATGGCAATGAGAAAGAATGAAATCTGGCCTTATGTAGCAATGTGGATGGAACTTGAGGGTGTTATGTTGAGTGAAATAAGCCAGGCAGAGAAAGACAGATACCATATGTTTTCACTTATAAGTGAGAAACTTAACAGAAGACCATGGGGGAGGAGAAGGAGAAAAAATAGTTGGGTAGAGGGAGGGAGGCAAACCATGAGAGACTCTTGAATACTGAGAACAAACTGAGGGCTGAAGTGGGGTGGGGGAGAGAGGGGAAGGGGGGGGATGGGCATGGAGGAGGGCACTGGTTGGGATGAGCACTGGGTGTTATATGGAAACCAACTTGACAGTAAACTATGAAAGAAAAAAAAATAAAATCTTTTTAAAAAGAAAAGGAAAGGGTGAGTGGTTTGACCAAATGCTGCTGTTCATATGCTTCTTGTTAATTACCATTAGCTCCTAGTGAGCAAATAAACCAAATCCCAGACCTCTTTCAATTCCTAAGTATCTGTTGAACCCAGAAAAATCCTGAACTCACATTCCTTCAATTAAGCATTTGCAGGTTATCTAGACCTATGAGAATACATTCTCTGACCACTTTTCTGCCAAGATTCTTCTGTTTTACATTTACTTTGGGTGTGAGAGAATTGAAGAAACTGTCTAAAATTTAGACATTAAAAGTCCCAGAACCAGAGTCAGTCTGTCTTAAAATATAATTTTTTACACCTACTTCTGGTGTAAAAGTTCTGGAATTTTTCTTGAAGGTAAAAGGTAAGCTAGTAATGTTTTCCTTCTTGAACACACATGGTGAGCAGAGGCAGGGAGGGCCTGCTCTTTCTTGCTGAGCCAGAAAAAACGAGTATGAGTGCAGGGAAGGGTGCCATTTTCCCATCCTTTTCAAAGAGGATATTGATCACACCCTTTTCCTTTGGGTCATAATGGGGAGGGGTTGTTTCAGGAAACGTGACTCCTCCTTAGTGAAGCTCAGGATACAATTCCACGGCCATACACACACCGACTCAGCCCTTTCCTGTTCATCACCTCAGGCTTCAGCACTGCTCCTGAGCTTCCAGAAGATCTGGCCAGAAGCCCCCTGGTCCTGTAAATAAGCCAACCTTTTCTGGCCTTCTGTTCGTTGAAAAGGTTACGTTAAATTTTTGTTGTTTTTCTGCAGACAATAAACGTCTTTCTCCAATGTGCATGCACTCTCCACTCCGCTATTAGAAAAATTGTCCTAAGTACCTGTTAACCATTTTTAATACTTTTTTTTTAAATGCTTATTTAGTCTATTTTAGGGGAGGGGATTCTTTTTTTTTTTTTTTTGCTAGTTCTTTATGTATTTTGGATATTAACCCCCTATCAGAGGTAGGGTTTGCAAAAATTTTCTCCCATGCCATAGGCTCTGTCTTCATTCTCTTGATTGTTTCTCTTGCTGTGCAGAGTCTTCAGTTTGATTTAGTGTCACTTGTTAAATTTTGCTTTTGTTGCTTGTGCTTTTACTATCATGTCCAAAAAAATTTGTTGCCAACACCCATACCAAGGAAGTTTTCCTGATGTTTTCTTCAATGAATTTTAGGGTTTTAGATCTTGTTTGAATCTTTAATCCATTTTGAGTGAATTTTTGTGCCCGGTGTAAGACAGGGGTCCAATTTCATTCTCTTCCATGTGAATTCCAGTTTTCTCTGCACCATTTATGAAGAGACTATCCTTTCCCTACTGAGTATTCTTGGATCCCTTATCAAATATTAGTTGACCATATATGTGACAGTTTATTTCTGAGCTTTCAATTTTGTCCCATTGGTCTGGGAGATACAAAATACACATCTATTTTTGTGACAGGATCATACAAAATACACATCTCTTATGACATCTTGCATTAACCTGTTCAGTGGTTACCTGCTTATGCAGGATCTAGTGTAATACTTGAGGGGCTGTTGTTGGAACAACAGGGGTCATGTGGACAGGTGTAGGACACAGTGCATATGGTATGACTTTCCCTTCTCCACTGCAGCTTCTTATCTGGCTGCTGCCATGTTGTGACACCACAACTTTATTTTTATTTTATTATTTTTTTTAATTTTAGGACACGAGAGAGAATACAAGCAGGAAAGGGCGGAAGGAGAGAAAGAGAATCCTAAGCAGGCTGCACTGTCAGTGCAGAGCCAGCCACAGGGCTCTATCCCACAACCCTGGGACATGAACTGAGTCAAAATCAAGAGTCAGAAGTTAACGGACTGAACTACCCAGGCACTCTAATGACATCACAACTTTAAATTGCTGATAATTAAGACTTCATTTAGATTTCTGGTAACTTGCCCTTGTTTCTCAGGCTTAGGGACTAGTTCTATTTTCAATGAAAAGAGGATGCAGATGACCATGGTCTCTGCTAGGTTCATAAAGTCTAATTTACAGGCAAATAAAATAGGAGGATGGCTGGAGAAGGCTTGCTATTCTCTACTTATTAAAAAAACACAAAAACAAACAAAAATGAAACAAAAAAAAACAAACTCTTACATAAGCTCTTCTCATTTGCCTTACTTCTCCAGATTACAGCATTCCCCAGCAGAGAAGCAAATGGGTTTTCCAACTAGGTTGTAACTTGTTTTGATTACTTGGAGATTACATAAGACATGAAAGATAGCTTTCATACTAGTATCAGTAATGAAAAGGCCATGGTGCTGATGTCATTGTTGCTTATTTTTGAGCCTCAGTAGAATATTCAGTGTTTGTTAGAATGCCAGACAACGCAGTTTCTTACCACAGGGACTTCCAGTCTTGTACTGTGGATAATGCACCCATGATGTGAGGTGAAATGAGCCAGGTGGCATGTAACAAAAAGGGAGTGTTCCTCATTTTGAGTTTCCTACTACTCTGAATTCTACTGATCATTTAGTACCAAATTTTCATTCCAAAGATAGAGGTAGTACTGTAGGTATCTCCTGGGATGTTTGTCCAACATGCCACTAGTGCATTGATCCTCCACCAACATCCAGTCGTGTGCCTCAGCAACCCTACATTTCAGTTCATTATAAACTCTCCATGCCATCCATGGTTCATTGGACTCAAAGTACACCTTCATGTGGCTAGACTACTCAGAGTCCTGTTCTGGGAATTCAGGATTGAACTCAGGTCAATCAGTCAAGCTGAGTGATCCCCTAAATAATGGAAACAAGGCCATTATCCTATACCCACCAAGATTTCTAAAATCACAGAGAATGTGTACGATGGCCAGAAGGAAGTGTCCTGCCAGCCATGCATTTGGTTCTCTGATCCATTATCAGGTGTGACCTAGGATTCAGAGACATATGTTCATTTTTACTTAATACTCAAGGTAGTTATTTCTTAAAAATGAAGAGTCCTAACCCAGTCTCTCCCAAAAGGATACCCTAATATAATAAGAAATTTATATTTGGTTCTTATCACTGGTTTCTGGCACAAAAGCTACTAAAATATTTGGAATACACTGGGTGATGGAGGGGAAGAGTATCTTTTGTTATTCAGAATAGCCCCTTTCAACCATGCCCACATTTAACCAACTGAGTCACCTAGGCGCCCTGAGTTTATATTAATGAGGTGGTGACTACTGAAAGATGGTGGTTGTTTGTCAGAAGGTTGAAATTTTCAGCCCTGTCCCCCAGGCTCCTGGTAGGGAAAATGGTCAGGAGATCGAGTGAATCATCAATGGGCAATGATTTAGTCAATCATGCCTGTGTACTGGAACCTCCATAAAAATCCTACACAAAGAGATTCAGAGGGTTTCTGGGCTGGTGAACATACCTATGTGCTGGGAGCAAGATATACCCCAAACATACCCCAAACTCCACAGAGACAGAAAACGTCCTGTGCTCAGGACTCTTCCAAACCTCAATGTATGTGCCTCTTCATCTGGATGTTTATTTTGTTAAACAACAAATAGTCAGCCAAATAAAATTTAAAAGATCCAATTGGCTTTATTAACCAATTCATGAATCTGGCAGCATCCTGCCTACCCCGTAGAGAAGAGCTCCAAATGGAGTACAGAAAGGGAAAAGTTTTCAAAGGCAGAACAAATAAGTCACAAACAGGGGGCAAAAGATTATTTCTGGTGATGTTCTCTTCATTTTGGGACAGAAAGGTCTTAGTAGGTGGATTACCTCACCTTCCACTGGGATGTGGAGAAGTCCATGAGATAGTGAAGAGCCTAAGTAATGCCATTTCGAGATTAAGGCCCCCATTAAGAGCAACCTAGGGGTGCACGTAGCCCCAGTTCCAGGAAAAACTTCAGCTGAAGTCTCCCTCAGACCATCCTCAGGTCAGCCAATCAAAAGAAGCTAAGAAAGATAGAAGAAACACTCCTGTGGTCTAAGTCAGGGTCTGAGGACTATAGATACCTACTTTGTACAAACTAGCCAATCACCCACCGCTTGCCAGAACCCCACGTGGGCCCTTTAAACTCACCTCATAATTGGTCATTTTCAAAGGATTCTCAAAGGTCATGATTGGGTCCCGCCAAAAGTAATGAACACCTCACAGATACTGGGTCATGATTGGGTCCCACCAAAAGTAATGAACACCTCACAGATACTGAATGGTCAAAACTGTTGCCATGGGTATTGTACAATTATGATTGGTACTTATGTGATGATGTTATGCGTACAACGTGTGCACTGTAACACCCCCGTCCCTTACCCCATAAAAACCCTGCTCACTGTTGTTCGGGGCTTCACTCTGCTGCCGCAGCGCCGGTTAACGGGTGAGCCCCTGCTCGAGCTTGTAATAAAGACCCTTATGTACTTGCATTGGTGTCGGCTCCTTGGAGGTCTCTGGGGACTCGCGATTCAGGCATAACAATAGATTTATTGGTGTTGACCAGAAAATTCCTGACTGAGCAGTTAAGATTACATTTCTCAGGGAGGTTGAAACTTCAGTCAGGGTAGTTATTAAGTCTTAGTCTACCGACTTGGTGCCTTAACCTGAGTTATGCCATTTTTGGCCTGTGGTTTTCTTTTTAACATAATTTGTATGTTTTATAACATCTCTTATTATAAACCAACAACAGTAAGTAAAGTTTCCTTGAGTTCTGTGTGCTGTTATAGAATATTATTAAACCAGAACAGGAGGTCATGGTGTTACAGAATCTGGTTTCGATCACCTGGCAGAAGAACCAAGTGGCACTTGGAGATCTTGGAAGGCAGGAGGTTTATTTTACACTGGTGGGCTCAGAGGAGATCACTCTCCAGAGTTCTGAATCCCGAGCATAAGCTGAGTGAACAATTTATAGTCTGTTACTTCCGCATAACTCATTACTAGTAATTTGGTGCGTGCAGCAAGCAGGGTGGGAAGAAGAACCCAGAAAGGGAGTCTTCGGTCAGGGACAAGAATTTCCCTATCAGTACTGTCAGCCACCTTGTAACAGATTTTTCCCTATCAATGGCAATCCCCCATTTCTAGATAAATTGGACAGAAATATGGGTAATCTGGGGACCCACTACTTGCAATAGGCATCTGAGGTGAGGGACAGTCCTATGGTGTCACCAAGTACACCATAAGACCTGACCTTGGCACATCTTGTATTCATTAACCGTTGTCGTACAGTTTTCCTTAAGCACTTCTTTCTGGCTTACTTCTTAACTCAGGCAAATGTAACCCTGAACCACCCCTCAGGTGACAGTGATTGGCCTGACAAGAACTCCCAACAGCCCAGACCACCCAGACCTTGAGCTAAACTGCCAACTCCCACCTGTGTAGATGAATGATGAGGTGACCCCTAGAATGATGGGCAATTACCTTGATCTCATTATAATACTAAAATATCTGCCTGAAGAGGAGCCTCAGCCTTATTTACATAACATACAATGTATGTATAGGCATGTTGCCTCAAGGCTCATGCATAACCTTATGTCTGCCTCTACATACAATGATAAGGCTTCCCTATGGAAATATTCATGCCAACCTTAAACAAAAGGAATCCATTCACCTTCTTTTGGGGAGTCATAACTTTGGAAGCCATTCCCTGTGATCTCCTTATTTACTGGAAATAAAGTTTTCTTTTTGCAGCAACCAACATGGTGTAGTTTCTCATCCATCAAGGAGCAAACTCACATTGGTTCAATTACAATGGGAATGAAATTTAACCTGTGAGGTCCATGTTAACTCCAGGTAGTTGGTGTCAGAAATGCATTACGTTGTAGGACAGCCCATTGTTATCTGCAGAGAACTGGAGAATTGCTTGTTTGAGAAAACCTACACATTGATGTCAGAAAGATTGTGAGTGGAGAGACAGTTTTCCTTTACTGATCAACTCCACAATTGTATTTTATATGGGGAAAGACAAATTTGCTGGGTATGACATATAAACCCACCACACTTTCAGGCTGGTCTCAGTCATAGTTTTGCCCACCATGGACCCCTTAAGACAACTACCCAGTTACCACCAGCCTGTCATCTCTTCCTACCAATAATGCCAAGAGCAGACCAGGAAAGTAATCTATCCACATAGCCCAGCAGTGTGGAGATGTTGTCATAGTAACAGATGGCATAGTCACCAACAAAAAGAAGAACTCTTTTTTTTTTAATGTTTTTATTCTTTTTTTTTTTTTTTTTAGAGACTGAGAGCGGGGAAGGGACAGAGAAAGAGGGAGACTCAGAATACAAAGCTGGCTCCAGGCTCTGAGCTGTCAGCACAGAGCCCGATGTGGGGCTCAAACCCACTAACAGTGAGATCATGACCTGAGCCAAAGTCAGATGCTTAACTGACTGAGCCACCCAGGCACCTCAGAGATGAACTTTTTTGTACATGCCACTGATAAAATTTAGATTTCTGTAATGTTCGGATAAGACCCAGGAGCTGTGACCTCTTTCAGCCACCCTGCCTCTACTAGATATTTGTTGGATGTTTTTTTCCATGTCTTGTAGCTCACAATCCACTCAGTGTGATTTCTAGCCCTTTTAGTTCTTAGTAGTTTTGGTTACCATATTGGTCATTGAGCTCAACAGAGACAGAGAGAGGAGAGAAATGTGTAGTACCCAAGAACCCACACTCCCCAATTCGTTCATTGTTGATTCATTCCACACATATTTTATTGTGTTCCTACCATAGCTTGGTACTATCCCAGGCCCTGGGGGCACAGGAGAAAACAAGACAGAAGAGGCCCTTGTTTTCATGGGGACAAATATCAATCCAATGGCTATGTATATGTGATGGGAATGAAACCAATCTAAACTGGAGTAGAGTGCATGTACTGGACAGTGTTTGAGGAAGTGAATCTCAGAATTGAGCTTCCAAAGTGTGTAAGATTAAGCTGGTCTGAGATGTTTGTCTAGGAGGGGATACAGAAGGGAGAATTCCAGGCAGAAGAAACAGCATGTGTAAAAACCCTGTGACCAGAAACAATGTAGTGTGCTCCAGAGCCTGTGAAGCCAGTATGGCCAGCCACTGAGACAAGAAGGGACAGAGTGAAGGGGACCACACTGGTGAAAAAATCTGGTTATATGGGTTATATGCACATTATCATCCACATTGAAGACTTCTGTTTTTAGGTTAGGCACAATAGGAAACCAGGAAACCACTAAACTGAGATTGAGGGCAGAATGTGTTCCTGCTGGAATGTGCTGTGGTCCAAGTAAGGAAGGCCTTCCTTGATGGAGTTGAAAAGTATGGGATGGAGAGTAAGGATTTTGAGTTCTTTGTCACTTTGGAGAGCAGCACCAACACATTTAGGCAGCCACCAAGAGTGGGTTTCTGAACTTAGGAAGTAGATCTTCTAATTTTCAACTGTGAATTGGATCAAAGACAGCTACATACTTCTAGAAGGTTCAGAGTTGAATAAATACTGTCAACAGGCTGGATTCTGAACCTTAAGTTGTTCTTTCATGTTTCTCAAAATTTGGGATGTAGTTCTGAAAATGCGCAGGTAGGTATATGAGAATCAATACAGTAGGAGCCACAGAGATGCCTAACTCTTTGACAACTTCTAGATGCTGACAGTGCAATTTTGGGTTCCTCTGTGTCCATTCTACTGACCTAAGCCCTGGCCATCACTCTTCTGCATGCTGCCTTTTGTTGTCTTCCTTAACACACCCAGCTGTTTCCTACCACAGGGCCATTGCACATGTTGCACTCATTGTCTGAAATGCTATTCATCTTTGTGCTGCTTACCCCTTTTCAGTCTTCTGGCCTCAGCCTAAACAGGCCATCCACAAAGAGGCCTTCTCAGACCATCTGACTGCACGTACCCTCCTCCTCACTCCACTCAGCCGCTTATCCTTACCTCAATTCTCCCATTTTTTTAATGTTTATTTTTAAGAGACAGAGAGCCAGGGAGGAGAAGAGAGAGGGGGGGGCAGAGGATCAGAAGCAGGCTCTGTGCAGACAGCAGAGTGCTGGACACAGGACTTGAACTCATGAACCATAAGATCATGATCTGAGTCAAAGTTGGAGGCTTAACTGACTGAACCACTCATGAACCACCCAGGGGGGCCCATCCCCCATTTTATTTATTTATTTATTCTGGGAGAGAGGAGAGAGAGAGCGCACATGTGCCAGCGGGGCAGGGGGGCATAGAGCAAGGGAGAGAGAGAATCCTAAGCAGGTTCTGCACTGTCAGCAAAGAGCCCAGCATAGGGATCATCCCATGAAACATGAGATCATGACCTGAGCCAAAATCAAGTCAGATGCTTAACTGACTGAGTTAGTTAATCTACCTAGGTGCCCCTCAATTCTCCCATTTTTATTTGCAGAGTGCTGATTACAAAGTGCTAAGCTATCTTATTATGCATTAGCTTGTTTACTTTTTGGTTGGTGTTTTTAAGTTCTCACACAGAGATGTCAGCTCCAAAGGGCTTGGATCTTGTCTCCCTGGCTTACTCTTCATACCCTTATCATTCAGCACCCAGTGCCTGGGGCATGATGACAGGTCACAGTGTTTGTTGAAAGAATGAGTGAATCAACACATTAATGAATGGATAGATGAGAGCATGGACAAGAGGAAGAGTGAGGGAGGGATGAGCAAACCCAGTTCTGCCTCTGTTTATGCTATGAATCTGACATTAAAGAACTTTGCAGCTAGTGGGAAGAGATGCTCACAAACAGATATTTTGTCTATGTTGATAAGATCATGCCTATGCAGGGGTCTGTGGGCACCAATGAGGAGTCCTAACCACTTGTGTCCACATATGAGGCAATCCCAATGTCAGGTGATATCCAGTTTCTAATGGAAAGATATTTCAAAAAAGTCAGTTAAACATCTGACTCTTGATTCTAGCTCAAGCCATGATCTCATGGTTTGTGAGTTCAAGCTCTGCATCAGGCTCTGCACTGGGATTCTGTCTCTTTCTCTCTCTGTCTCACCCTGCTTGCTCTCTACCTCTCTCAAAATAAGTAAAAATTAACTTAAAGAAACATTTTTGAGAACTACTTAATTTTTGTAGATGTAGAAAATTCTCAGCCATGATTACATCAAACAGGTCTTCTGATGTGTTTTTTCTTATTCTGGTATTCCAATTACATATGTTCCATTTTTTTAATTTGCCTCATAGGTCTTGGACATTCTTTTGTTTTGTTTTTCATTCTTTTATATCTATGCTTTTCAGTTTGGGAAGTTTCTAGTGACATATCTTCAAGCTCACTGATTTTTTTCTCAGCCACATCCAGTCTACTGATAGATACATCAAAAACACTTTTCATTTCTGTTACAATGTTTGTGATTTCTAACATTTTCATTGGACTCTGTCTTAGAGTTTTGACCCTTCTGCTTACTTTACCCATCTGTTTGTGTATGTTGTTGACTTTTTATATTAGAGCCCTTAACATATTAACCATTGTAATTTTAATTTCCCTGGGCTAATAAGCTCCAAATCTGTGCCATATCTGAGTTTGGTTCTGATGCTTGCTTTGTCTCTTCAGACTGATTTTTCTTGCCTTTTACCATGCCTTGTAATTACTCTGTTGAGTGTCAGACATGGTATATTATTAGGCAGTTGGAACTGAGTTAAATAAAACTTGAGTGTGGCATTTTTTATAAATCTGGCTAAGATGTAGGCTGTGTTTAACGTTTGATGTAAATGTGGAGGTCGTTGGTCTCAAATTGCTATAATTTTATCTCCCTGTTGTCTTGGGTATATTTAAGAGATTTTTTTTGAGAGAGACTGAGCATAAGAGTGGGGAGAGGGGTAGGCAGGCTCTATGCTCAGCACAGAGCTTGACATGAGGCCTGATCCCATGATCCTGGTATCAGGACCAAAGCTACTGAACTAACTAAACTAGCCAAGTCCCTCAAGAACTCTTTCTTTTAAAAAAAAAAATTAATGTTTTCTTTATTTCTGGGGGAATGAGAGAGAGAGAGGAAGAGAGAAAGAGAGAGGCAGTATGAGCAGGGGAGGGTCAGAGAGAGAGAGGGAGATACAGAATTTGAAGCAGGATCCAGGCTCTGAGCTAGCTGTCAACACCGAGCCCTATGTGGAGCTTGAACCCACGAACCATGAGATCATGACCTGAGTCAAAGTCAGACAGTTAACAAACTGAGCCACCCAGGCGCCCCAAGAACTCTTTCTTAAATAGAGTCCATGTAATGCAGTTCTTCTAGATGGAACCCACTATTATTGCACCAGACCCCTGTTTGTATGGCAATGAAATATAGGAGGTAGAGGAAGCGCTATGTAACCCTGTGATTAAGGCTCAGACTTTTAGTGGGTCTGTGGCCCTGGACTGTGACTCCATAATTGTGTCTTAATTTATTCTCTGCCTTAGATGAGACAGGAAGTTTACCAGGGGCTGGAGTTGGGTGATTTCCCTTCTCCTAGATTGGATAATATTTTGGTAAGGTATTCTCCTCTGTTGAGCTGGATTTTGTTATGGGGAAGACTCTATTGTATAGGCATAATTTGGAGATATTGTGGGTTTGCTTTCAGACCACTGCAATAAAGTGAATATCACAATAGAGTCAAATGGACTTTTTAAATTCCTAGTGCAAGCAAAAGTTATTTTACAGTATAATGTAGTCTATCAAGTGCGCAATAGCTTTATATCTTTAAAAATGTGCATACATTAATTTATAACATACTTAGTGGTGTGGCACCTGGGAGGCTAAGTTGTTTACACATCTGACTCTTGGTTTAGGCTCAGGTCATGATCTCATAGCTCATGAATTCAAGCCCACTTTGGGCTCCAAGCTGACAGTGTGGATCCTGCTTGGGATTCTCTCTCTCCCTCTCTGTCTCTGCCCTTCTCCTGCTCATGCTTTCTCTCTATGTCTCTCTCAAAATAGATAAATAAACTTCAAAAATTTTTAAAAATACATAGTTGCTAGAAAATGTTAACCATCATCTGAGCTTTCAGTTAGCCATAATCACTGATCAGAGATCACTGTCAAAATACAGTAATAATTAATAAGTATAAGATATTCTAAAAATTATCAAAATATGACACAGAGACATGAAGTCAGCAAATGCTGTTGGACAAAAGGGTATGTATAGATAGACTTGCTCAGGGCAAGGTTGTTACAAACCTTTAATTTGTAAAAACTGCGGTATCTGTGAAGCACAATAATACAAGGTATTCCTTGTATGTATTTCAAATTGGTCACTTTTTCTTACTTCCCACCAGAAACAAGAAGGGTTTTTTGTTTGATTGTTTTGGCTCTTCACTGAAATCGTCTGATGGGGTTTCTGGAGGTAAAACCAGAAAAAGTAAGGGAGCTTCACTAAAACTGCATTCCTCTAGGAGTTTCTCACTCTCATGCTGGCCTGCACTCAGCCTTTGGCAGTTCATCAAAATCATTTAAATGTTCCTACCAGTTAATGGCTCTAGCAGCATCTGCTGCAGATGAAGATCCCCCACTGTGACTTTCTGGATGTGCCTATCTGTCCAGAATTTGGAATGCTGGGTTTACTCTGTGACTTTTGTTCTTTGATGGGTCCAAGAAATGTCACTGATTTTCGGTTTGTTTAGTTTTTTGTTTTTGTTTTTTTTAATTTCTTTTCCTTGTTGTGAAGGTGGGAGTGACAATTTCTGAGTTCTCCATGTTGGAGCTGAAACCAGAAGTCCTTCACTGGTATTTTGTTTTTGATCCTTATGGACCACACAGAGAGGGATTTCCCCATTTTCCATTGTCATTACAATAAGGCTCAGTGTCCACATGTGGCATGAGATTGACAGTGTTTGCTGTGTTGGAAGGCCTAGGGTCCCAGGGGAATAAAGCTAGCTAGGCCCAAGGAGAGTTGCTACATTTTGTGTTAGTGTAGGCTGACAAAGGAAAAGGTATCAGGGCAGCTGTATAGCCTGAGGATAACTGGAAAAAGAGACCACAGCCCTGGGAATACTCCAAGTTGCCCCCCAACCCTGCCATCGTCTGGATAGTTGCAGAGATCATGAGCCATATATGATTGTTCTTGGCAGGAGGTTGGTCCAGTAGGACTCACTTCAAAGGCATCAGTGATATAGAAGGGGACAAAGGGACTGCCAGTAGTAGTCACCATGACAACCAGACTGAAATCCCCCTTCCAGGACATTGGACTCCTGGGACTCATGAACAATCCCAAGGACAAAGAGTGGATCTTGGAAAATGAAAATATTGTACAAGAACTGGGTTTCATTTGGTTTTGATCAATAAAGAGATGTGATATTCTTGCACTTTAAGTGTGTGGGTCAAATCATGCTTGTAGACTCAGGTAGTGCTCAGGAAGTGTTTCTTCTCTTGCATACACTCCTCTGCTTATAACATCTTTGTCTTGCATTGGTGCCTTGTTTTAAACATAATTATAAATATCCAGATTGAGATGTACACCTGATATGTTCACAAATCTTAGTCACAAGTCACATGTTGGTCAGAATTGTGTGGAAGGAGAAGTGCGTATGGGGAGGGTTCAGGCACTTAAAGACCCCGTGGTGACCAAACACAACAGATGTTAAAGTGTATTTAAGGGAATGACTTTGATACAGTGTGATCTGGGGACATGGCCTAAAAGAAGCAATTAGTCTCTTCCTTATTAAAGAATGGACAAAAGAATTCCAAGTGTAGAAATTCTGGAAAGTGTCTAATAAGAAGTAAGAAACAAATGGGGCAGTGATTGAATGTTGACCCACATTTAACTCCCCACAATTCTGGAGCAGAGCACTAAAATCCTACATTCTCAGGGCAAAATCAAAGCATTGTGCTAGGAATATTTGGCACAATTCACATGATACCAGCTAAGACCCAATCATGATATTTAGGCCTGCCTGAAAAATACACATGGTAACACATGGCTCCATTCATCTATAAAAGGCTCATGTTATTTCATCAGTTGATCCTGAATCCAAGTTCGTGGGCTGCAAGATGGTCACTGTCACTGAAGGATGAAAGGAGATTGGAAGATTCTGTCATTGTTAATGTTTGGTTTAAAGCCTAGAATCCCAATAAATGAGCTTCTTTATAAACTTCAGTGTCAAATGTATTGTATTTGATAGGTACTACATAAACCTGGAGGAAATTAAGGATCCTGGAAAGAGCAGAGACTGCTAACTGCTTATTAATCTTGATTTAACAGGGAGTTCAATGCTAAACCCAAAATTGAGCTGTGCACTTTTACACATGGTAAAGCAAAAATAAACTGAAATTCCAAGAATCACATCATGTATATTCTCTAGTCCTCCAAATTCCCCAAAATATGCTGTCTTCTCTACCAGTAAGGTATATCTTTTTGCCTTGAAATTGAGTTGCTTGTGAATAAATGTAAATGAAATTGAGAGTATTGCATATGATAATGGTATAGTAACTATCCAGAGACACAGCTCACATACGTTTATATCAGTTTTCAAAGTGCTTTCAGATGTATCTTATGTAATCCTCAAATATTGTTTACCTTTGTTTGAGAAGTGAGGCGATTTTGCTAAGCTTGTGCAACTTGCAAGCAACTTGAACCCAGGTCTCTTTACTTCTGATTGGCATCCATTGTATTATGCAGGACGGCTCTCTTAAATAAATTGTATGGCTTGTTTTATATGTGTAATTCCATTTAAATCTCAAACCAAACCCAAGGGGGCATTTCTCCCACTTACAAATGAGGAACCAGCCCAGAGGTGCTAAGTCCCTTCTTTTTGGTAACACATTGTGTTAGGGACCAGTGCTGGGCCAGAACTGGAGTCAGAGTCTTTGACTCTAACTCAAAAGTTATTTCTACCCCACCATGCTTTCTGTATAAATGTGGGGGGGGGTGCGCACGTGCATGCGTGTGTGTGTGTGTGTCTGAGAGAG
Source organism: Crocuta crocuta (assembly GCF_008692635.1). Lineage (NCBI taxonomy): Eukaryota > Metazoa > Chordata > Mammalia > Carnivora > Hyaenidae > Crocuta > Crocuta crocuta. The sequence continues at coordinate 1,592,717 of NW_027532855.1, forward strand.
GGAGAGAATGAATTAGTATTATATAATATTTCAGGAAGTCACCCCAAAATGTTATAAGTAATAGAGGACATTAGCCCAAGCCAATGATGCACTGTTGCCACAGTACAGGGAATCAGAATATAGGGCTCACTCTGCAAGCAGCTCACTGACAGAGGGTGATTGTGTTGGCTCGTGCTGAAGAGGCCTGAAGCCTTCCTGCCCACTCAATCCATAAATTCTGTGTGGTCCCTGAGCTGCATGTGTTGTGCTTTCCCAAAGTAGAGAGGTACAGCAGAGGCCACATCCTGTGGTGTCTTTGTTCCTTAAGGCTGCTCTGGGTGCTGTTGCTATCCTAGATTTGCCAGCACAGAGCTTCTGGGGTTGGACAGATATCCAGAGAGACCTGGGTTGTTACAAATACCACAAACTAGCAGGCTTAAAACACAACAAATTTATTCTCTCACAGCTCTGGAGGCCAGAAGTCTAAAATCAAGGCTGGGCAGGGCCATCGTCCCTCCAATGGGGAGAATCCTTCCTTGCTTATTCCAGCTTCTGGTGTTCATTAGCGATCCTGGGCATTCCTCGAGCAGTAGGTGCATTGTCCTGATCATGTGGCTACCTTCTCCTTGTGTCTGCATGCTGTCTTTCCTGTCTATGTCTGTCTGTGTCCAAATCTCTCCCTTTTATAGACACTAGTCATATTGAATTGGGCTCATCTGCAAATGATGATCTTATTTCCAAATAAGGTGAAACACACAGGATTAGGACTTCCAACATATCATTTGGGGGAACAGAACTCAACCCCACACTGGTGTTCTTTCTAATCTTTCACACTCTGTCCATCCCTGCAGGGAACCTTGTGGATGCTTCCTTTCAGCCACCGTGGTCCACTAAGAGCAAAGAGGACTAGGCTTATACCCAGTCCTTGTTTGGTAGGTCTTTTCAACCTCATTTGTGCACCTGAAATGCCCAGGGGAGTGAGAAAATGAGTGGTGACTCACAACACAAAGGGGAAGAGTGAAATGAGCAGTTATCACAAAGCAAGGTGGCTGCCAGGTCCTCCACAGCATTGTTGCCAGGAGCTCCTTGCCCTCTTGATCTACACCATATGTAATGACATGGTTCACAAAATGTTAGAAAAGAAACTGACTCCGGCTCATATGTGGTCTTCTCACCTGTAAAATTTGGGGAATGAGTAGTTGATTCCTGAGGAAACACTATGAAACCTTGACCCAAGGTCATAGAAGATAACCGAGGCAGAGTCAGAACTAGTAACCTGTACCCATGTCCAATTCTCCTTTTTGTACACTTAATGGCTATCAGGTCACCAGAGATATGTGCCACCCAGGAATGTTAGAGGAGGCATCTACTAGTCATATTAGCTGAGAGCATGTGTGTATGTGGGCATGTGTGTGCATGTGCATTTTTTCCCTGCTTGCATCCAAGAGAGATTCTTCCATCTGTTTCCTCAACTCCTGATCTGTTCTTTGGCCACAGATGCTGGCCTCCTTGCTTCCTCCCAAGCAGCTGGTCCTGTCATTTCCTCATGGAGGTTCCCTTGTGGATTTCACTGCCTGAATGGACGTGGGAATGAGCCTAGCATATCTGATCATACTCCCCTTTATGATAAACTGCATCCCTGGACTCCATGACCCCCTTCTGCCAAGTTACATGAGATGGCACACATGTGCCACAGCTTGCACTCGATAAAAGTCAGCTGTTATTCACTGTTGATGAGGATATGATAGGCCTGTTATCTGGATAATCTTGATATAACCCCCCCTTATATATAGCTTGATCAAGAAACTCAGTACAATCGCATATTTTCCTCCATTCAATAGAATCTGTGTACATGTATGGTGCACACGAGGTGCAAGCTGCTACTATGGCCCTTCCTGTGTCCCATGGACACACATTAAGCACCTACTCTATGCCATGTGCTGTGCTGAGAGGCTTATCCCTGGTTGGCCGTGCAGGGTCCCACCCCCAGTCACACTGTGACTGATGTCTGTGATTCTTACAAGGCCTCAGCTCCACCATTGACCTTGGCTGAAGCAACAATTTCACAAATGGGCATTACATTTGCATTACATTTTTACTTCTCTGAAATTCTTCCTCAGGATCTCATGTGTCATTTCCTTCTTGTCAATAATGTCTCCAGAGAGGGAGTTAGAGACAGAGCTTCGAACTATCTTCCATTCCTGGGCTCTTTCTGATACCATGTGCCACTTCCTGTCCACCAGACTCTATCTGCACTGCTTGGCTCAGGGTGGCCAGGTTTATGAAACTGGTTTTTCTGGTTGAATCATTAAGAATACCACTTCAAATTCCATGTACACCTCTGACGTCCAGCTCTGCTCATGTCACAGCTCAGAATCACCACAGAATCCACCAGAAGTTCCTGGCAGTGGTGCTTGGGTTGACTTCATATCCCAGCCCCACTCGCATGTGCCAGGAGAAGAGGTCCTTAGCTCCCAGGTGTTGTCTGCACCTCCCACGGAAGTGGGTTACAGCTGCCCTCTTCCAGGCAGGGAGAGAAAGGGAAGGTAGGAGAGGGACAACAGGAAGGGGCTGGGGGCAACTAAGGGAAGAACCAGAAGTGAAAGGGCCCCAATAAGGGGAAGAATGCTGAGGGTGGGGTGGCTGTGCTGGAGAAAGGGAGACACCTTCCAACCATTGGTGTATCTTACACTTCAAAAGCCTAGGAACTGCTGCCTGTCAGTGTACCCCTAAGGGAATTATCTTCTAATACAAGAGTTTAGTTATTCAAGGCATGTTGCAAATAAACTTCCAGGTGCAAGGTCCGTAGCTCTACTGTCCATCATGCAGATGGACATTGTCCTGCACTTCATGTATGAACCGAGATATGGACTGAAAAGAATTTTAGTGGAAGCAGACCACATCGTGTATTTAACAAGCAGCATTTTCCATTTCTGGGTCATGGAACAGGACACTGCTCTTTGTCCAAATCCCTTCTATGGGTCTACTTGTCATTTGGTAAACAGAGAAAGCACTGAGATTTACTTTAGAAAAGTCATTTTCTGTCATTTCATGAAGGTTTGGAAAAGTGGGTGATACTGTTGCCATTAAAACAAGACATATTATCCTGGATTAAGCGAGCCCTTTTGATGTCTCCCATTGCTGGCTCCAGGGCATTTTTTACCAAAAACAAAATGCTGGCCCTTCTGTGTGTGGTTTTTCTGACTTTTATAAATGGTTTATTAGATTTTTAAAGATTATTCTTATCAGGAGATTTGGTACTTTAGTTGAGTCTTCTCAAAGAAAATTAATCTCTCAATTTATAATATGTTTTGTGCTAACAACAGTTCAGTCTTGTGAGAAAATGAAGCCAAGTACATATGTGGCTTCTCAAAAGTAAGCTGAACAGAGCCCCAGAGACAAACTCACAGCTGCTGGACAAAAGGAAAGGAAAAAGAGCCCCTTGTTTGCATTGTGAAGGTGGGTAAAATGAGGGGTTTAAACCAAATCCTGCTGCTTCTCAGAAGGCAACCCCTGGGCAGAAAGTCAAGTCAAAATAAACACCAACTTTATCAACACCAAAACCTGCTGATTGAGATCTTAAGAATACAACCAACAAAGACATAAATCACATGGAATAAATTTTGAGCTGCTTCCATCTTGATCTTGATGTTCACAGTAGAATGGATATCATTTGCTAGTGTTTCAAACCCTGTAAAGTCTGCGGTGATCAAGAAATACAATATTTTTGTTTTTTTTAGGGAAGCCACATTAGAGGTTCATGTTTGTTTATTTCTTTCCAAGTTGACACTATCTCTTTAGCATTCAGTGCTGAGAGAATAGTCTTAGGTTTCTCTGCTATACAGCCAGAAACAGTGCTAGCTGATAACGAGGTGTTAAGGGCTCAGCTTGTGGAAGAAGATGGTTTAGCCCTTCTTTGAAAACCCTGCCATGACTGCTGGGGGCATTTCACCAATAGAAAACCCAGCTCTGCTCTGGGCTGCCTTCACAAAAGCACTAGCAAATCATGATCTGAAGGCTAATGTAAAATAAACACTATTTGCAAAGTATTAACTGAAATATTTGCTATTTTTGCCTTCAAGTAAATTGGATAAAGACACTGGCTTGCTTGTGTTGATTCTCTAAGCTAGATATTTACAAAATCTGAGCTTGGAGAGGACAGATGGTAGCTGAGAGTTGGTTTTCTCGGTTATTGTTCTGCTACTGGATTGTTTTGAAATCCCCGTAGCTGGTAAAAGAACACAGCACAGTCATCCCTTCTAAGATATTCATGTGCAGTCATGAATTGTGAGTGATTTCTTTGTCCTAGTTTTCTCTGACACAGATTTCAGGAGAAACTTCAAAAAAAAATCATATGTATTCTTAGTTTTGGAAGCTGGCAAAAAGAAAAAGAAAAATACTCTTATTGAAGGCAAAAAAAAATAGCTCAATTGAGTAATCTAGTGGAACATATGGTTTTAAGATACGAACTATTAAATTATACTCTGACTCTTTAACATTTAACCTATCTTTATAATAGCATAGGTGAGGCTGATGTGCTCACCCAGCCTTCTACTAGTTTATTTTCCCTCTTTTTAAAAAATTATTTAAAAAACCTTTCTAGGGGCGCCTGGGTGGCTTAGTTGGTTAAGCGTCCGACTTTTGCTTAGGTCATGATCTCGCGGTTCATGGGTTCGTGCCCCACGTGGGGCTCTGTGCTGACTGCCAGCTCAGAGCCTGGAGCCTGTTTCAGAGTCTGTGTCTCCCTCTCTCTCTGACCCTCCCCTGCTCACGCTGTCTCTCTCTCTCTCTCTCTTGCTCTCTCTCTCCTAGAAATAAATAAAAAATAAATAAAAACCTTTCTAATACCCACTAAAACTTCCTTTATGTTTTTTTTTCTTCTAATACCAATTTATAGTCTTTTTTTAAGCAGTAAAGCTAATTTTCTTTAACTACTTTTTTTACATTTTGTTGAAAAACTAACATTACAGTGGGTGTCTTCAACAGTTGTTGAAGAGCATAGTAGCAAAGTGAAACAGATAACGCTCATCTAGTCTCAGGGAAGCCCAGCTGTGACCCTTTCAGCAGCAAGGAGAGGTGACTGGTAATCAAACAATCTTGTGTCTGTTGTTAAATGTGTTCGGCAGAATAAACTTTACATTATAAATTTCATATCACATCCTATCTGAACTTTACTTTATTGGGGTAAAATTTTAAATGACCCTACTGTATGCTAGGTAGTGTTGTAAATATTGCAAATGTGCTTTGTTACAATTTTGGTGAGCTTTTCCCCCAGGTGCTAGTATAAAATGAAGGTTGTTAATAAGTATCTAGCAGCTGTGAGCACTTATCGGCAGGCACCATGGGACAGAGGGACTCCCACAGGCATGGCCTGGCTTTGTTAAGTCTTGCCCTCTGGTTGTTTTAAAAGTCATAAGGAGAAAAGAGGGACTCATAAAGATATTAAAACACACAGACATCGTCAGGGTGAAGGGGTCACAAGGATGGAAACCAGGTGCAATTCAGAGATAGAAGAGGAGAAAGTGAAGATTTTGTCACTCATATTTTCATACACATTCACAAGCATGCAGATTTCCTGAATTTAACATGCAGATATGTATCCTCAAATCCTCTATTTAATAAGTATTTCCCAACACACTGCAGTAAGCTTCCATAAAACACTAGGTCTGTGTCAGAGAACACTCTATTAACAAAGGCTAAAAGATAGACAATTAATAGTCTTATTCATTAGCCCACATCTCTTAGAAAGGAGATTACAGGTCCCCATGGGTTCTCCCTCCAGTGCCAACAGAGCCTCCTATCTGAGCAATCTTTGTCTAAACCTAATCCCCATGTCTATCCTGCCTCCATGAAAGGAACAGCTGGTCACCATCTGTACAATACGACTTTTCCTATTGGAAAATGTCATCCGATCACCCATCAGCCTTCTTTTCTCAGGACTAAATGACCCTGGTGTCTTGACCTCCCTCCTAGGTCTAATTTTCAAACCATCTAAGGATGTACATTCAATTAACAGAGCAAGGAAATCCTGACATCAGCAGAAAATAGGAGCCAGGAGCTGACTCTCAACCCTCTGTCCTGCCTGTGTGAACTGTGCTAGCACCGTGGCCAACAAAAACGGTTAGGGACCTGAGACCCAGGGTCCCTCCAGTCTACCCCAGGCAGACCTATCCTTCAGGCAGCCCCCAGCATTTACCAGAGTGTTCTCAGGTTCAGTAGCTGGAATGACACCTGTGGATTTCTTGTGAATACTTTCAAACCCTTTCCCCTCCTGAACCCCTTTCTTGGGCTGCTTACTCAGATGCTCTTTCAAAAAAATTCCAGTTCTGCAAAGTCTGTTCCTTATTTTGTTTTTATTTAGACACATTATACATGCTTTAAACCAATGAGTTCAGTACAAAATTAAGATGCTTCATGGTAAAGGACTAGTATATGCTATCAGATTTTATTATGCATAAGAATGTGGCCATATGTACCTAGTAGCCCATTTTGTACAGATTTGAGGTAGAAATGATGCCCGCCCACCTGGAGTTTATACCTTAGGCAATAAGGTAGTGCAAATAGGAGTCAAGACAGAGGGTGCATTTTGTGTTTTCCCTATGGAAGTGGGAATAATAGTCTGGAGTGACCAAGTGACAGTTCATGAAGTGGAAGTCTGTGGATGGAAGGTGGGTGAGACATGCATGGAGACTTCTGGTTTTCTGCATGAATGGGGTCAGATCATCATTTCCAGGCCATGTAAACATGGCAGAGTTGCTAGGGCAGCCTCTGTCTTGTGCTGGGCTCCTCTAGAGGCAGATCTTGGTTTATCTGGGAGTTGATCCCAAGAAGCAGCAGCAGGGTGTGTAGAAGTGAGACAGGGAAGATAATAGGGGGTGGAGGTCAAGTGAGTCTACACTGTGGGCAACTGGAATTTAATTGAACATGGGATCTAGGGTGAAGAGTTCAAAATATGCCACAGAGCTGTCCCACTCAAGGGGCAGAGAACCTTATTATTTAACCATGTTTCCCACCCATAACATTAATTCCTGGTCCCTTCTGGCCTGCCCCTTGCATAGGTGCCTCAGCCTACCTACAGCCAGGGGAAGCCAACAGGTAGTCTGGTTGCTGGAGCTGGAAGCCATCCACATGTTTGGGAACAATAACAGCCACAGCATGTGGGCAGAAGCTGCCCATCTCTGTTGTGGTCTTCTGTCCCAAATGCCCTCATATAGCCATCCCTCAAAGTCACGGGGCTTGAGAATATCCATTGAACACCAGTCCCTTCGGGGTGAGCATTGCCCTCTCCTGGGAGCCTCTCTGGACATTGCTGTGTTGAGGACTTGTTTGCTGGTCATATGCTGGGTCTCAGAACAAGCTGAGAAAAAAGGAAGCTCTCAGCTTAAGAGAAACAAAAAATAATTGACTCTAATGTGACAATATGGAAGTATGCTATTGCCACAGCATACACAAAAAACTATAAATTCCCATTTAATGATTATTGGAGGACATGGGTGGGGAGTGGGAGGTGGTCTTTATCAGCTCCTGAAAGAGAAGTATTTCCTGGAAGGTATTATCCTGAATTAATTGCTTGGAGGAAAGAGATTTTGTACTTTTGGTTCCTGATATACTCTTATCTGTTGACTGTACACTGTCATGTTAAGTTTTCTATTTTTCTAGCATTGCATATATGGCTCTCCTGAAAGTCCAGCACAACATCATGCATGGAGAAGAGGTGAGGGAGTGGGTGCCTGGGTCAGGGAGCTGGAGGAGGAGGGCAGGGAGACACCTAAGAAAATAGAAGTTCAGGGCCTGGTAGCTCAACCCATGATCCTATGCCAGATTTTTCTCCAGTTTACAGGGAGAGCACACTGAAAAAAGCCCATCACTTACTAGAAAATTGCTAGAGTTTGTGGCTCATCCATCAGTTGATAAGTAATTCCAAGCAGCTACTTCCAAATGCTGTGGCTCTGTGTTATTCTGGGTTTGCAAACTGTCATCTGGATCCTTTGATCAGAACTGTAATGCATCGGTCACCAAGGAGTTATGGAGTTCCATGGGCTGGATTCCACAGTTCTGCCTAGGAAAGGATCCATAGTCTGAAGGAGAAATAAATTTAAACAGCGGGAGGAGAGGGAAGGCCAACCAATAATTAAATGTTACATGAGAATTTAGTGACCACAGATAAACAAATGGTCAGAAAGGAGACGAGGCTGGTAGATTTATAATGTCAGGGTCTGCGGGGAATGCTGGGATGCACTGGCCAGATTCCCCTGAGAAAGTACAGGACTTATTATCATTGCTGCCGAAGCTGCTGTCAAGCCCTTCCAAACCTATCAGCTGACAGCCACCCCACCCAGAGTCACAACCCCGTGTGCACAGCCTCCATCCAATGACTGATGGGTGGCGTGTGAGAGTCCCCATGCAGAACAACTCTGAAGTCCATTCCATGTCTGGAGCTGTTATGAGGCTGGTCCCACAGTCCAGTTCCTCCACCCAATTCTGTGGTCTTCCCTACCCTTCCTTCTGCAGGTGTTGACTCCAGATCCTAGTATCCAAAACCCAAGATCCTGAAAATCTTCCTGCACATGTTCACCATTTCAGGGTCTACCATTTGGGAACTCAATCCATGGAAACATTTTTAAAAACATAAATCTGATCTTGAAAAGCCCCTACTAAAAACCACAGAATGTCTTTCTACTGTGCTTACTATCAAGACCCCGACCCTTAGCTTGGCCTGTGAGGCCCAGCAAGGCGTGACCCTCTCTCCAGCATCACCATGCACCCGTGTAGAGTTCACCAGCTCTGTCTCACCAGCCTCTGGTTGGCTCTCCAATGTTCCTGGCAGGTAGCAAGCATCTCCCTGTGATTAAATGAATATAGTGAATAAGTGAGTAAATGAATTGAAGAAATGTGCTAGGATCGTCCATCCTCAAGGCCTCACCTCCCCATTGACTATTTAACCAGTACACATCTTCCAGGACTTTTATTGACCTGGCCCCTCCTCTAGGAAACTCCTGACCCTCAGAGTAAATCGCACCCTGTGATTACATATTACCTGGTTCTTTTCCTTCATCCCTCTGGCCACGTTTAGCTTCTTGGTGGTGTGATGTGTGTCCTTCACATCTGGCTGGATGTGGCTTCATTTCCAGCTGAGCCACAAGCACTGCAAGGACAGCACTTGACCATAGCTCTCTGTGTCCAGCACATGCTTGGCCCAACTGAGAGCCCAACAAGCGTTTCCTGAAGGAAGAAGAGAGAGGAAGAAAGAAAACAGATGGAATGAAGGAGTGAAGGAAGGGAAGGAGGGAGGGGTAGCCATGGTTCAAGATTAGCTCTGACATTGTTGGTGTGGACTACATAAGGGAGTGGCCATGGTTGCAGAGTGGGAAGTGAGGTGGAGCTTTCCAGGCAGAGAAGAAGCTTAGAGAAAGGTGTAGACCAGGAAAGCAAAGAAGCCTGGAGGAAGACCAGGAAAGACACAGTGTCTGCAGAGGTGAGTGGGGGAAAGACAGCACCGTCTGGAATTAGCAAATAGAAGGAAAGGACAGGGGCTGGGGTTTGGGGCCAGACCAGACCTGGCACATTTAAGGGAAACTCTGCTCAGTGTGGCAGCTCTGTCTTCCCTGGACCAGGGAGGGGGTATTCAGCTCTTACAAATGCTTTTCATACCTGGACATGGAAATAGATATTTTTTTTAGTGGGGGGAGGGGGTGAGAGAATCTTTTTAAAAAATATTTATTTGTGAAAAAATTAAAATTTTTATTTCTTTATTTCTGAGAAAGCATTAGTAAGAGAGAGTGAGAGACAGAGAGAGAGAGAGAGAGAGAGAATCCGAGGAGGCAGGGTCAACTTGAGGCTCAATCTTATGAACTTTGAGATCATGACCTGAGCTGAAATCAAGAGGCAGATGCTTAACTGACTAAGACACCTTGGTATGCCAAGAATAGACTTTGTAAAGTGCATTACTACAAAAATGATCTCATGTCATTGTCTATGACAACTTCCTGTTGTCTCAGAACAAAAGGGAGCAGTTCCTAGACTGTACTGTATCCACACAATACAACTCAGAGAGTCAAGATCTGGGGGAAGCATCATATACATGCACACCCTTTGCCAAAAGCACCAGAGTAAGTGCAATGTTGATGAAAGACCTATGGGACCTTTAGAACATTGCTGCACAACTGGGGACCAGGAATCATGCAAAATTTTAAGATTCTATTTTCATTTAGCACCAACATTATAGGGATGGTAGGAGGCAGGAATAAGTATCCATGGAAAGAACATAAGCTACATCTAGGGTGACAGAAGTTTTTGAGGGAGATGAGGGAACACAGTTCACACACATTCTCAGGGAATTCTCTGGTGTGTTGGATAAGGTAAGGGCAGCTCTGAGTGCCTGGGAGACCCAGGTAAGCAGGGTCTGGGTGGCATGAGAAAGTACATCACACAGGGCTTCCCTGCTTTCTGTGGGGATCTGCACCTTCTCCGGCAAGCCACGGAGTCACAAAGGAAGAGGCTGGCAGAAAGCAACCCTCAGATGTCAGGTTTCTCATCATAAAACCCAGAGGACAGGCCCTGGCCCACAGTGGTATGGTGAGAGCTGACCCCAAATTATTCTAGAACTTGGTTTCCACTATGGCAGGCTGAGGTCACTGGCTTGGGGCAGGTGGTTGGTCTTCAGGGATGATAAGGCAGCCCCTGCTACTTCCTTCCCTTGAGAACCCACATGCAGTTTCCCATGGATGGGCTCAAACTGCTGCCTTCCTCCAGGGAAAGGGCTGACTGGGCTCATCCACTTCCCAGCAGGATCACCCAGTCAGCACCTCTCCAGAGTCTTCACACGAATGAATGTATCCCATCCTCATAACAGCCCTGCCAGGTCCATGCTACCATTATACCCACTTTACAGAAAGGCAAATTGAGGCAGAATGGCAAGGTTCTGGTACCATGATAAATAGTCCATAATGGCTGCAGTAGGCAGTAGGGATACATAACATGTCTATATGGCTCTCAGGGCCCGTGCCACTTACAGGACCATCTCTTTTGAGGCTCTCATGACTCTGAGTAATGAGCATGTCCTTTTTCCACAGCTTTGTCTCCCAGACCTGGAAGCTTCCAATCTCTAGAATGCAGCAGTATCATGCTCTTCTCACTAATAGGATTAAAACTAACATGACCTAGAATATTGGCCCTGTAACCTATACCTACCATAAGGGGTCAACCAGGTCCTTGGAGGTATCACAAGGTACAAATCACCATCATCCCTCTGATGGGACCCAGTCATTGATTTTAGGGCCGCACGGCTTGTGTGGGGATGCACTCATTGACTTGGTCTGAGTAAGCTGGAAGTCAGGCTCAGAGATTGTTCTTTGCTCACTGAGCATGAGCACCATTGGTTGGGTCCCTCAGCATCCTTGGTGGGGTCCCTGTGTCACATGTGTGGGGACAGTAACCTCTGTGGGAAGTGTACCCACACCTTCTGGGGTTCACTTGGAAAGAATGGGCCTGTGTCCTTACTGAGTTCAAACAAGGGCCCTCCTGCACGCTTGTAGTTTGACCTCTTTGAAGCCCTCATGAGGACATTTCAGAAGGAAGCCATCTTGGTGGGGAAGAATGGAGTTCTCCTCAGACCCAAGCCACTTTTTGCCTTTGCTCTGGCCTTGGCCTCTGGGAAGGAAATGAGGAAATCCTCCCCAAGTCTGAGTCGGTGTGGGTCCTGGATGAGAGGAAGGCTCTAAGCTGTGCCAACCATTGCGTGGTGCTAGGGAGTCCCTCTGGCAGGCCTGTGGGCTTTCAGTAAAGGTTAATAAGGCCCAAAATAAAATGGACTGTTCTCCACCCTGTGCCCACTCATGCCCCCTGTTGCCCGGAGGGCAGGAAACTGTAACATACTCAGCCTGGTGTCAGAAACCCCAGTTGGGGGGTGGAGGGTATATATTTCCCGGGACTCATGGGAAATATTCATGAGCCTATTCATAAGCAATTTAAAGAATACAGTCCATCTCCCACCACTCCACTGTTGCTGGCGCTTGGGTCCGTTTTTATGCCTTTCAGTGGAGGGTCATTCCTGAGTGTTCCTGGGTTCCCCCGTGAGGCATGAATGCCTCTCCCTCTCACTCTCTCTTTGCCTTCCCTCCCCGGGTCCCAAAGCACTTCAGTGTGTGTCCCCCCCCTAAAAAGCAAGAACATTCCTTCAATTCAAACATGATTAAAAATCAGCCAATTAAGACAAATACGAGCCTATTGTCTAATCTACAGACTTTTACAGATCTCACCGATTGTGCCAACAATGTCCCTGGGCCTTGTTGCCCCTTGTGGCCATCTCTTTGGCCTCCTTGAACCTGAAACAATTCCCTGTCTTCCTTTATATCTCATGGCCTGGACATTTTGGGCTAGTTTTATAGCATGGCCCTCAGGGCAGAGGGCCACGAGTCTAAGGCCTTGATCAAAAACTCCCTCAGTGCATCCTTCCTGTGAGAACTCTTCCTTATAGATTTGAATACGGAGCTGAGAATCTGAGTAAGAGAAACCCACCTTGTGTCCCAAGTGTCTGGCCATCGTGGTCCAGGAGAGGAAAGCCAGCTTCTCAGATGTCCCCTGAGCACATATATACCGTATGTTTTCACTTATAAGTGGAACAGGAGAAACTTAACAGAGAACCATGGGAGAGAAGAAGGGGAAAATAGTGGGGAGAGGGAGGGAGGCAAACCATGAGAGACTCTTGAATGCTGAGAACAAACTGAAGACTGATAGGGGTGGGGACAGGGGGAGGGGGGTGATGGGCATGGAGGAGGGCACTTGTGGGGATGAGCACTGGGTGTTATATAGAAACCAACTTGACAATAAACTATTAAAAAATAAATCAGCTGCACCCTCAGAGGAGATCCCAGGGAAGGCCTCTGTGTACTGTTTGGTTACATCCCAGCTCTGCCTTTGTCCTCAAAATTCCTTCTGCCTTCATCCCAGGGGAAATTGAGAGGGGATCCTTATCATCCACAGTCTTAGTTTGTGTTCCCCCTAAAGAGCAGATTGCAGTTCGCACTGGGTTCAGGTGACATATGTTCCTGGGCAACTGAGGCTCCATCCTGCCCAGGCTCTCAGAAACACCCTGCCGATAACAGCCCTTAGTATTGTCCTGATGGGGGGGTAGGGAGCTGGGGTTTTCACCCACCAACTCCCACCTCATGGCAGAGCCAGGTCATCATCACCTTGGCCCATCCCCTCTGGAGAGAACAAACAGCTTGGGGCAAACACACGCTGAGTCCTCCATAGACATGGACATCTCTGCAGGTGACCTCTGGGGGCAGGGGATACGGTAAATCATTTGGTTCTTCTACTCCCAAACATATACCCTGAGGCCTAGTTTTCCCAACAAAGGGGAAAAAAAAGAGCAGAGCTGGCTCTGGGGGTCTCTGAGCAGACCCAAATCAGGTCTCCCACACCAATCTCTTCAAGACATTCTCAGGCTCACCCATTCTTTAATCCCAAAACAGTTTTCCTCTTCCAGGAAGCCTTCCTAGTCTAACACAGCCCACATGGTGCTCTTCTCTGCTCCCAGAGGCTTCTGCATGGGCCTCTGTTCCAAGGGATCTGCTCAGAGCTTGAGGCCGCATCCTGGTTCAGTGGGAGATAGTGCAGGCACTGATTCAAGATGTCCTTGACAGGGAGGACAGAGGCAGCAGTACATCCAGCACTTTCCCTGACTCATTCTCCCTTTCTTGTATCAGACAGCCGAGCCCTGGGGGGTGGACCTTCACTAAAATGTTTTCCCAGGCTCCAGGAGGGGGAATTGCCTGGAACCAGGAAGCAGGGGTTAGACACACCACTGTCCAGGGCAGGTGAAGTGCAGCCCAGTCCGGCAAGGAAGTGTCTCCACACACGTTTTGTGGACCTGCACTGTGTTGTGTGGGTTTACTTAGGAGGCAGCTGGAGCAGAGGGGAAGACGGTGGGGCTCAGGGGAGGAAAAGTGGATGAGCTCATACTCGGGCTGCAGCTGCCCCCAAATCAGAAGCTTACGTAAAAAAGCCTGATGACTCAGACTCATGTTTGTATCCACGTACTTCTCCAACCCCCTCAAAGCAATGCAGACCAGATTGTACAGGATTCCTTGATTGCCATAAAAGCCATATTATCTTTAATGGAGGGCTCTGAGGAGGTTAACCATGACCTGAGCCCCCCAAGGTGCTGGGGTCCCAACCGTGTGACCCTTCCAGACCTGGGCTCCTCTGGGATTGTCCAACCAGTCATACTGGAGGCCCGAGTCTCACCATATACAAAAATACATCCCCCTTCATCATTCAGAATGTTCCACATTGGAGGGACAGGTAGTGAGGCTCTGGGTTGCTCTATGGCCTGTGACTCAGGCTCCCAGCCTCGGGGCCTCACTGAAGGGGCACAAGAAAGAAAGTGAAGAATTCCCTGGGAAAGTGGCAGTGGAGAAGACTGCTTCAGCTTTAACACAGATGAATTAGTAGAACTGCCAAAAATACCGTTCCTATTCGTCTATCAAAACAGAACTAGCGTCTTGAGATTTAGATAAGACACATGCTAAATTGGGCAACAGCTACGGGGGAGGATTTGCTTGGGATGCAAGTTTAAAGGCAGCCTGCCCAAGCTGAGGGCCAGTAGTTGCCTAGAGTGTGCGTGTGTGAGATATGAAAGGGGAGAGGAGAGCTGCGAGTCTCACTTCCTCACAAATGTGTTTATAGACCATTCCTCTGCCCACGTTTTTCACTCCCCTCCTTGGCTGCGGGGCCTGGTCCCGCTCTTGTCGGCCAGGGTCTCCCAGACAGGACCTGCTCCAGACTGCACACATATGGTCTTAGAACATGACTTCCCTGGGCTCTGCACACCCCACCTGCGCTCAGTGCTCCTCATCACTGCCCACGTGCACCCTATGAATGGCCTGATGCCCCTTCTGAGGCCATTTCCTCCTGTGGCACCGGCTCCAGGATACCAGGCCCTGCAGTTAGCGTGTCCTGTGGCTCTGCCTCCCACAGAACTTTCTGAGCCATTGCGTGAACTTGATGTGCAGCCACGTGGCTGCCAGATAGAATGGCAAGCCTGGGTACGCAGGGCAGGAGAGGGAACCACTGTTGTGGTCTGCAACTCCAGTCAGGCTAATTGAATCTCATGCTTGGGGATTCAGGAAAGCTTTCTCCCATGCATGGGGCTCCTGGGCTGTCTGCAGCCAGCAGGCCTCTGGCTCTGGTACTGTGGGAGGGTTAGCATTTGGATCTACCCATGCCGAAAGGGAAAATTCCGGCCTCAAGAGATCAGTGCAGTCAAGCCCACATTGTCTGTATCATGCGATCTAGTCTGCCCTCTTCCCTCTAAGCAGATGTGGGTCAGCCCAGGGCAGGCGGGAAATACCCTGCCAACATGCCCAAAGTCAGAGTGCCTGAGAACTCTCCCACAGAGTCCCTTGTTGCCGTCCCCTGCCTGTCATCTGGTCACAGCAGCTGGAAGCTCACACGGTCCTTTCCTTCACTAGTACAAGGGCCTCTCCCAGGGTCAGGAGAGCATCAAGGAGGCTCTGCAGGATGGGGACCTGCTTGGTCCTGCAAGCCACACATTTTATTAGACTTTATATATAACCTCCAAATGATGTTATTCAGAGTCACATAAAGAAATCATTTTTTTAAAGAGTTGTTCAAGGCAGGGGTTCCTAGGTGGCTCAGCCAGTTAAGCGTCTGACTCTTGATTTTGGCTCAGGTCAAGGTCTCACAGTTCGTGAGATGGAGCCCCAAGGCATGTTCTGTGCTGACAGCATGGAGTCTGCTTGGGATTCTCTGTCTCCCCCTCTCCCTCTGACTCTCCCCCATTTACACATACACACTCTCTCTCAGAATAAATAGACTTAAAAAATAATAAAGTTGGGGCATCTTGGTGGCTTGAGTGTCTGACTTTGGCTCGGGTCATGATCTCACAGTCCGTGGGTTCAAGCCCTGCATTGAGGTCTGTGCTGACAGCTCAGAGCCTGAAGCCTGGAGATTCCCTGTCTCCTCTCTCTGACCCTTCCCTGCTCGTGTTCTCTCTTTCTCTCTCAAAAATAAATAAACATTAAAAAAATAATAAAGTTTTGCCCAAGGTAAACATGCCACATATTTTATAGCCTTATTTTGGCTTTTGTTCATTTTTAAATTCATTCAGAACCTTATGGAGCATGAGCACCCCCACCCCCACCCTTGCCAGCCCTCCTTGATGAACTTTAGGGTGTTCTTACTCTTCGACTGAAATGTAAAATGATAGCAACTGTTCCCCTCGCTACCTCACTGTTTAGTGAAGAGATTCTTGGGAAGAATGTGCCCGCTATTCCCTGCCTGAAATAAAGCCAAAAAGACCAGGGCACATTTTAAGTATGAACATTCAAATGGCCTTCAGGCAAATATTGTCAGCTCCACAAAAGACACCTTTAAAATACATCTGTGTTAGAGCATGTGCTTGTGTAACTTGGAAACCTAAGTTCACTGATGTCATTTCTCCAGCGTGTGAGGCAAGCACTCTAGAAGGGGGCAGAATGTGCCTATATTTGGAACCCCTGGCCTTGTGGCTTATCTGTAACCCCAGGAGGGGGTGGGAGGCTTTAGAGCAGCTCCATTGCTGGGACAAGCTTTGGGGGCTTTGGGTCCTCAGGTATTGTGATCAGATGCAGAGGTGCCCTGATCCCTTGCAGGGAAGATGGTGGGCTGTGGTCCACAGGGCCTTCTGGCTGTCAGCTCCTTCAGTCTGGTTCCACAGCAGAGATCTGCCTTGCTGGAGGCAGTCTGCAGCCAATGAAAGGTGACAGCCACTTGGGCTATAAAGGCTTCTACTGGGAGTCCAGGGCCAGTAGATTTGTGGTAAAAATTAAATGTGACAGTGACATTGCTGGTAAGCATGCATTGGTGTGGTCAGGTTACTGATTACAATAACAAAACAGTGATGACAATAATGAAAGTCACTCATAATTCTACTTCCAGTGATAAAAAATTATTAGCATATCAATATGTTTTCTTCTAGTTTTCTCATGACTATGTCTACACACATCTGCTTTGTTTGGTTTGGGTTTTTATAGGCTTGAATGGTATGCACCATCCACAGATTCGAATCTTGTTTTTTCTTCTTAACATTCTAATGAGCATTTTCCCATGACAGGACAGAGATTTCTCATCAGAGCTGGATTCTGCCCCAAATAGCAATGGGGAAAAAAGTTTTGCCTTTGCAAATAATTTGATGTATAGCCTTTGTGTCCTGGCCCAGCTCTGCCTCCAGGACATAGCTGGACCCCACGCTGTGTGAGAAGCTGGGATGTGGGGGGAGGAGCAGGGTGCTGGAGAAGGCACCTGGAGTCCTTGTCCTTTCCTGTCAATTTCTAGCTGAGTGACCAAGTCAGCTGGCATTTCTTACTTGGGTAGTTTCCTCTGTGGGGCACCAATCATCCATCATTTCCCCAAGGAGGCCAGGTCACCTGTTCTATTAGGATTCATTCCATCCCTTCATTTACTCTCTCACACAGAGTCTGTTCCAGGAAAATGCTGGGTTACAAGGGAAGACAGATTTAGTCCTTGCCTCTGAGAAAGTAGTCTTGTTAAAAGCATGAATCTATCAGCACATAGTGATACGGAAAGAGGGATATGTTCTCTAATCCCTAGGATTAGATGTAATCTGTCCAAATTCTCCCTTATCACAATGAGAAAGCCGAGACCCAAGAAGCTGGGTGAGGTGCTCAGGGTCTCAGAATCAGATAGTCAGTTCTTACCCCTGGTGATTCAGTTTTTCTTGTGATAGGCAATACATTATGCACTGTATATATTGCTTGTTTACCACCCCATTGTTAATTTCTTATCATTGTTTATTTCTTTTCTTTTAAGAAATGTTTAGTTATTTATTTCAAGGGGGTGGGGCAGAGAGAGAAGGAGAGAGAGAATCCCAAGCAGGCCCCATATTGTCAGAGCAGAGTCCGAAGTGGGGATTGAACCCACCAACTGTGAGATATAACCTGAGCCAAAATCAAGAGACTGAGCTACCCAGGTGCCCCATCATTGCTTATTTCTACCATGCTAGAAAGTGTTTCTCAAAATGTGTCCCATGAAGTGCTAACTGCATAGAAAAGTAAAGAGTTCATTGTAATAACGGGCCCAGTGATCAGATAAGTTTAGCATATGTTGGGTTAAGAAAGTGAAGCAGATTCTTTAATGCTGGACTTGTAAGGCTTCAGTGTGCAACACAGTCCATGAAACTGTCAAAGGGTGGAGGTTATGTATCTGTTGTCCAAAATCATTTCACAGGATATAGGTAAAATACAGCTTGGATAAACCTTCTAGATTTGCACTGTCCTTTTAAGCCTCCCCGATTCAAACAAAATTGCTGAAAATGCCATTTGAATGACAGATGGTTTTTCATAGAAATCATCATTATTTTTTAAGCACACACAAAATGTTTTCAAGTTGGAGAGCCTGACAGTCTCACTGGATTAATAAAGATCCTTCATAATCACAAACACCTTTAGTCTATAAGGACCTGAGATAATTTGCTGGTATCTTACAAAGATACTGAAATGGAACTGGCCCTCAACAATAATATTTTATACTATTTGTATTTGAGACTGTAACACGTCTCCCCATATTCATTCTCTCTCTCTTATTCATAGGATCCTCACACACCGCCACCCCCAGACATTTCCCAGCCTCTCTTGCAGCTCAATGTGGCCCTGAGACTATGTTCTGGCAAATGGGATTGACCAGAAATAGCATGAACTTCTTACACATCTCATCCTTCAAAGGAAATTGCTTGCCATACATGGTCTACTTCCCTTCCCACCAGCCCAAATGCAAATAAGGCAATGCTAGACCAGTTTTGAGCATGCAATGGAGGGATCACCTTGGGGGTGAGTGGAATGTGCACAGAAAGGAACATGAGTATGAAAACTGCTAATTGTCTCCCAATTTCCATTTTCACCTCTCTTGCAGTGTTAGCACATGGTTTCCCAGCTCCAGACCACATTCCCTGACTCTGATGGCTGCATATAACCCTATCACTGAGCTGTGTCCCATGGGCTGTGAGCAGAAGTGATAAGTACAATTCCTTGATATCTGTGTAAAAGAAAGCTGCATGCCCTCCACTTCCTCTGTCTCCTTCCTGCAGCCTGGAGTCAGATATGGTTATGGTGAACCATCTTTAGCCACGAAGATGAAGGCAGAGCCCAGAGCACAATGGAGCAATGCCACACAGTGTCTAATTCATTTGGGATAATTTGGGAACCAAAGCCGTTCTACTCCACTGAACCACCTACCAATGTGGACTTATATGTGAAAGAGAAATAAACTATTTTTTGAGCTCCTCTAACATATGCTATCTTTTTTAAAAGTTTATTAATTATTTAAATAAACAAATAAAATAAAAGGCATCAGAATTGGCAAAGAATAAGTCAAACTTTCACTTTTCCCAGACGACATGATACTCTACATAGAAAACCCAACAGACTCCACCAGAAGCCTTCTGGAACTGATCCAAGAATTCAGCCAAGTTGCAGGGAACAAAATCAACATACAGAAATCGGTTGCAATTTTATACACCAATGATGAAGCAACAGAAAGAGAAATTAAGAAGCTGATCCCATTCACAATTGCACAAAAAACCATAAAATACCTCAGAATAAACCTAACCAAGGATACAAGAGATCTGTAAGATGAAAACTATAGAAAACTTATGAAGGAAATTGAAGAAGACACAAAGAAATGGAAAAACATTCCATGCTCATGGATAGGAAGAATAAATATAGTTATGATGTCATTACTACCCAAAGCAATCTA